>NC_136073.1:701448838-702048838 GCF_964261635.1 Lissotriton helveticus | reverse complement strand
AGACTGTTGCCCACAGCAAGAGTGCTGGGGCCTTCGTGCCTGGGGGGGCAGAGCCATGCCACTGACACTGGACGGCGGCCGGCGGGCCCAGTGGTGGACGCCGTGCTTGGACCTGTGGGGCCCAGTCCAGTAGCGGCGTCTACTGGCTGGATTCCCTGAATGAAGAGGGTGCATCAGGCTGTACCCAGGTAAGGAGAAAGCAGGAAGTGGAGTTGGTGGGGCTTGGGTGTCATATAGGGCCCAGGCCCAACAAGTGTGGACCATATACACCAAGAACTGGGTGGGCTATGTTACTGGATGGGGCTATGCCCCTGTGAATGTGCGCATGATTAGTGGGGTCACCACTAACTGGACTTGACCTTTATTGCTCGCTGTTGGTCCTGGCACTGACGGTGACGAGCGCTGGAGCTCGGGGTCAGATCGAACCCGGGCCCCAGATGCAAAGTCTGGCTCACTGTCTGCCGCTGAGATGATCTGGTGCAAGACAATATAAACATCATAACACTGGGGGCCCGGAAGCGGCTGCAGGCCGAGCCTGCCTTTCCTCATCCCTTGATGATGCGGCACTAGGCATGCCAGGCACTGCAACTGAGTTGATTAACTGGGAATGCCTTACTGGTATGCAACTGGGCAGAAGCCGGAGGTCCTAGAGGGGCAGGGCCCGCTTGGCACAACAGACTGTGACTCTTGCCCTCTCCTACGACAGGACATCTGGACAAAACATGGTCCTCCTGCGAATGGGAGCATCGCAGATGCCGGCATAGTCCTCTATATCAGTCTTCCAGGCGGCAGGAGGTCTGAAGCTGCTGGAACCGGCAGCCACCGCTACCCTCAACTCCAAGCTGGATTCTTCAGGCAGTGGTGAAAAAAGGCACCTCCCTCGAGCAAACACATGCCTCCCTTGCGGTCCGCATTGACAAAATAACAGTGGACTTAACTCTGCTCCATGCAGATCATCGCAAGCTGGCTGACAAGGTGCGGGATGTTGAGCATGATCTAGCTGAGATCCACCCTGTCACTGGTGCCGCATCGGCAGACATAAAGGACCTCATGGCTTGTGTCAATTGCTGGGAAAAAGAATGGAAGACACAGAAGGCCACTCCAGACGGAACAACATACGGGTAGTGGGACTGCCCGATGGAGTCGAAGGAGCAGACGCATCGGCGTACACTGAAGCATGGCTGCGTGACCTTCTGCCGGATGATGAGTTCTCCTCCTTCTTTGCGGCTAAGAGGGCCCATTGTGTACCGGTGAGCCACCTGCCGCCGGGGACGAACCCAAAGCCGTTTCTCTTCCACTTACTTAACTACGGGGACCGGGACTCTGTCTTTGGGAGAGGCGAAGGTGGGCAATTCCCTGACTACACCATGGGAGTGCAGAGGCAGAGGGGATCATTCCTGGTAGTCAAGCGGCGCCTCTGCAAGCTGGGCATCAAATACTCCCTCCTCTTCCCAGCCAGACTCCGAGTAGCATCTGATGGCAATGCACGATTCTTTGACGCAGCAGTGCAAGCCTGGGCCTGGTTAGAATCTAACAGCCACCAAATTTCGCAGACTGGGCGTGGGAAGCCCAAACAGGCTTACGCCGCCCATGGGACCAGCTGTAGGGGGAAGCGCAGGCGGAGTCAACGCCTTCCTTTATAGCTACACGCCACCCCAAATCTAGAACGAGTCATAGGCAGCAGGCGTTGCAAGCAGCTGCAACAATACACAAACATGTAAGGAGGCAAGACCCGGACATATCCTCAGTACGCTCCCTAAGTGATGATGGCTTCTCTGCCACATGGCCATCTGGTGAGGAGTCCGGTCGGCTTCCAGATGTAACCCCGCAAAAGGCAGATGACCTGATCTGAACTACAGGCACCAAGATGACTGCATGACACGGCGCCCCATACTGTAAACGCTGAGAATCCTCCCCCACGTGGGAGGGCACCCCCGACTGGGTGTTGGGACAATATCCGGGCTGTTCAGTAACAAACCTCACAGTTGGACTGGGACCTGACATGTATGGCACTGTGCGCTCTTTCATATGAACATGAGGGGTGTAAATGTGTTTGCTCCTCATTCCCTCATGAGCCCTAAGCTCTAGTCAGCCGGAGATATTGGCAGACAGTTGCTTCAAGGCACTTCTGCCTGGTTGGGCAGATACATGTTGTCCCTTTGCTCTCTCATGCTGTTTATGGTTCCACTGTTTCCCACTCCCCTTATTGTTTATCTTACACAATTACCACACTATGCTATACTGCAGGTCTTGCCCCCACTTGCAGAATTTGGACAGGAAACTCTGCTCCCTCCCTCATGCTGCGACATCCATGTACACCTGTAGACCTAATTCACCCTACACATGCTGACCACTAATATCGTCACCTGGAATGTGAGAGGCGTGCAAATACCCCAGTGCCGCTACACTGCATAGTCCTACCTTAAACACAAGTCAGCCTACATTGCGTTATTGCTTGAAACATATAGTATGCTGCCCGAGGCCCGCAGACTCTAGCGCAGATAATGAATCAAGTGTTCACCACAGTCTACTCCTCGTATGCCAGGGGGCTACTTATCTGGGTGAGGCTGGGTGTCTTCTTTGCAGTGGAGGAGATGGAGGTGAATGGGAGGGCAGTTATGCCCCCAACACAGATCAGACAACCTTTTTGCATACACTTTCTGACATATTAGCCTGGTGGTGCGCCCTCCCTTGGCTTATAGGAGGGGACATCAACGATATCCATGACACATGACAGGGGTACCCCCCAGGCCCTGGTATTGTTAGATCTGTCAGCCGCCTTCGACACGGTGGATCATAACATCCTTCTCCGCCGTGTCGAGCAGGCTGGTATCCAGGGCCTGGCTCTGGCCTGGGTCAGATCCTTCCTGACGGGCAGGTCTCAGACCCTAAGCCTGGGTGCTTTTAGGGCTCCTAGAGAGCATTCGCCCTGTGGGGTCCCCCAGGGTTCTTCTCTGTCCCCTCTCCTTTTCAATCTTTATCTTCGTCCCCTTCTTTTCTCCCTAAGGCTGTGGGACGTTACCGTGTTTAATTACGCGGACGACCTGCAGCTTATCTTTTCTCTTAACTCCCCCTCTGCTATTTCTAACTTTCAGTCAGCTATGTCCCATATTCTCCAGTGGATGGGCCATAACCAGCTAAAGTTGAACCCCGGTAAGACGGAGCTCCTCCTTCCTGGTAGGAGCTCCACTTTCTGGGGGCCCCAATTCTGGCCGGTGGAATTGGGCCCTTTTCCCACCCCTGTGGCTTCGGTGAAGAGCCTAGGGGTCACTATTGACTCCGCTCTATCCCTAGGGCCGCAGGTGGCGACTGTGGTCTCGTCCTGCATCTACCAACTGCGCAGGATCAGGAAAGTGGCATATCTTCTGACACCTGATGCCCTCCTGCAGGTCATCATGGCCCTCGTCCTCTCCCGCCTACATTTTTCCAACTCGATCTACCATGGTCTGCCTAAAACATCGATGGGCAGACTACAGGTGGTCCAAAATCAGGCGGCGAGATTGGCCTTAGGGATCCTGAAGTGGCAATCTGCCAGGCCCCTTCTCGTTAAACTCCACTGGCTTTCTGTTGCTTCTAGGGCAGCCTTCAAGATCGGCTGCCTCACTTTCAAATCTTTGGCTGGTTTCTGTCCCACCTTTGTAAAATCTCTCATCCGACCCTATTGCCCGTCCCGCAATTTGAGATCTTCCCATCTTCACTTCCTGACTGTTCCCTCTTATAAGCTCTGCAGATCTGGAGGCCGGAGATTTGCATACCTGGCCCCCAAGCTCTGGAATTCTTTCCCTCTCTCCCTTAAAATTTCCAACTCTCTGACACTTTTTCGTAAATCTTTAAAAACTTGGCTTTTTCCCCAATCTGGCTAATCTCTCTGTTTCCTCTATTTCCAACCAGCGCCAGGAAACCCATGGTGTCAGTGCGCTATATAAGCTCCCCTTACGATACGATACGATACAGCGCTGGATAGGTCCTTTCCACCGCTCTCCCACACAGCTGCCATGTCTAATGCCCAGGCTCTGTGAGCCTGGCTGCAGCATTGGCACTTAACAGATGTTTGGCAAGCATCAATCCTGATGCATGGATGTACTCTTTCTATTCCTCGCCATACGACCTCCACATCTGCATTGATCGTATTGTGGGCTCGGCCGCTTTGCTCCTGGTTTGTCGACACATAGACTACCTGGGGCGAACGCACTCAGACCACAACCCCCAACTCCTCCAGTTGGTATGGGACGGTAGTGGCAGACCACACATGTAAAGTGCCTCCAACCTGTGGCATTTGAGGATCCGCCTTTCCGGGCATTGCTGGGCATCGCCACTGTGGAGTTCTTCAAAATAAACGCCGACTCGGCCACTGACAGATGAGTGGAATGGGAAGCATTCAAAATAACAATCAGGGGTCAGTGCTTGGGCCTCAGCGGGGGTCCCCGCAAGCAGCTAGACAGCAACATTGCTTGCACAAAGCACTCAATCCTTCGGCTGGAGTACGACTCAATAGGGACTTGGACTACGCCAGGTGTTTGACAGACACGTGGCAGGAGCACATGGAACTCCTAGAGAGACTACAGTGACTGAACTACTCTGCGCACTCCGCCCGCACTCATTCAGCGGCAGATCGAGCAGGGCACATCAGGAACAGTTGCAACAGCCTATCCTCTTGCTGCGATCCCCTCTGGACAGCTGCTGCACACCCAACAGGAGCTACACGGGGAACTAGTCAGGCATTACACAACCCTATACGAATCCACTACCAGTATTAATCCGACTGCACTAGCGGGTTTCTTCTACTCCATTCGCCTACCTACCATTATGCCGGAGCAATGGGCAAAATTGGAAGAGCCAATCACACTCTTCGGAGTCTGGGAGGCCATCAGAGCTCTGGCTACGGGCAAGGTACCTGGACCAGATGGGCTGCCAACTTAGTACTAAAAGCATAGGCTCCTGTACTAGCTCTCTGCCTGCTCGCCCTCTATGTGGCGTATCTGGCAGTCTCTACCCTTCCAGGTGTTAGGAATTACGCACGAAGCTTAACCAATTCTGGAACCATAGAATAACAGGAAGCAAGACCTTTGAGTTGAGGTTATGATCTGACACATACACCTTGAAGTTGTGCAAAACATTAGAAAGTGGACATGTAGTTTTGTTTGTTTTATTTTATGGTCCGACACAGACGCCTTGAAGTTGTGCAAAACATTAGAAAGTGGACATGTAGTTTTATTTATTTTATTTTTTTATATGCTTAAATACCATTGGTGTATTGGAAGCGAATTGTAAGAATAACTAAAGCCTTGTGCTTAGTAAACAGACTTATTTGTAAGCATGGCTAATGCCTTCAATTTCTCTCCACATGTGCTGCCACACCCGTTTTCCATGTGCAGCACTCTGTCAGTTGATGATGAGCCATACTCTCTCCACATGTGCTGCCACACCCGTTTTCCATGTGTAGCACTCTGTCAGTTGATGATGAGCCATACTCTCTCCACATGTGCTGCCACACCCGTTTTCCATGTGCAGCACTCTGTCATACATCCTGCACAAGTAAACCCCACCCGTCCCAGAACTATAAAAAGGAACATCTCTCTAGCAGAAACGCTTGGCCTTGTTGTTTCTTCCCCTTACCTGCGTTCCAGCGTGTGAAGGTCTTCGGCTCCTGTCTTCTCCGGCTTCAGTTTCTGACTTCGTCTTCCCCTCACGGACATCTCGAGTTCCTGCCTTCAATGACTTCGGTTGCCTGGACAACCTTTCAGAGTCCCCTATCATATCCTGTTTCCCTCAAGAGCTGTTAGGAAAAAGAACAAGCATTGGCATAGCCAATAGGTCTCGCCTTCGGGACCTTATAAGTGTTTAGCCATGCAACAGTTGATGTTGTTGCACCAAGGATATTGTGCTGCATAAATAAATACTTATAGGGTCCCAAAAGCGAGACCTATTGGCTATGTCAATGTTTGTTTTACTTTAAACCATGTTAAAAACATTGACAAAGCCAATAGATTTTCCTTAGGTGAAACCTATTGGATTTTCCACTGCTTGTTTCACCTTAGCTTAGACCTAAAACGTTTTGCACATTTTGCAGCAGCCTCCCTCACACTGTGTGTAATGCAAGGCTAAAATAATTACTATATAGTGCTTTCTGTTACAGGCTGGGACCACATAGCACTAAAAATACACGTTACCCTTCTCCACAGCACCAAACTGGATTTAATTCTGTGGCTCTCCGGTTACACACCCAGACAGCGGCTCTCCGATTACACACACAGACATTGGCAGTGACTATATTAACCAGTAGAGGTTTAATAAGTAAAAGTTAATTTCCCACCAATTAGTTTAACCTGCATTTGTTTTTATTTTAAAGTATGTTATTTTATAAGCAGTTACCTGAGGGTGACAGGAAACACAAAATAGCTACAGCATCATTTTTCTTTTCAGCCATGTTTTTGACCCCGTCCCCACACTCACTGACCAGGCCCTCATTGCACTCACTAGCACAGTTTCTATACTCTTTTTTTAATGCACTTTGACTGTTCTATCAACCTTCTGGTCCTTCCCACCAAAGATCACCCCCCCTCAGTGTGCCCATATAGCTCAGTCCTTTCCTCTCTCTGGAGAGTGCCCTTTACCTTGGCAAATCTAGAGCGAGCCAGAGAAATAAACCCCAGGGGATTGGCTACCAAGACTCTGCCGGAAAAGCTCCCCATCAATTCTCTTAAAGGGTACACAAAAAATAAGAGAAATTGTATGAACGTGCACCCATGAACGTGACCGGTCGTGCACAGAGCAGTGTCTTGTGTGGTATTCGGCTAAAGTCAACTAATACGGACCAGGATGAGGAAAGAAAATGTAATTCGAAGTGCACTATACCTCCCACTGTTATTAAACATATATATGTATATATTTATAGGCATGAGGAGGTAAATTGATTTATTTATCCAGAAAGTCACGAATTTTAGGTGCAGTGTCTGAACTGGTACTAACAGCAAAAGCCATCTGGCCTCATCGACGCCTATCCGCTAACCTACGTTATTTGATGCTGCAGAGATTTTAAATATCTGTGTATATTGAATTTCACAGTGCATCAAAGAGAAGAAGGCGCTAGGCTTTAATATAAAAAAAAATCAAACGCTACCGAGTGAAAAAAAGCGATGACATCACTCACCTACGAAACCGAAAGCAGCCCGGGCTGAGAGTGAGGGCGGGGGCTGCCCGCGCATGTGAGATCCGAGCCCCGGCGCCAAAGCAGAGTGCGGCATCTTAAGTCCCGGGTCCCAGGACGGGGCCCGGGTGAAGACCAGCGCTGCGAAGGGAGATCGAGGATCGAGACTGACCCCCTGACTTACGAGAGACAGACACGGAACACGCTAAAAGAGCCCGGTGAGTTTGGGGGAGGGGGTGGGGGGGGGAATGTGTGTGCGTGTGTCTGTCTGTGTGTGTTGTGTGTGTGTTGTGTGTGCCTGCATGTGTGCCTGCCTGTGCCTGCGTGTGTGCCTGCCTGTGCCTGCGTGTGTGCCTGCCTGTGTGCCTGCGTGCCTGCCTGTGCCTGCGTGTGTGCCTGCCTGTGCCTGCGTGTGCATGTGTTGTGAACAGCCGGCCGGGATCGGAGCGCGTGACCTGATCCGATTCCCGCCGGCTGCGTGCGTGTGACAGTCTGTTGTCTCTGCCTAGTCCTTGAACGGGAAAAGGACTAAAATGATTACAATAGATCGCTTTGCGACAGCAGGCGCGACCTAAAAAGGACAAAGTTAAACAAAGGTATTTCTTTCTACATTCACGTCTTGCTGACGCAGTCCCAAGAACAATCTGGTACTTTCTAAACTTCAAATCTTATGCATAAGAGACTTCTGTGAACGAACATTAATTCATGGACCAGAACTATTCTTTTGGCATGTAATGCTTGCCGTCTTTAGAAAATAGGAATTCTAATTGAATCAGAACATTTGTTAAAGACAGTAAGCAATAATATTGAACCCTGTGATAGCTAATACATGTGAACGAACTGGTTGTTAGTGTAAGAGCTATTTTTTTCGTGTTTCTTTCTTTAGTGCATGAGTAAATTAAGAAATCTCATTTAAAGAATAATCCCAACAATATTTGGAAAAGCAGGTACAGTCTATAAGGGTCATAGACTGTTTTGAGAGGTATACAGAAATCATAGACATTGGATGATTAGTGTGTTGTATAATATGATAGCAAATAGAACAGATAACTGAACAGGTGTATATCATTTGTTGTTTAGATAAACATACCATACTGCAAATAGTGCCAGACAGAGCTGAAGAAAGAAGAAGCTAGTCAAGTCATCAGAAGTGTGCCAAACCAGAGATTGCTGTGTTTCTTATCTCTCTTTTTTATTTGATCCAATTCATCTTTCCCCTGGGATTCTTTCTTCACGCAAAGTGTTTTTAATCGCTTTGGTGGAGGTAGGGTCTTGGGGGTATTGAGAGCCAGCGTCTCATCTCCCCAAAGGAACAACCTGGTTTTCAGGTGAGTGGTTTCCTAACACCAGGCTCACTCCCCGAAGCTGTGCTCATTTCCCTGCCTAAACCGGACAGGGACCCCGCAATGTTAGGCTCTTATCGGCTGCTGGCACTCCTAAATACCGACAATAAAAATACAGCCAAAATACTGATGGACCCTGGTGCTCAACCTGGTGCATGTTGATCAGAACGGGGTTGTGTCTTCTCGGAACACGTCACTTAACTTGCGCCATTTCTTTCTTGTGGCTAAATACTCAGCGCAGCTCTGGTTTCACTCAGGATGCCTTGTGCATGACATGGAGTAGGCATTCAACACGCTGGTGTGGGGGTTTTCGTTTGCCGCCTTGCCCCGCTACTGGAACTCATTTTCTTGCTTCTTGAGGCTATTGTACACCTCGCCGTCTGCCAAAGTCAAGACGGGCCCACACGTGTCGGAGCCTGTGCCCATCAGATGTGGCACCAGGCAAGAATGCCCGCTGTCACCCTTACTATTCTCAATGGCCATAGAACTGCTGGCGAAGGCTATCCATGTGAGTGGAGTGAAATGGGGGATCCCCCTGGGCGATGCCTCTGTACATTCAGCCCCCCCATCTTCTGTTCCTTTGAACGTACCGTGCAGGAGTTCATCTGGAATGGGTCAAAGTGCTGGGTTGGGCTGTCCAAACTGTACTTGCCAGCTGGCCTGGGGGGCTTGCTGTGCCCAGAATGGAGCACTATTATCTTGCAGCGCAACTTCAGTGGGTAGCTAAATGGGTCAGTGGACTGAACCTTGAGGACATGGCCACACTCTCTCCAGCATGGGCACACTCATCGGTCCTCGTGCTCTTTCACCCTGGGGGAAGAGGCAGGCACCTCCCCAAATGATGCTTGATGTAGCCTACCGGTGCTTTCGTCGTAGCCTACATCTCATATGCCCTGTTATCATATATGCACCCACACTGTCATTACTGAGCACGCAGAGGGGTGGCCACCTCACCTCCAGGGCAGAGCTCTCCACCTGGCAGGAAGCAGGCTTGCACAGTCTGGGCGACCTCTATCGGGAAGGTCTGTTGGTATCCTTCGATACCCTAGCAGAAGAAGATGGATTACCACAGGGTCAGTACCTCGTTTCTTGTGGCGTTGCGGGCTCTGTGGGTGGATGTGTTGCAGGAACCCACAATGCACCTCACAATCTAATATATCCATGTCATGGGCACAGTGAGGCACCTCACAAAAGGGTTTGCCAGATAATGCGTTCGGACACAGGTCATCCGTTTACGCCTCTCAGGCATCATTGGGATGCAGATCTGGTCCGCCTGTTCACTGACAGTGAGTGGACGGCAATAGTTGAGGGGCCCACCCATGTAGGAGAGTAGGATCTGCTTCTTATAGTTAATTCCACTTTTTTGCTGCTGGTGTTTCACTGTTTTTCAACTTTAGTCTGGCTGGGGCTGCTATCCAGGACCCCAGCCAAGCTGCTTCCTCTTTAAAAGGATTCCATGTACTTTAGGTACACTCCAGTTTGGTTACTGGGGTACCCTTATGAGTCCCTAGTATATGGTACCTTAGGTACCAATGGCATAGGTACCCCAGAGGCCTACCAGCGGCTGAAGCATGTATAAAACCACCCCTGGGAAGCCTTCCAAAATGACAACACAGGTATTCTACTGCAGCCTGTGTAAGGTGGTGTATGCACCCCTTACTTATATATAGGTTCCCTATATCTACCTTATATCACTACACATATAAACTTATCAGTTACCCCCTATGGCAGGCCTTATCAATCCTGAAGGCAGGGTGCTAGGTTTTGTGTGAGAGGATGCCCATGCATTAGCAGGGCCCCTCTGCAACCTTCGGAATCTATTCTCCGGGGTTGTTCTGTGATGCAGCCAGACCATATTCTCTTAAGTGCATTATAACCTCGCGGTAAATGCTAACTTTGGAATGGCTGCAAGGAAACATGTTGTGATTGGTGTCAAACGCTTTGGAATGATGCCACCCCCCCCCCCAGTTCTGGCGGAGGGGGTATGATTCCACCCTTCTATAGGGAGAGACATGTACACACCGGTACACCCTGTACCAGTTTAAAAGAACCCTGGCATCACAAAATGGATGCCACAGACACAAGTTTGGCCTCCTGCTGCTGGACGAAAC
The DNA here is from genome assembly GCF_964261635.1 of Lissotriton helveticus. Classification (NCBI taxonomy): domain Eukaryota; kingdom Metazoa; phylum Chordata; class Amphibia; order Caudata; family Salamandridae; genus Lissotriton; species Lissotriton helveticus. Next base: position 702,038,237 of record NC_136073.1, on the reverse strand, counting down.
TCCGGCAGGGGAGACCTGGACAATAGGTTTCCTGTCACAGGTAGGTGTCACCACCTCCCAGACAGGCTTTAGTGTATTGGGCTGAGTGGGTGCACTCCAAGAGTGCTTTGAAGTCTGCACTGGGGGCACATTTGGTGTCCCTGTGCATAGCCCAATTCATACCGTTTGCAGGGGCTACCAGCCCCAGCTCTGACGTGCAACTAGACAAAGGAAATGGGTGTCACCACCCCTTTTTCCAAACCCTCCCATAGGTTGGTCCCCAGACTTTGTCCCAACCCTTCCTTGGGTAAGAGATAGGAACCCCTGGCAACAGGACTTTAGATTACACCTGGAGAAACTCTGATACTGTATCCTGGAACTTAGACGATCTGCATGACGCTGGATGACTGAAGAATCTCCCTTGGAGTAAAGGAGTTACTCCCCTGCGTGGCAGGCACCAAAGACGCATCTGACCGGTTTGTATCTCCGAAGCACACGCCGGAGTCCGAAGTATTTGCAACACAGGAGGTGGATTTCCAGGCTTCCCCGAGGCCGACCTAATTCCCCAGCAAAGCTGAGACCTGACCCCTGGACACCGTGCACATTTGCAAGTGCATCAGCTTCTCAACGTTCCTTGAGGCTGTGTATTTGGTTACTTGTATCCCAGACACCACCAAAGATTGCTGGCCTACACTCCACGAGTGTCCAATGAGCCGGCCCTTTGTGTTTTCGCTCGAGGTACCTTCACGATCCCTGGTCTGTTGACTGGTGGGTCCCTGAGAAGGCAACTTTGACTTTCCTTAGGCTTCCCTGGCTGCTCCAGACGTGCCCTGATTCTCCACCACTTGGTGAAACCCCCGGCCCTTGCTGGTCCGCACCGAAGCATCTTTTCTCTTCCTGCGTGGGTTGCTGTTGCCAAGGCTTGTTGGGTCCAATCCAGGCACCGACAAGCAGCACTCGCCATCCTTCCTGGGACAACTCAAATCCAGCTCCTGGTCATCATTGACGCCTCCTGGTCCTCGTGGCTGCAGAGTCAAGCTTCACCTCTACACACCTGAATCACCCGACATCAGTCGGCATTTGTATATCATGCCCCTGGTCACTGGCAAGTGACCCAGACTCTGTCCCCTCTGCCTTCAGGTGCCTCACATCTTCGATCCAGGCTTGGATCACACCCAACACTTTCCTGCTCGACAGCAGCAGCACTTTGCAGCAGATCGCCATTGAAATCAACGACGATTCCCGACACCAAAAGACACCTATGCACCCGGCTTCCCTGGGTGAGGTAACACTAGTACTATGGTGCTCCCGCAGGTGTTGGCCCTAGAACACCTTAAGCCTAAAGGGGTTTGCTCAAAGTCCTCTCCTAGGTGTCCTTAATCTTTAAATTTCCAACCACTACTTTCCCCTTAGAAGATAACGGCGATTCGCGGCTGTGTTCTCACACTGCAGGCGTCCCCCGTGGGTACCTTGTGTCACTACCTTGGGTGGTTCCTTGTGGTCTCAGCACTTCTACAGGCTCTAGGCCTTGTGTCTCGTCAAGTCGTGGTTCTTATACCACTTTCTTAATATATGGTTTAGTCCCCCCCTGGGGCCCAGTGTATATTGTGCTATTTACTGAAGTCCTATATTGTTTAAAGTGTGTACTTTGCTCTGTAATCTCATAAAGAGAGTACTAGAGAATGTTTGGAAATAAATGCATATTTTTTATATATACCTTCTGTGGTTCTCTTTTCATTTAGACTTTCAAGAGGTTATAATCTGGTAAACCAAGCAGATTTACACTCCTTCAAGACTTAGCCTGCAGGCTGCTCTCCATAGCTACCACTAGGATAGCTTTCAATAAAGGTTGTCTTAAACCTATCATCAATAAGGGTTGTTTGGACTGGTGCAAGGTGCCCACTAGAATAGTGGACAGCATATGCCAGGCCAACTTCTCACATTGGTGTGCAGGGGTTGGATTCAAGCTTGCTATTGCTTTACCAGATAATCTCTTTGAGTGACAAACTGAAAAATTCTATATGTACATAGGTACATATAAATCAAGTTTAGAATTAAGTAGGTTCTACTGAACTTAGAGTTGTGTGTCAAGGGTCTAGCACATCCTTTCTACAACTCAAGAGAGAGTTTAGTAGTCCCGATAGAGTAGATAGGTGCAGACACCACACCACACTAGTATGTCTTCAAGGGCTGAAGCCAGTGGCTCCAGATTATCTAAGTATGACCGTGTCCCTTTTCCAGATTTGTGGGCCATGTCTACAGTTAGGAAATTGAAGACAGGGAGACACCCAGATACCCAACGCCTGATAGAGGTATTGCTTTTAGATGATCTTAGAAAGACCCCTGGGTCTGATGAGACAGTCAGGTGGGGCAGCAGAAGAGGAAAGGCCAGGAGGTGAAATCATCCAAAAGCTAGACTCTAAAGCTGGCCAGGGGGATCAGGATGATTCTATCCTGGATAACCAAGTTCTTCCTGTGAATGAAGAAGGGATCTCCTGTAGTCCCCTCTTCTCCCTCCCAGGTGGAACTCACAGTGTACCTGGAAGGTCTAGAACTCCCTCAGTGGAATCTAACCATTCAGGTTAATCTGTAGGGACCTCTGTTTCTCATAGGACCTCAGCCTCCTACAGGAGAGAGTCCTCCTCTGAAAAAAATGGTAGACTGCTTGCTTTTGAGAGTGAGAAACTCAGAATCAGAAGAGCATAGTTGGATCTAGACAGGGAAGCCCTGGAGCTCCATAGAGCTTCTAAAAAGTTGGGACTAGAGTCCCATGGTGGCAGCATCAGTGTCCCTAGAGTTAGAGAACATACTCATGACAATAGGAACCTGGACAAGAATGTCCCTCCCTACCAGAGTGGGGATGACATCCACAAATGGATAACTGCACTTTAGAGGGCCTGTAAAGTACAGAGGGCCCCTCAGGAGTAGTGGGCAGCATTCTTGTGGGTCTCTGTAATATCCTGTATATTATGTATATGCAGATTTCCCACTACTCCATCTGTAGAACACTCTGATGTGATGTCATTTGGAGTGTTGTTCTATGAAGCTGTCAGTTGGAGTAGGGCTGAGTGCCTAGCTGGGTACTCCTGGTGGGGCTATCTACTGATGTACTACTGATCTCCTTCTATCTTCAATAAATCTACCTGAATATCACCAACCTTCGTGGAGTCAGTTTCTACATTTATTTGGCGACGAGGATAAGTATTATGTCTATTATGGGATCTAATATGGTATCTCTAATTGTATTTTGTATACTTCCTCATCTCTCTTCTCTGATGGTTCCTCAGCACTCTTTGTTTCTCTATTATACGCCTTTTATTCTGGTTCTGCTCACTATTATGCTTTTCTATGGTGTGTTATCTTCTTATCTAAGTTTTAACTTTGTTTCTACACGCCTTCTCTTTATTTCTGTCTATGGCTTTACTTCTACACTTCTCTTCTCTTTATTTATGTCTACATGGTTATACACCTAATAATATTCTTTTCGCTTTTATTAGAAAAGAGGATATGTAATATCCTGTATATTATGTATATGCAGATTTCCCACTACTCCATCTGTAGAACACTCTGATGTGATGTCATTTGGAGTGTTGTTCTATGAAGCTGTCAGTTGGAGTAGGGCTGAGTGCCTAGCTGGGTACTCCTGGTGGGGCTATCTACTGATGTACTACTGATCTCCATCTATCTTCAATAAATCTACCTGAATATCACCAACCTTCGTGGAGTCAGTTACTACAGTCTCCTTTGCAGACAAAGGTAGAGGCAAGCTCCTCGCTGTAAGAGAAGAGGATGCTGATAATTACAAAGTCCTGAAGAGTGCTCTGATTGAATAGTTTTGCCTACCACTGAACAATACAGGTTAAAGTTCAGAGATACTCAAAAAGCACAGATTCAGGACTGGGTTGACTTTTTCATTGTGCTACTAAGGCTCTGGAGGGCTGGTTGCTTGGCAGTAAGGTGTGTGATTTTAAAGGATTGTATAACTTAATTTATGAGGGAGCAGATTATTAATAATTGTCAAAATCAGCTGTTGCACCAGTACCTGGTGGACTCTGATCTGACCTCTCCCCAAGAATTGGGTCAGAAGGCGGACAAGTGGGTCAGAACCAGGGTGAGGCAGAAGGTTCAGAAACAAGGTGACTCTAAGAAGCAAGATTCTAAGAACTCTGTCAAGGGTGGGGAAAAGGGTAAAGCCCTGAAGTCTTCTCAAGTTCCCCAAAAATCTGCATCTGGTGGGGAGTCCCAATCTAGCAAAGGAAAAGGCCAAAAGAAACCATGGTGTAAAATCCCATTGGACTAGTGATTGTAATAAGCCCAAAGACTCAATTCCAGCCACCATTGCCCCTAAGGTATCGGTTCCCCCTTGTTCAGCTCCAAGTGGTGGTACTCAGAATAAGGGTGTAGTAGGGTTAACCCTGGGTTCTGAGATGGACTCTGGCCTAGTCAGAGTTCCAACTCAGGTTGTACTGATCTGTGATGGAGGCATGGATATGTCCTCCTTTGTGACTCCCAGTAATCTCGGCAAATACAGACAGCAGCCCTTGATTAATGGAAAAGAGGATTTCGCATTCAGGGACACAGGGGCAAGTATCACAATGGTGACACAAGACCTTGTGGCTCCTGATCCGATCATACTTGGTAAAATATACCAAATGGCCAGTGCTAGCAATGTCAGGACTGACCATGCCCTGGCAGTTGTTAATTTCTCCTGGGGAGGGGTAACTGGCCTTAAGAAGGTTGTGGTAAGTGCAGACCTCCCTGTTGAATGCTTGCTTGGCAATGATTTAAAGACTTCAGCTTGGGCTGAAGTGGAACTCAGGACCCATGCAGAAATGTTAGGAATCCCTGCACATGTGTTTGCTGTGACCAGGTCACAGGCCAAAATGTCAAAAACTGAACAGGCCCTGAATTCTGGAAGAATGGACCAGGTGTCTTCCAAGAAGAGAAGCACTAGGGTTACGTCAGTGCCTTCCCCCGACTCAGAATACAGATCAGTCTCTTGAGGGAGATGATCTTAGTCCTGAAGAAGGAACTGTCCCAGAGGAGCTTAAGCCTGATCAGGTTGAGTTTTTGGGTACAGGGGCCCTTCAAGGGCTGATCTGCGCCAGGAGCTGTTGAACTGTCCCTCTCTTGAACCCCTCAGACAACCAGCTGCTGGTGAGGCTGCTGGGGATGCTAGTGGTGCCCATAGGATCTTTTGGGATGATGGACTCCTATTCTCAGAGAGTAGAGACCCCCAAGCGTGGCGCAGCCAGGAGGTTGGTTATACCTCTGAAGTTTAGGGGCTTCCTATTAACACTAGCCCATGATATTCCCTTAGCAGGTCACCTGGGCCAAAATAAGACTTAGGACAGGATTGTCCTTCACTTTCATTGGCCCCATATGTCTGAAGACACCAAGGAGTTTTGTTGCTCCTGTGTCACCTGTCAAGCCAGTGGTAAGGCAGGTGGTACAACAAAGGCCCCCCTGATACCACTACTTGTGGCGGGGGTTCACTTTGAAAGAGTGGGGATTGACCTTGTTGGTCCCATGGATCCTCAGACAGCCTCTGGGCACAGAGTTATCCTGGTGGTGGTGGACCATGCCACTAGGTACCCAGAAGCTATTTCACTTAGGACCACCACAGCTTCTGTGGTGGCATGAGCCCTCCTGGTAGTATTTTCCAGAGTGGGTTTCCTTAAGGAGGTAGTATCAGACAGAGGTGCAAACTTTATGTTGAGTAACTTGACTGTTATGTGGAAGGAGGGTGGAGTGAATTACAAATTCACCAGACCCTATCACCCATAATGCAATGGTTTAGTTGAGAGATTCAACAAAACCTTAAATGGCATGATCAAAGGTCTTCCAGAAAAGCTTAGGCGCAGATGGGACATCCTTTTGCCCTGCCTTCTATTTGCCTACAGGGAGGTTCCTCAGAAGGGACTTGGTTACAGCCCTTTTGAACTTCTGTTTGTGCATCCTGTTAGGGGTCTATTGTGTCTAGTGAAGGAGGGATGGGAGTTACCTCTCAAACCTCCCAAACAGGATATTGTAGACTATGCACTTGGTCTCCGCTCCAGGATGGCAGAGTATATGAAGAAGGCCACCAAAAACCTTGAGGCTAGCCAGGAATTGCAAAAGGCTTGGCATGACCAAAAGGCGGTGCCGACTGTTTACCAGCCAGGGCAGAAGGTGTGGGTGTTGGAGCCTGTGGCCCTAGCAGCTCTCCAGGACCAGTGGAGTGGCCCCCATACAATTGTTGAATAGAAGGGAGAGGTGGCATACTTGGTAGACTTTGGAACTCCCAGGAGCCCCCACAGGGTGCTCCATGTCAACAGACTGAAACTATATGTTGACAGGGCAGACATGGGCTTGCTCATGGCTACTGATGAGGGACAGGAGGAAGAGAGTGACCCCCTCCCTGACCTGCTCTCATAGAACCCTGATGATGGGTCAGTGAATGGTGTAGCCTTGGCAGGCAGCCTCCCTGCACAGCAGCAAGCTGATTGCAGACAGGTGCTTAATCAATACAGACATATGTTCTCTCTGACTCCAAGTCAGACTACCTTGTGCAGTCATGAATGAACACTGGGGGCAGTCTGCCTGTTAAAATTAAGATTTACAGGCAACCTGACCATGTCAGGGACTGTATCAGGACTGAAGGCCTGAAAATGTTGGATTTGGGAGTTATTGAGGGAGTTATTGAACCCTCAGATAGCCCTTGGGCTAGTCCAACCAGTAGTCTTGGTGCCTAAACCTCACACCCAGGGTGGTAAGAGAGAGATTAGGTTTTGTGTACAGGGGTCTCAATGCAGTCACTAGGGCACAGAGCAGATGAGCTTATAGATACTTTGGCCTCAGCCAAGTTTCTGAGCACATTTGATCTGACAGCTTGCTACTGGCAGATCAGACTAGCTGATGATGCAAAGCCTAAGACAGCATTTTCTACCCCTAGTGGGCATTACCAATTTGTGGTAATGCCCTTTGGTTTGAAGAATGCACCTGCCACTTTTCAAAGGTTGGTGAACAAAGTCCTAATAGGCCTGGAAGACTATAGTGCAGCATATCTAGATGATATTGAAGTCTTTAGCTCCATCTGGGTGGATCACCTGGTCCACCTGAGAAATGTTTTGTAGGCCCAGCAGAAAGCAGGCCTAACTATCAAGGCTACTAAGTGACAGATAGGGCAGAGTCAGATTGTGTACCTGGGCCACCTTCTTGGTGGAGGCAAGGTTCAACCATTACAGAGCAAAATCCAGACCATCATGGATGGGTTGCTCCAACTACCCAGACTCAGGTCAGAACTTTCTTGGGTCTTACTGGGTACTACAGAAGATTTGTCAAGGGGTATGGATCCATTGTGACCCCCCCCTGAATGACTTAACTTCCAAGAGAATGCCAAAGAAAGTTCAGTGGACAGTTAGCTGTCAAAAGGCATTTGATTACCTGAAGCAGGCCATGTGCACTGCTCCCATTCTGCAAAGTCTAACTAGTCCAGAGAAATAATTGTCCACACAGATGCATCTGAGTTGGGGGTAGGGGCTGTGCTATCACAATTGAATGATGAAGGTCAAACCAGCCTGTAGCTTTTATTAGACGAAGGCTGACCCTCAGAGAGAAACGTTGGTCAGCTATTGAGAGGGAGGCATTTGCTGTGGTTTGGGCCCTGAAGAAGCTGAGGCCATACTTGTTGGCACTCATTTCACTGTTCAGACAGACCATAGCTCCTCTTATGGCTAAAACAGATGAAGGGTGGTGAAAACCCCAAACGTTTGCCTACAGGGGATGGACTATACAGTGGAACATAGACCTGGGAGCAACCATGCCAATGCAGATGAACTCTCCAGATATTTCCACTTAGAACATGAAGACTCAACTGCTCAAGGTTAGTTTAATGTCCTTGCGTTGGGGGGGGGGTGTAGGAGAGTAGGATCTGCTTCTTATAGTTACCCCCACTTTTTGCTGGTGTTTCACTGTTTTTTTACTTTAGTCTGGCTGGGGCCCTGCTATCCAGGACACTCCAGTTTGGTTACTAGGGTGCCCTTATGAGTCCCTAGTATATGGTACCTTAGATACCAAGGGCATAGGTACCCCAGAGGCCTACCAGGGGCTGAAGTATGTATTATGCCACCCCTGGGAAGCCTTCCAAAATGACACCACAGGTCTGCTACTGCAGCCTGTGTAAGGTGGTGTATGCACCCCTTACTTAGATATTGGTTCCCTATATCTACCATATATCACTACACATATAAACCTATCAGTCACGCCTATAGCAGACTTTATCAATCCTGAAGGCAGGGTGCTGGGTTTTGTGTGAGAGGGTGCCCATGCATGAGCAAGGCCCTTCTGCAGCCTTCGGAATCTATTCTCCGGGGTTGTTCTGTGATGCAGCCAGACCATATACTCTTAAGTGCATTATAACCTCGCGGTTAATGCTAACTTTGGAATGGCTGCAAGGAAACATGTCGTGTTTGGTGTCAAACACTTTGGAATCATACCCCATGCCAGTTCTGGCAGCAGGGGTATGATTCCACCCTTCTAGAGGGAGAGACATGTACACCCGGTACCAGTTTAAAAGAACCCTGGCATCACAAAATGGATGCCACAGACACGAGTCTGGCCTCCTGCTGCTGTACGAAACTCCGGCAGGAGAGACCTGGACAATAGGTTTCCTGTCACAGGGAGGTGTCACTGGCGGCACATTTGGTGTCCCTGTGCATAGCCCACTTCAACCCGGTTAGCCGCCCCTGTTCTGGCGCGAAACTGGTCAAAGGAAATGGGTATAGCCACCCCTCTTTCCAAACCCTACCATAGGTGGGTCCCCAGAGTTTGTCCCACCCCTTCCTTGGGTATAAGATAGGAACCCCTGGCAACATGACTTTAGATTACACTTGGGCGAAACTCTGATATTGAATCCTGGAACTTCGACGATCTGCACAACGCTGGAGGACTGAAGAATCTCCCTTGGAGTAAAGGAGTTACTCCCCTGCATGGCAGGCACCAAAGATGCATCTGACCGGTTTGCTTCTCCGAAGCTCCCGCCGGACTCCGAAGTATTTTCAACACAGGAGGTGGATTTCCTGACTTCCCCGAGGCGGACCTGAGTCCCCAGCAAGGCTGAGACCTGCAGCCCTCGTGGGTACCGTGGAACCGGAACCCATGGACACCGTGCACATTTGCAAGTGCATCAGCTTCTCGACGTTCCTTGAGGCTGTGCATTGGGTTACTTGTAGCCCAGACCCGAGCACCTTTTCCACCGAAGATTGCGTCCTACACTCCACAGGTATCCAGTGAGCCGGCCCTTTGTGTTGTCACTCGAGGTACCTTTGCGATTTCTGGTCCGTTGACTGGTGGGTTCCTGAGAAGGCAACATTGACTTTCCTTGTGCTTCCCTGGTTGCTCCAGATGTGCCCTGACTCTCCACCACTTGGTGAGTACCCCGGACCTTGCTGGTCCGCACCGAAGCATCTTTTCTCCTCCTGTGTGGGTTGCTGCTGCCAAGACTTGTTGGGTCCAATCCGGGCACCGACACTGCAGCACTCAACATCCTTCTTGGGACAGCTCGAATACAGCTCCTGGTCATCGTCGACGTCTCCTGGTCCTCGTGAGTGCAGAGTAAAGCTTCACCTCTTCCCACCTGAATCACCTGACATCAGTCGGCATTCATCTATCGTGCCCCTGGTCACTGGCAAGTGACCCAGACTCTGTCCCCTCTGCTTTCAGGTTCCTCACATCTGCTATCCAGGCTTAGATCACACCGGACACTTTCCTTCTCAACGGCAGCAGCACTTTGTAGCAGATCGCCATTGAAATCAACGACGATTCCCGACACCAAAAGACACCTATGCACCCGGCTTCCCTGGGTGAGGTAACACAAGTACCACGGTGCTCCCATGGGTGTTGGCCCTAGAACCCCTTAAGTCTAAAGGGGTTTGCTCAAAGTCCTCTCCTAAGTGTCCATAATCTTTAGATTTCCAACCTCGACTTTCCCCGTAGAAGATACCGGCATTCGCGGCTTTGTTCTCACACTGCACGCGTCCCCCATGGGTCCCCTGTGTCACTACTTTGGGCCGGTTCCTTGTGGTCCCAGCGCTTCTACAGGCTCTAGGCCTTGTATCTAGTCAAGTCGTGGTTCTTATACCACTTTCTAAATAGATGGTTTGGTCCCCCCATGGGGCCCAGTGTATATTGTGCTGTTTACTGAAGTTCTATATTGTTTAAAGTGTGTGCTTTGCTCTGTAATCTCATAAAGAGATTACTAGAGAGTGATTAGAAATAAATACATATATTTTATATATATATACCTTGTGTGGTTCTCTTCTCATTTAGACATTCAAGAGGTTATAATCTGGTAAACCAAGCGGCTTTACACTCCTTCAAGACTTCGCCTGAAGGCTGCTCTCCATAGCTACCACTAGGATAGCTTTCAATAAAGGTTGTCTTAAACCTATTGCCAATAAGTTTTGTGTAAACTAGTGCAAGGTGCCCACTAGAATAGTGGACAGCATACGCCAGGCCAACTTCTCCCAACCCTTATCCCCAGAAATGACAGATTTTTATCTCAGACAATTTACATAGTACAAAGAGCTTACCTGACCCCGGCTAAAATAAACGGGTATTTCAAGAGAACATACGCCAACTGCCCTAGATGCAGTCTGGTGGGCACAGACCTTATTCATATGTTGTGGGGTTGCGCTGCCCTCGATGATTACTGGCATAGTATCACTACCCACTTGGCTGACTGCACTGAGTGAGCTGTGGCGCACACTTGGGATGTGTGCCTCCTAGGACTCTTCCGCAGATCAAAATGGCACAAAGCAATGTCCAGGTTCATAGAGCTGGGGTTGCTCGCAGCTAAGCGCTTAATCACCAAGCAGTGGAAATGCTCAGAGCCTCCTCTTGCAATAGCGTGGTCCCTCTCACTAGTGATCTGGGTGCAGACCGAAAGCATCGCCCCACATCACAAAGACACTTTAGAGCTCTGCAAGATCCTGATAGCTGGGATGTCATACTGCAGGACTTTCAAAACATCTGGCATCCAGACCAAGAGCTCCATGCCCCCAGAACTGACATAGACACAATAGCAGCAATGACGCACTAGCATGCACAGTAGGGATATTAGGTGGATGAACCATCAGTTGGCTCTCCTTCCCCCTGACGCATAACCCAGACATATAAATCTCACTATGCATCACTGATGCTACCACCAAGCGGCATACACAGTGGCGGGGAAGCAATGAGGAGTGACAGAGACCTAAGTTGGGCAGCGGTTCACGTTGTTTTTACTATATCCCCGGTTCCCCCTTCCGTACATACCACTGAAGCCAGCTACAACAACCAACTCCCATACGCCACTCAAGACATGCCAACAGGCGATCCTGCGGCACTCGTCACGAGATCCACTAAAGGCCACAAATTGAACTGTGGCTTGAATTGAATACATTATGGCATTTAAGCTGAGGCAATGCATGTATCTGAACAGCACTTCATGCATAAAAACCAATAGAGAATTAAACAAAAAAAATGTATCTGTCTTGACTACTGTTTTTACCTCTGAAGTTTCTATCTTATAATCATAGAGTATTGGAGGACTTTGGTTTGTCTAGCCAAGCTTAATAAGATATTTATTTGCTTGGGATACAGAACCTGAAAAACGGCCACAATTGGGAAAGGATTTGTTCAAGGATTCTACATTGATACCATTAGAACCCAGATACAAAATGTGGGGCTCCTCTCTGTCTTAAATATGTACCATAATTTGTATCTTATAATACCAATGTAAAAAAAGAATTAAACACTTAAATGTGTGAATAACACCTACAGCTGCCTTGCTACCTAAACCTGTAGCAAGCAAATGCCAGTTTATAACAGCTTCTTACTATTTTGCAACACAAAATTGAAGCTCTGAAGAAAAATGTTTGCCCACCAATTCAATTCTCTATATATATTTTTTTTATTAAAGATTTGGAACTCCTAGGAGGTCCAAATAAAAATACATACATATTATTACTAATAATAAAACATAACAGAGCTCATTCCACAGACCAACATAAAATTATCAGGGACCTGCGTTAGCGAGGCTAGGGCCCCTTAAAGTGAGAGCAGTCAATATTGTCAGTTTAACCCAGTGCATAAAATGCTTAAGTGTAGTGTAGTTCCTATTATCCCAATAGACTCTGCGCATTGGAATAATATCTTCAATAGTATAGACGTAGGACAGAGGTTAACTAGGTCTTCTACTGACGATATTAGACTTAAGTTTTGTGTGCCAGCTAGCTCAGAGTTCACTAGAAACTTTCTCGAATAGGCGAGGAGGAGTTTAAACTCCCTGGATAGACAAGAAGGGATTTAGTTTCTGACAACCATAGAACATGAAAACTTTGCTCTCCCTAATCAAGAGTATATCTCCAGAGTCGTGTGAAAACAAAAGACAACTATTTTACTCAGTCAGTACGTGCATACTTAGTTCCACCAGATTGTAGAGAAAGAAGAGATGGGTGTGTTCAATAAAAGGTGTTATTTATTGATCAGTCTCTTTTTCTCATACAAGAGAAATGAATCGCTACAGTAGCAATACTTAAGGTTAAGTAAAGTGCATACAGTAAAAGCAGGATTATAAAATAATACTGTAAAAGCATTGATATGGTTTCTTAGCCATATGATACTTTAAAATGGATAAAAGATATACATGCATATATACATTGACTAATCGTACTCAACTGGTGCTTCTAACTACGCCTACCCCGGTGTACCTGACCTAAGCCTAATACGTGGGAGGGAGTAAGTAAGTAGCAGTTTAAGTTAAGTTTGTTTTGCCAAGAATCTGACTCAAGAATTCTCTGTAAGGGGTTAGTGAGTTCAGTACCTGGGATTTAGAAGGCAGGAGGGCTGGTATCTCTGTCTCAGGACTCGGTATCCCAATCACCCGCAAGGGCAAGTTGGAAACGCTAGAAGCTGGATTTCTCGGCAGGAGAAAAGGCAGCGTCTCTCTCAGCGCGTCAGGAGGGAGGGGCAGCGTCCGTGGGCTTCCTGCATCAGCTGGGCTCTCCGGCAAGTAGTCACTGCTCCAAGCTCATCACCACCGTGTCGTTGCTTAGGGCAGCGTCGGTATATTTATACCTGAAAGGTGCCGGGTTTGACGTAAGGATGGACATAAGACGTCAATAAAAGATGTCATTAAGAATTGGTCGTTCTTACATTCTTTACAGGAGTTCTCGAACGAAATCAAAACAATAGCAGCGGGGATTTCCCAGGTTTGCTGGAGGCTTGGTTTGTTTAGAGAACTCGGTGTGCTTTCTAGGGGGCTGGAGGAATAGTGCTTTCTCAATGTGACAGCATGCGCTATGACTTAATCTGAAAACGAGTTTCTGTGCCGTTGTATGGACATTAGTGAATAATAACCGGACAAGGGTCAGAAATAGGAGTATCGATACAGGTCCCTAGATAAACATACTACACCCACTCCACGCTTTTATGTCCATATTTACTAACTAAGCAATAGTGAACATAACTAATAGTGCATGTTTTAACCAACCACCCCAAAATACATTTTTTTGCATTTGAAAAATGGGATATGCGAAATACACGAAAATGAGTATAGGTACTGTATGCATTCAAGCAGTATAATCATTCAAAAAAGAGATGCACATATACATCAGCATGAATGATTTGCGAAATTACACATGAAATGGCTCTTAATACAGAAAAAAGGTACGAGACCATCTCATCACATATAAATACAATTGCTTGTACATAAGCTAGAGGTTGAGGTAACGTATTGTCTCTAGAGTTCCTAAAAATAGAAGCTCTGTTCTCTAAGAATAGTTCTACTTTAAGCAGAAGATAAGTGCCAAAAGGTAAATATTTTGGGTTTGGGAAAAAGTTTTCGTTTTTCAGTGAATAAGGAAAAAATTGTCAGTAGCTTTGTTTTTAAAGCCGAAGGCCAAATTCAGAGTTCAGGGAACGCTGTGTGCAATCTTGCTTAAAGTAATTCTCTCTGTTCTGGTGAAAACATAATTTCAGACAGACTCTCGAAAAAACAGTCTACCGCTTCTGGTGAAAGTTCGACCAAGTTGGAAAATGTCGCTACCATGCAGTCATGCGCATGTTCGCTTTCAGTGATGTTCCTGTACTTCACATCCCTTCAATCGCAGTGGTGAAGTCTCCACGAATGCCGTCATCAGGATAGGTAGCCGCTGGGGACAGCACAATGCATGAGCCTTTACTGGACTCAACAAAGTATCTGCATCCAATGGTATTTCTGATTGTAGTGTAAGACAGGTGTCCAACACGCATTCTTCGCCGCATAGCATGCATCTTAATACAGGTAAGACACAATTCTGCCATATGGGTCTGAACGAAAGAAACCAGGTCATATTCAGATCTCTTAGCCAGGCTAATCTAAGAACTTTAGTTATGCGGTCCCGGTAGCGTATAGCTAGGATCGTTTCTTCCATTGTTGCTGGAGTCTTGTCTGTGACATGGCTTGCCATAATGAAGCAAGAGTAGCAAAAATAGGATGCCTGCTACGAGTCCCAACAGGAGAGGAAGTCCGCCAAAGATGGAATGGACGAAATTTGGAAAAATACCCAGGACTGCTTTGAATGGGGTTAACAGTCCCGAAAAAATGGTCTTAAATACACTCGCGATACCATTTGTAGCAGAAATATTTAAGATTTCGTTTAGCATTTCTGCGAAGTGTAGGGGGCAATTTGTTGATAACAATGCATGTTTCTCTCCCGTTGTCCTTGCAACTTGGAGATCATATGTTTCTTTTGATGACGTCAAGTGAACTGGCGTCTGTAGGAGCACAGTCTTCATTCTGCTTAAAGTATCAATTCGAATAGAAGAGATATTCAAACTGGGCCAAATTTTTCCCTCCCTGTCTGGAGTTTGATTTGGGAACAATACTCCCTCACAGCAAGTGACCATGGAACTCACGCTAACTAGATAAGGTTTTCCTGGCAGTAAGCCACAACATCTGTGATCTACAATTAGAATGTAACTCCCGTTAGAAAGTCTTCTAAAGAATGGTTCTATTTTTGTTGCAGGTGTGCCGAGCTGGTGACATGAAAGGTTATTTGAAGTCCCCTCACAGGCCCCATGTAGACTTATACCCTGACACAGAAGTATACCACTTAGTAATTTTTCACAATTGTTACCACTAAGAAATACACTCTGTCCTGTATTACTATAACATGTGTGTGTATAAGGCAAGTTCCATGTTGACTTAATGTATCCTTTACCCAACCTTTCATACTGGCCTGCCTGTATATATTTCAGGCAGTATCGAAATTGGAAACTCATTATCGGAATAGTTATGATTCCATGTATTATCCATTCAATGACAGGTCGTTCTGACATTGTCAATGGTAATCTCTCAAGTTTTTCAATGCTCAGAATTGTATACTCTGCACCCTTTTGTGCCAAGCTGATTTGTGTATCAGTAAGGTTAAAGATAGTGAATAGTGACGTTGTGTTGATTAAACGCCAAGGCACGTAGCCTGAACGCAGATTTTGTAACGTCCAGCCAAGCTGTACAATAGAACGCAATTGGGACTGACCGTGTTGTAACATCAGTAAGTCTTGTTCTATTATATCGATTGCAGATGATACAATACTGTCCAGTGAATATATTCTAGAAGACAGAGTCATTAACCCATTGTCCACAACAGAAAGCGATTTTTCCAAATTAACACGGTCAATTTCCCGTATTTTCTCTGCTGTTTCAATTTGAGTTACTTTCCAAGCTTCGTTGTCAGCTGCATATATAGAGGCCGCTATGAAACGTTTTTGACGCTGTTTGCGTGGTCCCATAATGAAATCACGCAAGTCAGCACCTTCTTTAAGTAAAGTCAAGTGTTGCTTAATTTCTGCCAGTGTGGATGTTCGTAGCCATTCGAGGCAGAGTTTCCCTACACTGTATGTAGTTATAATCCCTGGATGTTGTCTCTGGGAGTATCTAGGGTCTGGCCTGGTTATTGTGAACCCCTGTTTTTTGTTCAGGAATCAATCTTGACAGTTATTTGTGTCTGTGGGCCAGATCAACCATTTTTTCCAATCAGGATGTGTTCTGTTTTGGTTTAAAATATGGGATACGTCTATCTCAACATCTGTAGTGCTATTACTGTCGGGTGTTGGTTTTGGAATAGACGGTTTGTTTAAGTCTTTAATTTTGGCTAGGCCAAGACAGGTTGTCTGTTGAATTGTATCATTCAAAAATATAATTTGTTCTGGGATCATGCAGGCTCTAAATAATGATTCTATACCTTGCACTTGCCAATCTTTTGTACCCCAGATCGTTTTTGTTTTAACTTGGATGCTAAGGGGTGTGCGAGTAGGTCCATTGACTTTCCATTGAAATCAATGGAAACTCCATGACGAGTTACCCTTGTCATTAGCACTGAAGGGGTTAATATTATTGTTCCAGAAATCAAAACCAAATGTTTTCATTTTTTCAAAAAATGTCTCTGAATAGATTAATTTTGTGTTTGTAAGCATGTTTTTCATTCCTGTCTTATTTAACAGTCTAAAATAAAACGTATCTGCATCACTTGTGTTAAACCCTGAGAAGTATGAGAATTTATCATAAAATGTTTTTGAACTTCCCTTTGGTGGAGTTGCACAATGTTCCCATTGGTTATAATTTAAAACATTTCTCGGTTGTGCTGATTTGTGCAGATAATGGTTACCATAGTGGTTATAACAATACATCTGGTCATAATTAGATGAACCTTGTAAATAATCATGTCCTGTAAATTTAGCTGACATCACTAGATCTGACATCATATCATTAATACTGTCAAAGTCCCAATCATCAGCGAATGTGTTTGGTTTTACAAAGTCACTCAATGAAATCTTGAATTGATGAGGATACTTCAGGAGCTCGACCGGACCATAGATTTCGTAATCAGTTTTGTCCCATGCTACCCCACCGGGTATAGGATTGGCTGTGAAGTTTACTGAAGAAAGTTCTCTTTTCTCGATGTGTGAAGACTTGTGTGGTTTCAGGACCAAGTTGATATTCTGACTTGCTGTGTCCATTGTAACATATTTTCCCTCAATGAAATGTCCCAAGCATAGTACCATGATGAGCCAAAGTATGAGGATGAATACTCCTAGTGCCACCCAAAGTTCAATCCATGGAGAAATCAGATAGGTTTCTTTTAGTTGATGAAAGAGTTCCTTTGTTTTGATTTTAAAAGTTTTTGTTGTTGGTTGTTCCTCAGGTTCACTCGGATCCTCAGAAAAATCATCGAAGTTGATGAAGTAGCCTGATGCTGTTCTGTCAATTGTTTCAATTGCTTCTGGATTCTTTTTTGCTTTTTGAATTTTCTTTGTTTCATTAGCATAGTCTGTGGTTACATCATTGTAGACTGGTGTTTCTTGATGTAAGATTTTGATTTGGGTTTCAAGAGGTTTAAGTTCCATTGCTTTGTTGCATAGTCCTTGTTGATTCACTGTAGGTTTATCAATTGTGATTAGTCTCTCAGTTTGAACTTCTGTATTTGTAGCAAACTTTGGTGTTCTACTACTTCTTGGGAGTCCACTTGGCCTACTACTTATTATCGGCCACATGATTGTGGTTTAACCAGGTCGATGGATACAACTCGGTTCTCCTTTTTACCAGCAAGGGGCGGTAATACCACTGATCTTGTCCCGTTGACAGACAAGACAGGTACTGCTTTTCTGTAAGAAGGCCCAAATTCCTTCTTTACCGCGATCTTCTCTCTGACCAGATCCCCGATTTTTGGAATCCAGACAGGCCTTGCTGGGACAGGTGGTTTCTCTTCAGTGGCTGATGGCTGTTGCTTCAAATTTATGTTGCTCAGGTCTTTTCTTTTTTCGTTTAAGTCCTGTAAAATAGCCAAACGATCTTTGATATCAAAGCATTTTTCTTTAACCACTGAAGTTTGACTATCGAGGTCCTGGATTAACATTCTAGTCCCAAACAATAGTTCGTACGGACTGAGACCTCTCAGAGAATTTCTTGGCAGATTATTAAGACTACGTTGGACACTTATTAAATGTTTGACCCACCCAGCTCACAAACCTAATACCTTTGCCGTTATAGATTGCTTTATGTCACGGTTTTTTCTTTCCACAATTCCGTTTCCCTCAGGATGAAAGGGACAAGAGTACCGCACTGCAATGCCCATGCTGTTCATGGCCTCTTTGTAAGCTCGAGAGCTAAACGCAGGACCCTGGTCAGAATGTAGCATGCCAATTGCGTATGTGCCGATAAAGACTCGCAAATCTTTTATAACAGTTCTGGTGTCAGCCGAGCGCTGGGGCCACATCCAAATGAATCTCGTGCATGAATCCACTACGACCATGATATATTTGTAGTTACCGTCCCTTTGTAAGGGACCGCAGTGGTCCAGGTAAACACAGGCTAATGGTTTATCTGAGATTAGAAGGGGCGTCTGTGCTGGTCGTTTCACTGTTGATACCTTCATTCTTTGACATATTTCACATTCTAGAACATAGTTCCTAGTTTGTCTTCTCATTTGTGGCCACCAGTATCTCTGTTTTAATAACGATACTGTGGCTGAAACGCCAGCATGTACAGAAGCAAGCCCTTCGTGTGCCGCTATAATGAGTCCTAACCTATATTCCATGTTTGGAATTGCCCTATCCCCCACTCCAGGGATTCGAGCAAATGGAACGTTATTCGCATCAGTTATGTATGAGTACTTTACTGGAAAGCCTTTCGGGAGTGTTTTTATAGCATTTTTTTCTGTAGCGCTGACAGCCTGCAATATTTCGCTGTCTATTTTTGTTTTTGACCGGGTGATGGCAGCTACGGAAGCCGTTAGGACAGCTGACTTTGCTGCCTCATCGGCCAATGAATTCCCTGCAACGTGAACGCCATCACGTTGATGACTCAGTGTATGTATCACGTGAGTCTTTTGTAGTTCCTTTTGTAAAAGAACTACTTGTTCCCAAAGCGTTTTATGCTTGATCCACCTTTTGCATCTTTAAAACCGTTCTGAACCCAGATCTGCAAGTATTCATTGTAAGACAGAACGCAATAATATGAATCGCACACTATGAGTGTGGGGAATTCGCGATCTGTATTTTCAAGCGCCATCTTAAATGCTAGTAGTTGAGCTCGCTGAGCTGTACAGTCTCCTAGGGATTGCGTTTTAGTGACCAGTGGTTTAAATTTTCCTTCGTGCCAGCGACCTTTAACAATCGCGCACGCAGCACTGTAAGCTTGTTTACCCCCAACTGCGGGTTGTACTGATCCGTCCGTATATATTATACAGCCGTAATGTTCTAGAGGCAGGATTTCGGTCGGCAGAGTACATTCAAATTCATATTGGAGAAATTCTTGTGTTTTTAAATTAGGATCAAATTCGTATACCACGTCTGTTGCAGCAAGAGAATTAACCCACTGTATCCATCTTGGATGTAATGCTTTAGCATTTGGAATGCTTGCCTTTGTTACCGCCTCTAGGGCTGGTATTGGTGTAACGCTAGGGATCTTTCTTTCGCTACAGCAGTCTGTACCGCGGTTGGAATTTTTTCCGATGGGCTAAATTTTATTTCAGCTTTTGTGTACAAATGTGATTTGTAAGCTATTGGTACTGTTTCTCCCTCATTAGAGGTTAGGTATGTGAATCCGCATCTGCCTGGGATGACCCGAATCACAAGGTTGCGTGTGTTATCGCGTGTTTGCAGTTTTGTTGTAACTAACATGTCTTTTTGTAAAGATCTCAAAATTTCTGTGTGTTTTTGAGTCCAATTGATTCTTTTAAAATCTGGTCTTATTAAGTCATAGAGAGGTTTAACCCTCTCCGCGTAATTTATAATGTATGTTCTTCCGAAATTCAGGAAACCTAGAATTGATTGTAAGTTTTTCATCGTTCTTGGTGTTTGGATTACAGCACATTTCTCCAGGAAATTGTCTGCCAGGCTTTTGCCTTCACTTGATAATTCATATCCTAAAAACAGGACAGTTAGATGGGCAATTCTTGACTTTTTGAAGTTGAATTTGTAACCCTCTGCTGCGAAACCAAGTATTATGGTGTTCACTCTTTTCAAGTGAGTATCCAAGTCATCATCTGTTAGATAGATGTCATTGACATAAGATAATGCCTCATCATCATATATTTGTAGTAACTCCGTTACTCTCGCTGAGAATAATCCTGGGCTGTTCTTGAACCCCTGTGGCAAACAACAGAAATTTTTCTGCGAGCCATTTATTGAGAAAGCGGTCAAATATCTGCTTTCAGGTGCTATATTTTGACAAAAGAATCCATTAGAGATGTCTAATGTTGTTTTGTATTTTTTGCGCACTGTGCTATTCATTAGTGCTGCACTGTGTGAGATTTGTACTGCAAAGGTTTTGCAACATGAGTTAAGGTGTCTGTAGTCCAAAACTAGACGATATGAATCGTCTGGCTTGGAGACAAGAAACAAAGGATTGTTCATTTGTGAGGTGCAAGTTTCAATCACTCCCTGGTATTCAAGTTGATCTAAGATCTCCCTGACCTGTTTTTTAGCTTCTTGCTTAATTGAGTACTGCCTTTGTGCAGTTGGTTGAGATTTTAACTGGATTTTGTGAGGAGGTGAGTCCTCATCCCATCCTACGTGGTTTTTATATAATGCAGGAGCTTGGGCCACTTCCCACTTTCTTGCAAGTGTATATTTTCTATGTATTGGAATGTGATTTGAGAAGGCAGGCATAATCATTTCTTCGCCATGAGGGCACTCCCTGACAAACTCTGGTGGCCAGTCTTTTTCAGCTAAAAGGATGTCATAGCCTTTGGAGAGGTTATCCCAAAATAGACCCCTTATTTTCCTAGTCTTATCTCCCTCTATACGTAATGTTATTTCATATATTTTATGAGGTTTGCTAACTCTGGTATCTGCAGTTTCCACCTGAATGTATTCATTCGTGTCCACTGTCTCCAGATGATTCATCAGGATCTTGCGAGCTATGCTCACTTCTGCTGCGCTGTCTAGCATTGTCTGAGCCCACTCTCCGTTTTTCAGCTGTGTCCTCAGTATCCTCGGCATGTTTGATTACTTTAATACTGGCTACCTTATTCTTTGGAAATTGTAACTTTTTATTTTGATGAGCAGGTTCCTTGTCTTTGGACTTGACGTTCTCTTCCCTGTGTTCTGACCGTCCTCTTCTTTCCGATTTCTGCGAGGAAGTCTGAAAAGATCGAGATGGACGTGTATCAATATCTTGATATCTATCAAGTTTCTTCAAATTATCCCTATTTCTAAGGTTGTATTTTTTCTCAGAGGGCTCCCTCTGGGGAGACTTGTGTCCTTGATCCGGAGATCTTTCTCTCCGCCGAGGAGACCTTCCTCTGGACTGGAATCTTTTTTCTTTGGGAGTGGATTGTTTATTTCCATCCCAGCTCTTTTTTGGAGTGTTTAGATTATTTTTAATAAATACCTTTTCAGGATTTTCAGTTAGTTGGGGTTTCACTGGTTTTCCACCCAAACTATCTCTTCCTAGTTCTTCATAGGATTTTTCTATGATTCTGGCAAGTTCAAATGGTTGTTCTGCTATATCTGTTTCTTTCAGTCTTTGGCGGATCGCCACAGTTGCTGCTTCCCCCTTTATGTTGGCTAGTAATATTGCCGAGACCTGCTTGAAGTCTTTCAGTAATTTCATACCCAGAGTTAAAGCAGGTTCTGGACCGTATTCATTTTGAATCTGTTTTAGCACCTCTGGTATTACCGCCATGGACGGAACACCATGTGTTTTTGTGTAAATGGAAGCAAAGACTGTACCCCAAGTGTCGCAGTCCTCCACATGTGGTGCGATCCCCATTGGAAGACAGATAGTCAGAATTCTGTGTTTCTCAGTAGGGGTAGTATCCGGAAATACTGCCTCTATTTGAGTGATTTTTTGTGCTAACCAGAATGGAATTTGTTCCCTTTTAATGGGTACTTTACCTAGACAGGACTGTATGTTCTGTGGTGTGATCTTATTTGTGTTCCCCTGATGAGGGGTCAGCTGTGGAGTTTTAATAGCTGGTTGGACTGTTGAAGTCCGCATTATATATTGGACTAATTGTCTATGTATTTTAATCAGTTGTTTTAGCTGTACTAAAAGTTCTGGTATTTACATTTTTTCAATATCTGGATGTGGTGTGTAGCTGGCTAGAACCGGCCACGTTGCTCCTGGTCTACCTAGTGGACCGAGCCTGGTGATGTGATCATTATGTTTTAGGGCGCCTTTAAACCAGAGCAGGTGCTCTTGGTATTTTAATGTGATTTCCACTTCCTCCAAAGGAGTGTACTCATCCGGTGGTTCCTCTATTTTGTAATAGTGGAACTCCTTTGTTACAGCGTTTGCTGCTGGAAAGTTTATCCATGAATAGAATACCTCTGTCTGCCGATATTCATGTGCCTCAATTACAAATATGACTGTACCACCTCTCGATGTCAGTCCATTTTCTATAAGTTTTAAAGTTATGGTTTTTCTTATGCTGACCGGGATGAGTATTGCATCCGGGTCTTGCTGTAGGAGACTTGTGTCATCCGCTAGGAGTTGAACTGCTATTCTAGCTGCCTCCCTTTCTTCTTCATTGTCTGACATTTTACTGACAAAAAGATTTTTTGTTGCAGATCAGGTTTCCACGGAAACAAAGATTAGGTGCACAATATTTTGGAACACTGTATCCTTCACGTTGAATAAACCAAAAACCGTACATAGGAGTCTCCTCCTACTAAGTTTGGCGGATCTTAACCTTTGACCCACTCCAGACGTCTTTGGAGTATTTATGGGAGAAAGGGTCTGTGAGAAAGGCAGGACTGAGTTACTCTAATGTCTTGCGTTAGATTTATCGCCTTACCAAACCGTTGGGCGCCATGTAGTATAGTTCCTATTATCCCAATAGGCTCTGCGCATTGGAATAATATCTTCAATAGTATAGACGTAGGACAGAGGTTAACTAGGTCTTCTACTGACGATATTAGACTTAAGTTTTGTGTGCCAGCTAGCTCAGAGTTCACTCGAAACTTTCTCGAATAGGCGAGGAGGAGTTTAACCTCCCTGGATAGACAAGAAGGGATTTAGTTTCTGACAACCATAGAACATGACAACTTTGCTCTCCCTAATCAAGAGTATATCTCCAGAGTCGTGTGAAAACAAAAGACAACTATTTTACTCAGTCAGTACGTGCATACTTAGTTCCACCAGATTGTAGAGAAAGAAGAGATGGGCGTGTTCAATAAAAGGTGTTATTTATTGATCAGTCTCTTTTTCTCATACAAGAGAAATGAATCGCTACAGTAGCAATACTTAAGGTTAAGTAAAGTGCATACAGTAAAAGCAGGATTATAAAATAATACTGTAAAAGCATTGATATGGTTTCTTAGCCATATGATACTTTAAAATGGATAAAAGATATACATACATATATACATTGACTAATCGTACTCAACTGGTGCTTCTAACTACGCCTACCCCGGTGTACCTGACCTAAGCCTAATACGTGGGAGGGAGTAAGTAAGTAGCAGTTTAAGTTAAGTTTGTTTTGCCAAGAATCTGACTCAAGAATTCTCTGTAAGGGGTTAGTCAGTTCAGTACCTGGGATTTAGAAGGCAGGAGGGCTGGTATCTCTGTCTCAGGACTCGGTATCCCAATCACCCGCAAGGGCAAGTTGGAAACGCTGGAAGCTGGATTTCTCGGCAGGAGAAAAGGCAGCGTCTCTCTCAGCGCGTCAGGAGGGAGGGGCAGCGTCTGTGGGCTTCCTGCATCAGCTGGGCTCTCCGGCAAGTAGTCACTGCTCCAAGCTCATCACCACCGTGTCGTTGCTTAGGGCAGCGTCGGTATATTTATACCTGAAAGGTGCCGGGTTTGACGTAAGGATGGACATAAGACGTCAATAAAAGATGTCATTAAGAACTGGTCGTTCTTACATTCTTTACAGGAGTTCTCGAACAAAATCAAAACAATAGCAGCGGGGATTTCCCAGGTTTGCTGGAGGCTTGGTTTGTTTAGAGAACTCGGTGTGCTTTCTAGGGGGCTGGAGGAATAGTGCTTGCTCAATGTGACAGCATGCGCTATGACTTAATCTGAAAACGGGTTTCTGTGCCGTTGTATGGACATTAGTGAATAATAACCGGACAAGGGTCAGAAATAGGAGTATCGATACAGGTCCCTAGATAAACATACTACATAAGGTTTTCAACATTAAAATCGTATACTGAATAAAATCCAAAGTGCAATTTCAAATAGAGGATCAATTTAAAATTAGCAACTAAAAGAAAAACAGAGCATCTCCTAAAATATGCAAAGGGCAGTAAGTATCAGCCAGTTCATATGCAGAACAAAGTCCAAAGTTCAACTTCAGCCAGAAGATTCAATTTGGAATTAGCAGAGAAAAAAAGGAATGACTAGGCATATTGCCCACCAATTATTTGGCCTCCTTGATCGGTTGTCTGTTGCTCTCTCTGGGAAGCTGTCAGAGATGCTCATCCCACACCCCCCAAAAAACAGCACCTTATTTAAAGCTGTTCTTAAACTCATCTTTATCAAGCTTATACTCTGAGCTAAGAACAAACTCCTGTGCGTGCATTTTACCAACTTTTTTGACTCACAGGCATTTCTCCTTTGACAGAGAATGTGTGACTGTGGCATATACTCTAAAGGCCCCACGATGTAGGTAGCCCTCACAAACCAGTGTGAGGCGAATCATTATTATTATCATGGGTACGCCCTGGTATCGTATGCCGACGATACACAAATAATTGTCTCTGTAAGTGGATCTTCTAACTCCATGGATAGCAGCTTTCAAAACTGCATGAGCCACATCGGGAACTAGATGTCAGACAACTCTCTGAAACTTAACTCTCCCAAAACAGAGCGCCTACTGTTTGGCAACAATCCTCATTTCTGGACCACCCATTGGTGGCCGGCCCAGCTCCGACCGCTACCCACGCCGGTCTTAAAAGCAAAAAACCTGGGTGTAATCATGGATGATAAACTATATTTTGAGGCCCGGATCAATTCCACTACCTCCAGCTGCTATTTTGTACTAAACATTCTGAGGAAGATCCTACCCTCAATCCCATTAGAACTTCGGAAAACAGCTATATCAGTCTTCATTTTATCAAGACAGGATTACTGCAAGCTCCTTCTCACTAGCACAACAAAACGAAGCATTCAAAAACTGTAGATCGTACAAAACACCACAGCCAGGGTTCTTTTAGGAATCCCTAAATCCGAGTCTGTAACTTCCGCCCTCCCTCAGCTGCACTGGCTGACTGTAGCAAAGTGGATTCAATTCAAATCCCCTTGCATTGCTTTCAAAGCACTTAATGAAATGGACTCAACTCAGCTAGCACGTTTTCTAAAACCATAGGTTCCGGCTAGGCCATTAAGATCAGCAGAACTCAGGAATCTGATTGTCCCCAGGATAATCCATACTAATATTATAAAGAGAGAGACGAAACTTTTGAGGCGGGTAATCTCAGTAACCACAGCACCAATTACAACACCCAATACAGTGTTGGAAAGGGCAGTTGCAGCAGAAGGACATAGGCTATGCAGACGGCCACCATATTTTTTACTTTTTAAAAAAAATTTGCAGAGTTTTATATAGCGCAAACTTGACCCGAACTGAATCAGGTATCAGAGCGCTTTACATAGCACCAGTTATGTTACATGAGGACACACATTCATTTTTGTTAGGCACGGGGAGATTAAGTGATTTGCCCAGAATCACAGGATGTTTGGCGTTGTTACCAAGACTCGAACCCAGATCCCCAGGTCCGAGGTCGAGCGCCTTAGCCGTTAGGCCAACTCCTCCATACATTTAAAAGGTGAAAGAACCATGCCAGCAAAGTAGTCCCTTGTGGGCATGTCTGCGTTGTGCTGTGGGCGCGGGCTGGGGGCGTGACTAACGCTTGGGGCGTGTGGTACGGCCATCACATCGTGGGCTGTGGGTGTGTGCTGGGGGCGTGACAAAAGCTGGGGGCATGCCAAATGCTGGGGGCGTGTGTCCGCCCTTCATGCCATGTGAGTCGTACATACAAGCGCCAATTATGTTGCTGCGCAGCATCAAGGGGCACGCTGGGGGCGTGACACGCTGGGGGCGTGAGAAATGCTGGGGGCGTGTGTCCGGCCTTCATGCCATGTGAACACAATTGCTCCGCATCAAGGGGCATGCTGGGGGCGTGAGAAACGCTGGGGGCGTGTGCTACATTCCGCCCTTCATGCCATGTGGGTCGTACATTAATCAGAAGATCGTCTGCTGTGGCCGTGTGCTGGGGGCGTGACAAACGCGTTCACCTGGAGGCCTGGTAAGTAATGTTACTGCAGCCTCTCCTGCGTGCTGTTACTGACCTCTCTCATTCAACAAACTTACACTTTCCTGCTACCATCAACCAGGGCTCTAGCCGGGCTCAGGCGGTGGATCAGTACACTAATTACACGCGCCTGATAACATCAACCAGGGCTGCAGCTGGGCCTCAAGCGGGGGAACACGCGCCTGCTAACATCAAACAGGCCTGCATCTGGGCCTTAAGCGGGGGAACACGCAAATGAGCGTGTCTGCGGGGACAATTACTGGAGCCTCTCCTACTCTCTGTCACTCAACTCTCTCATTAAATGGATTTACCCGCGGCTGATAACTCTCTCATTCAACGACATTACACGCGCCTGCTAACATCAACCAGGGCTGTAGCCGGGCTCAGGCGGCAGATCACTACACCAATTACACGCGCCTGCTAACATCAACCAGGGCAGCAGCTGGGCCTTCTCCGTCCCTATTCTAATGAAACAAAAAATGTTGTCTACCACGAAAAATAAATTGCCCTTTCCAAATACACACATTACACATATTCTATTTCATACCCGGACAACGTCGGGACGGGCTGCTAGTAAAGTATAAGTGGGGTGAAAAGAGTTTTGCCTGGACAACAGCAAACCTCTGGAACACTCTTCCGCCCTCTCTTAAGAGAGAGAGACAATCTTATTAAAATTCAGGAAGAAGCTAAAAACATGGCTTTTCAGAACATATCAGTACTCCTTTTTTTTCTTCATTCCAACTGTACGTGATCTCAGGTAGTGCCTAGACACCTCAGGGTATTGCTGCACTTTATAAATTACTCATTCATCCATTCATTATATGTTTTTTTGAAAGTGCATAGCTACCATGCAGGGTTTCCCAGCGCTAGACATATAATGTAGGTGACTTAACCAGAAGCAAGCAAGAGTTAGAAAAGCCATGTTTTTAGAAGTTTACGAGAGACAGTCAAGGATGGGCAACTTCTCAGTGGGTCGGGCAGCGTGTTTCAGAGAGTGAAGCCTGTATAAGTAAACGATAGACCAACCTGGCAGTTTAAAAAAAAATCTGGAGACCTTGGAAAAGTTCTGGGCGCTTGACCAAAGAGAACAGCTGGGGTAATAGGATTTTACTAGGTGCTGCATGTAGTGTAGGCCGGCATTAGACATGGCTTTATGCATGTAGCATAGGGCCTTAAAGTGTATGCGTTTTTCAACCAGTCGAGGTCACGAAAATGCTGGATGTGGCTGGACCTGGTGTGTGATTGGGGAGATGAACTAGTAATCTAGCGGCTGAGTTCTGGATCCCTTGTAGGCATTTAAGTGAGGTCTTGCCAGACCCCAGGTAAAGAATGATGCCGTAGTCTAAAATCAACGCCTGGATAACCGTGCACATGTCAGAAAACAGAAGCATCCAGATCATTGTATTTAACCGCTTTAGGACTACGAAACAAGTAGAGGCTACCTTGGAGATTTGAGTTTTCATAAGCAATTTGTTGTCCGACCAGAAACCTAGGTTATTTATCTTAGAAACCAGCACAGGAGGGGCTCTGAAGATATCAGGCCAATGGTGAGGCCTCCTCAAGGGGGGTTCTTGCCCACCACCATAACCTCGGTCTTATCACCATTTAACTTCAAGGAGTTGCTGCTCATCCAGGGATGAACCTTCAGGATGTCCATGCCGTTACCCTCAGCAGACAACAGGGAAAAGATGATCTGAGTGTTTTCAGCATAGAAAAACTAATAGAGGACACATCCTCCAATTATGTCAGCTGGGGGACACACGTAGATATTTGATAACATCAGACTCAAAGCAGCGCTCTCAGGAACGCCAGAAGAAAGAGAGGGATAGCTAGAAGCAAAATTGGTGGAGAAGACCGGAAAAGTCTGATCCTGCAGGAACAATGTCATCCAAGACAATGCTATGTCCTGGAGACCCATGTCCTCTAGTCTTCTTAGGAATATTTTGTGAGGCATGGTATCAAAAGCCTCACTCAAGTCAAGCAGGATCAATGCCGCCGTGCCGCCTCTATCCAAGTACGGTCTGAGGTGCTCTGTAATTTAAAGCAGAGTGGATTCAGTGCTGTAACCAACTGTGAATCCAGACTGCAACAATTGAAGATCATGCAAATCCACAAAAGATTAGATTTGCTGGTAAACATGCTATCCCAAGATTTTGGAGAGCAGGAGCAAAATTTGCCTGTAGTGTGACCAATCAGCCGGGTCAAGACTGGGTTTCTTCAGCAGAGGCAGAACCATAGCATGCTCCACATATGGGGAATTTGATTATCTTACAATGAGGAGTTGAGAAGAGTGGTCTTGGTATGTAAAGATTCAGGGTGTAGCCTACAGACATAGGCCAGGGGAGGGGGTCTAGAGGAGAACCAGACTTTATGGATTGCAGCAAGGAGCAAAAGAAAGAGATATCAATAAGAGCAAAATAATCTAGGCAGTGATTAGGACAATGGGCAACCGGATTGACAATGTTTAAATTCATTGGACGCAAGCAATATTGCAGTGTCAATGATCTTACAGTCAATCAAAGGCTTGACAGTCAGTTCAGTGAGTAACGCGTGCTGAGTATCCGCCACCTTTTTACGAAGCAGCAGGCCAGTTCTTTGCATTGTGCCTTTGAAAGGGAGGATGGGAGGATATATTTCCACAGTCAGACAGCTCTTAGACTACTCTTTAAAGAGTTTTAGGGCAATTTTGAGTAGCAACAATTTTATCTGAATAGAAAGTGGCACGAATAGATCTACAGAGTTTGTGATATTCTTTAATGCTGATCTATATTTAAGCATGTCTTCCTCATCATAGGATGTTCTCCAGTGCTTTTCCAGATGCTTACACCGCTTTTCTACTCTCCCATGCTTGTCATTAAACCAAGGGGCGAGAGGATGCAGTCTGGCAGGGGTAGTAGATTTAGCTAGCAAAATCGAGTTGAGGGAACCCCAAATCCAGTCACTGACCTCATGCTGATCGTTGTCAACAGACAGGCTAAGACTGCATAAAGTATCTAGGAACAGGGAGTTGAGAGTAGAGAGATTGAGCTTAGGCCAGTTTCTTGAAAGAGTAGATGCTCCTGGGGATGATGCAGTAATTGAGAAAGGTATCATTAATGAACCCGATCCCATGTGACCATGCAGTAAATAGGGGGAAGTGCTGCAATAATGTCTGAGGAAGAGGCCTCATGGAGCCATTATTCAGTGCAAAACAGTGCATCCGGCGCATTGTCCAGCAAAAAGTTGAAAAAGTCTAACAGATGTTTGGGCAGGAAGTGGCAATTAATGTCATAAAATCAAAAGTTATTGACTTTAACATTACATGTGTCTGTGGCCTCTGCCCTGGAAACACTAGGGGTGGAGACATCAATTTTCCCAGGGGGACAATGAATATTTTTACAAGTGAGGATCTGAAAATGACAATAGTTGCACCTCTTAGAGCACCCAGAGAGATCTATGGATGAAAGACATACCTCTGGACTGGTGGGTGGAGCTCCTTTAGCTGCCTGGAAGTAAATATCATCTTACTATGATAGAAAGAGACATTATTTCTGGCCCCTGGGCCCATTCGGCATGGACGGTCCCAGACGGGCTTCCCTTTGGCACCCCAGTTGCATGTCCGAGTTACAGCCGCCCTTAAGTAAAGACTGAGGGTAGAAAGTTGAGAGCTGGAGCTCTAACTGTTCTGAAATGGGGGCCGACCAAGATGGCTGCTTGGAAATGTAAGCACTAGCACATAGTGCACCATAAAAGAAAATTTAAAACTCAAAACAACTATAAAACACAGATAAAAAAGGTCCCAGACCCCAAATAACTTTCCAAACTTTGCAGTTGATTAAGCGCATCCTTTAATTGGGTGTCAACGCTCTTGCTTGCGTGCAGCATTACCTCCACTGCTCCTCCTGAATGGATTCCCCCAGGGGTGCCTCCCACCTCAGGCACGCCGGTTTCACACGCACTGGAACTGTGCGCTGTATGTCAGGGTATAGTCTAGTTATTAGCTTGCGCAAGGAAGATTACCTATAAAGTTCTCAAGACCCTGCATTGTGGGTGGCGCCGCTGGGAAAGAGGCATAGTTGGCGTGCATGGCCACTCAGAGCTGATAATAAGTGAACTTCTCAAGTATAGTCCCCGCCCCTCTCCCAGAGCATGTTGAGGCTCAATGAGCAAACAATCTGGGAATGCCCCCCCCCCCCCCCATTGCGGTGAGTTGAAGCTGCCTCAATCTCTCACACACACCCATATCTCATAAGAAGGGTAGGGTGCCCAAGCAACCGAACTGAAGGGGCATAGAAAGCATCCAGGCAATATCACTAACACAGCTTTTGCCACACCCAGATCGTAGAGCCAATTGTGTCTATTCATGCCCGCGGCCGATGCTGTGCTCTGTACAAAACCATATGCAGTGGATGAGGAGCTGCATGATCATGCTGAGGCACGGTGGTTGCCATGAACTGTGTGGGGTATAACCAATAGTACGCTAAAAGCGCCTGTGCACAGTTAAAATATACAGGTCCATATTTGGCGCACCCAACCCTCCCTGTTCGAAGGGGAGAGTAAGAATTTCTCACGCGATCCTAGGCTGCTTTCCAGCCAATGCCAATGCTAGAGATACCAGGCGGAAGAGGGGGGTTGATAAATAAATACAGGAACTTGGGCAAAACGACCATTTTTGCAATGGCCAGCCTTCAAGCCATAGATAGAGGGAGGCGCATCCAGCAAGGCACCCTGCTCTCGAGATTCTCCACCAGATGCCGATAATTTGCACTCCAGAGTACATCCACCTCCCAACTCAACTATACACCCAAATATCTAATTGGTTCCCGTGCCCATCTAAGGGGAAATTCCTAATCAAATTCCACTGTAGTCTCTGTAAGCAGAAAGATGATCACGGATTTGGCCCCGGTTAATGGATACACCGAACAGTCCACCAAATATAGTGAATTCTCTAATCAATGGATTTATATTCTGCTTTGGCTGTTTAACATATAGGGTGACATCGTCTGCGTACATGGAAACTATCACAGTGCACAAGGGGTGACAGCCAGGCCCTGATAAGCATGGTGTTGTCTAAGGCATGCTGCGAGGGGTTCCTTTGGGGTAGCAAATAATATAGGCGAGAGTGACACTCTTGCCTTTTTCTCGAAGACACTTGGAACGGTGTAGAAACCACCCCGTATACCCGCAGTTGACCCGTAGGCTCAGAATAGAGGAGGCCAATTAATCGGAGGAATTTGGGGCTAGGCCCCAGATGCGCCACCAGTGCAACCAAGTACCTCCATTCGAGAGAATCAAACGTGTAAGTGGCGTCAAGGAGAATCACAGCTGCCTCTTGTGAAGGCTCTATGGCCTGGAGAATTGCAAAAAAAGTATGCAGATTGTGCGTGGTGGCTCTTCCCGGTATGAACCCAGACCGGTCCGGTTGTACAATCAAAGCAAGAAGAGGGAGGAGTCGTGACTCGATCAACTTGGGCAGAATCTTATTATCCACATAAATCATGGATAAAGGCCTATATGATTCGCAGTGCTAACAGTCCATATCCGGCTTCAAGATTGTAACTATGATTACCTCACGGAGCGTCGGGGGGAGCACACAATGCTCCAGGGATTCACAATACATGTTAATCAGGTGAGTGGCCAGAAGGGTGGCAAACTCCTTATAAAATGGACCTGTTAGGCGATCCAGGCCAGGTGCTTTGTCTCTGGGGAGAGCCCGAATCACCTGTATAACCTCCTCTTCTGTGAAGTAATCATCCAAAAAACACCTGTGCCCCTCACTGAGCCAGAGTAGCTCTATCGAGTCAAAAAAGACGTCAAGATCAGGTGGGACCCTCGACTGTTGCATAGTGTCAAAAGAGATATAGAAAAAGATCATTTCCTTCTGTTCAGCTTCCGGCCCGACCACCAACACACCCTCATCAATGCAAAGCTCAGCGATATAGTCATTAACCCAGGGTTTTCTATGGAGATCCGTTAATGTTTTACCCACCCGGTCCCCCTCCCCGTATCGCAGAGCTCACACCTCCTTACCCAAGTGTGTGTCTCACACATTGCAGCCTCCTCAAATTCGTCAATCTTGTGCTGTATCGCACTCAGAGTCCCTATTTAGCACATAGCAAAGTATTCAAGTTCTAGAGCTTGAATTTCCTCTTCAAGATCTTTTAATTCCCCTCTAATCGCCCTCAGCACGCCAGCCTGTTTTGCTATACACTCCCCGCGAATCATCAACTTGAAAGCCGCCCATAACGTAGCGGGGGATTCCACTGTACCCACATTGCTTTCAAAATACCCTATTATCGTTGCACAGATAGCCTCCCGAAACACTTGATCTTACAGGGCCCCTGGAGGCAACTGCCACGCGAATGCTCTACCAGGGTCTCAGGCACAGAGAATGCAAGAGACACTGGGGAGTCTCCATTATTCGACACAAGCCAGTAGTCTATGCATGACCACGTTGAACATGCAGACGTGACACTCATGCCCTCCTGGCTGTTCTTGTGCTTACTCCTCCAAGCATCCACTAGCCCATTATCCACTATGATGGACTGAGTCACAAGATCTGTCCTGCTGCAACTTTAAAACAACATTGAAATCCCCACCCGATATAACCACACTGGGGTCCATCCCATCAACCAAGTGCCAGATCTCAGAAACCAATTCAGGTTCGTAAATTGACACCAACTATAGTGGTCACCCCTCCAACGTGCCAGCCAACAACACATACCTACCCTGTTGGCGGCAATTTTCCCTAGCATAATTCGAATAGCAGGCTATGTGCTGTTAGCCAACCCAACCCAATCAGCTCACAAGCGCTCAGCAAAAACAAACGTCTGCGGCATGCTGTGTCAGGTATGCCAACATGAATCGCGCTTTGCGTCCATCTTTGAGACCCCCACATTCCATGTGGTAGCCCTCAGGGACACCATAGGGCGGGGACAGAGGCCTGCGGGGGCAAATCATGCACGCCACACATATTGTGTACCCTTCTCAATTCTGCAGAATACTGTTGGGCAGCCAAAGAGACTAAAGAGTTGAGAATAGAAAAAAGGGGGAGGAGAAGCAGATACAGCAATTCAAACATCCTCAACAACCACCACCGTGCACCCACTCTAGCCCCCCCAATCGGGCTGTATGCTAACACCCTCCCCTCGCAATAGCCACAGGGGCTCACAGAGTTGAACAATAGGGGAATCATCCCAATGGGGAATCACAAGAACCCAGCAATCCCAGCTTCAAGGGGCCAAGTGACCAAACAGAAAGGTGGTCCGCCACCGGCAGCACCTCACCAGAGCAGAGGCAGAGCCTCATTATAAACAGGCAGAAATCAGATGTCAGGGAAGCCCAGCAGATGTGCTACCCCACCATTCCCAGCTGGGCTGGAGCATGAAAACAAACAATAACTTTGCAGTTCAAGGAGCAAATGAGGCTGCAGGATCAGTTATTATCACTAAGTGGACCATTTTCATCCCTGTCCTGGGCCGGCTTTAAGGTCATCTTAGTTGGGGGGAGCCCTTTCACATATATCACAGATGCTTTTGGGTTGGTGAAATAAAGCGTGGAAGATGCAGAGTTTAGCCAGATAAAGCAGCGAGTATTTTGCATCAGTTTTTTGGAGTGAGCTCTTTACCAGGAGAAAGTCACGTCACGCAGCCTGAACAGCCATCGTGAAATATTGGTAATAGGACACCGCATTTCCCTGGTAGGACAGAGTTTGCTGCTCCCGGGCAAATCCAAGCACAGTGTCTCAGTCCCTGTAATTTGGGAGGCGGGAAATGATGGGCTGGGCTGTGGCGGGCCCAGAGACCTATGCGCCTGCTCCACTATGCATACCTTGGACAACAACATCCCAAAGAGGGCACCCAGTGTCTCCTCAACGTAGCCCTCAATTCGGTTCATGGCAGTGGACTCAGAAACTCCCATGATTCTGATGTTGTTTCTCCTAGACCTGGCTTCCAAATCCTCATTATTGGAGTGGATTAAGTCAAGTACCTTTTCCATGTGTAGTAGTTTCTCCTTGGCCAAGGTGCCTTCATCCTCCACCTTAGACACATGTTGTCCAAGGTGGTCAGTCCGTTCATAATGGCTGGATCCCTTTTCCCTTTAGTTAGTCAAATCTATCAGTCAGTGAGTCTATTTTGTTATCTATGGCCATAAAGGACTGTTTAAGGTCCTTAAACATAGCCCGAATGTCAGGTTCCTGGGAGGCTCTGCCAGCAGCCGCAGAGTTAGCAGGCATGTCCTCCGAGGGTGTCTCAGAGCTCCATGACAGCCTGCACTGCTCAATGGGCAGCTTGGATTGTCTTGTGTCCATTTTCCCTATTACAGCGGAGTTCGCAGGAGGTCCCCCCAGCAATCAAACTCCCTGACACCAGTTCAAAGCGCGGCAGGATGTCTCAGCACCGTATCAACACAGGGTAGCTAAGCAGCTTGAGTCTGAGGGGGAATCACACAGGACTATTCACTAGTGCAGTTCAATGGACAGCTGCCAAACTCCAGCTCCCTCTGTGGGACTAAATATAGGCACCCTCAAGAATGCATCCTCAAGCCTGGCAGGCTGCCAGCAGCGACCCACCTCCTTCCTCCATTCGGTGCCTCCACCACCACCTCCACAAAGTGCATCAAGTATTGCTCTAAATGATTGTTCCAGGGTCAGACTGTCTCTGAAGGCACTGCTTGTGTGCTTAACCCCAGAAAACTCAGAAGCCGCACCACAGTGCCAGCCCTAAAACGGAAACAAAGATACATATCCTACCCTGACAAGGGTAAGGTGAGATACAAAATAACATTTTCAAATTCATGGAAATCCTGATACAATGTAATTGTCTTTTTAGTTGTTTCATTTACAAGTCTCTGAATGTTACAATGGTCTAAAAACAACAATTTGGTCTTTTTTATATCCCATTTCCTGATTCAGTGTGGGGAAATTGTCCAAATTAATAAATTCAAGACACACATTTTTCATGCATAGACTAACCATTGGATGGCATATCCATTATCTAAATCCAAGCAATCCATAATTATTTCCCTGTTTACCTATGCCTCGCGTTTAGACCACATACTAATAATCCATAAGAAAAGTAGCACCAACTTGGCCAGGTCACTGATACATGAAAGTTTAATTTCTATGTGCAGGATGAAATGCGAGCTTGAGGGCAACAAGTTCTTTATCCATCTACAGATACAGCCACTACCCACATAGGATTCTGCTCCTAAACACATTTTTAGGTCTCGCCTAGGCTGCGATCATGCATTGCTCTAGGAGATAACCTTTTGGAATTGGTCTGCTCTTTTCAAACACTCGTGCTTGTGCTGCCATCCACCTTGCGGGAGCGAGCAGCAGCGCGCAGGGGCCATCTGTTTGCACTTAGCATGGCCATGCGCGCTTGATCCTTCTGCTCCTTCTCTCTTGCATGTAGCTGCCCCATCTCGCGCCTCTTTTCACTCTTGCTTTGACGCCTTTGAGCCTCTTTTAACTCTTGCTTCTCATCTGCTCCTTTTCTACGTTTTTCTATCCCCTCTGACCCTTTTCACTTTTTTCACTCTTGCCTTTCGTTTGCTTTTTCGCCCTTCTGCATCTCTGCTTTTCTGTGTGCACAAATTACTCAATCCACGGATTCAAGATTTGCAGACATTTACTTTTGTAGATTAAATTGTACTGTAGAGTCTACTCGTACTGTGGACTGTGTTTAAAGTTATGGCTAGGAGTAACCAAAGGACGTGCAAAAACACCCACAAACTTGAAATCTTGCTAGTAGTCTAATCTATTGTGTGCACAGTTTCACATTCTGCAAAGCACATAACTACTGGTTCACGAAAGTGATATGCATTGGTGGGAGTGAACACCACCCCTATGTCATTGGGTGTAGTGGATGGGATTTTTCCATGAGGAACAATTTGTGCACATTTGCCAAAGCTTCTCATATGGATTGTCTACAAGTCTGAAAAATATGTAGCTAACCAGCAATGGGCAAATCACGTGCATCCGCACTCATTCCGAGGAGTACATATGGAAAACTGCGATCATAGATGCGCTTGCGTACTTTTGTTTTTTTTGTTTTTTTTGTGTGAATTAAAAAAATACTGGAAATCTGTTCAGTTTCTATTGATAAAATGTTTCGTTTTTTTACATTTACAAACTTTTAATAAACGGGTCCCTCTTTGCTTCTACCTTCAGTATAAATGGCAAATGCTACTCTAGATTTAGGAATGTATGTCTGTATGTATGTGTATGTCCATGGATTTGTTAACATGATGTTAGAGAAAATATTGCTAATCTGTGGCTGCTGCTACTTAGTTGTGTAATCTTTACTGCTTTGAATTGCTGGTTTGGTACAAATGCTTATTTGGGATGTATTCAGCCTATTATGTCAACTTCTGAATGGTGGCTACAAAGCCCCCGCAGTGCGAGGGGAGCTCCGAGCTCCAGAAGCCCTCTCAGCACGGCACCCTGGCCTGAGAGCTTGTGAGTGAGTCCGGATGAAGGCCTCTCAAAGTACTTTGCAGGGGGGGGAGGGGGTCCTCCCTCAAGTTTCATTACGCCACTGCTACAAACTGCTCTATAGTGCAGATCATGACCATGATATTTTGTACATAGGAGGTTGAAACATCAGCGCCACAGTCAGCGCTACAGTAAAATGTCAGTGCTTCAAGGGGGTCCGGCTAAAACTGCATTTCTGATTAGCATTCGTTTCTCTTTTTAACGCTTCATTTTAATGTCCCATTTGTTTTTCTTAAACAGTTTAGTTTGTATTTAGTTCGACTGTAACATAGCGCTTGAAAGGCTGCACCCCTCACACTGACCTGTGTGAGTACTTACCGACCCAAGGGGACAGCGACAGATCTGCTGTCGGTGACATCTACCTGCCTCTCTCACACAGTCTCCGCCCCTCTCTCTCTCCCTCTCTAGCTGTTCATCTCTCTTATTCACCCTGTTTCCCGCTCGCTCGCTCGTACTCCCTCTCTTTCTATCACTCTTTCTCTCTTTCACATAGTCTTGCTCCTGCACTACATGTGTGTCTCTCTCTCTTCCTCTCATCTTTCTTCTCTTCTGCTTTCTCTATTCTCTCTTTAACTCTTATCTTCTTTCTCGTTCTCACCCCTCTCTTCATTGCTATTTCTCATTCTTTCTTTTTTTCACTCACTCTCCCTCCGGCCCTTCCCCTCTCCCTCCCTCTCTCCCTCCCTCCCTCCCTCTCTCCGTCCCTACCTCTCATACTTCCTCGGTCCCTTCAGTTCTCCCCCCATCTATCCCTTCCTCGCTCCCTCCTTGCCACTCTCCCTCCCTCTATCCCTCCCTCCATTCCTCTCTTCCTCAATCTCTCCCTCTCTCCATCCCTTCCTCTCTCCCTCTCTCCCTCCACTCTTCTTCCCTCTCTCCCTCCCTCTCCCTATCCCTTTCTCTCTCTCTCTCTCAATCTCTCCGTCCCTACCTCTCTCCCTCCCTCCCTCCCTGTCGCCGTCCCTACCTCTCTCTGTCCCTTCCTCTCTCTCTCTCTCTCTCACTTTCTCCCTCACTCTCTCCTTCCCTTCCTCTCTCCGTCTCTTCCTCTCTCCGTCTTTCTCTCTCCCTCCCTTCCTCTCTCCCTCACTTCTCGCTTCTAGCATTCAGCTGCCTTGGATCGTGTGTTAAATATTTATAAGGTGAAAGCATGCACAAGTTGCAGTAAAGCGTGTCTTCTCCTTTGATTGAGATATTATAAGAGGTTCCCACACCCCCTCTTCTCGTTTGAATAAACTGCAGGTACTGAATGTATTAACGAGGTGTGGATCCCTTTATGTTAAATTGCATCTCTTACCAAACTTCCAAACACCTCTGGCAAAACACCTATAAGGTCCCAGAGGCGCGACCTATTGGCTATGCCAATGCTTGTTGTATTGGTTTTCATTGAAACTCTGTCTTCTGGTGCATGCTTTCATGTTATACTCAAATAGCAGACCGTCAACACTTGAGTTAGGTTGCACAGAGTTAATATTTAATATATGCGATGGATTATATGTAATATCTAGTTCAAAAGTACATTCTAAATATGTATTGTCCAGTGAGCATAGTAAATCAAAAGACAAAATATATTTCAGGACACTCTTAGAAAGGAGGAAAAACCAGGAACCGCGCATTCTGGTACAGCGACTACTCAGAGTGTCCAATCAAAGAAGGAGGACCAAAAGGCAGGAAAGAAGCGTAAGTAGAAACTATATTTCTTATTTAATACTTGTCCAACAGCACCAAAGCCATAAAAGAATAAAGCTGGACAAATAGCAGTGACTTGAACAACAAATGGATTTACCAACATGGAATCCATACTAGTGTTTAAAACTTGATCATATAACATTGTTAGGAAAAAAGACTGTTGGGTTGTGCAAGTATGGTAAAGGTTGACTGTAGTGTGCATGAACTGGGTAGTGGAATTTGATGCAGTGGGATATGCTTAGAATCAGCCAAGCTTTGTGTTGAGTTTCTCTTGAAGATAATAAACAAGTACGTTTTGTCGTCAACTACTGAGGAGTTGACTTACTGCAGAGAATCTTCTGATCTCATCGAGGCTCTTTTACTGATCTACCCAGACTGATCTACCCAGACTTTTGCAAATATCGCATTTATATTTTGCAAAATACAAACAATCGCTGAAGTCTTGTGGTGTTCTTGTGATGCAACATCGCACTAGTTCGCTTTCAGTACAATATTACAAACATTCAGGAAATGAGCAAGAGTTCTCCAACATAGATTTTTTCACATATTAACGTGTTTGAAAATTTCCCAATGGTCTGGTTAAAAATCCTTGGTTGTCAAGCTTTACACAACATGGTTTCATTACAGTCAAACAACATTGAAAACATCTATAGACTACGTGAGGCTATTGTGGCATCTTGAGCATCCTGGTTATGCAGCCTGTTGCCAGGTTGCCAGGTGCATTAGAATGCTCTAGACAGATTCTATAGTTGTGATGTTTAGAGGATCTAGGCAGTTGAGCTTGGACCTTGCTACTGGTGACCAGAATGCTAGCAAATGAGGTTGATAGACGCGGAACTCCCAACAGAGGTTGAGCTGCCCATAGTTTATATAGCAGTCAATGTGTCATCAGGGAATACTTGGAGGGATACCCCTCATCAATTTAACTATTTTGTATTCAACAATTGGTGTCCACCTTCCTCCTTACATACCCCATCTGCATAAGGTAATCAGAGTGTGCCCCTCCTTCTGTTCTGGTTGGCTGATCCATTGGAGTTTTTGTAATTTTCTGGCACGACTGCCCAGTCTATGGCTTTATTCAAGTCTTTCTTCTGCAGCGAAGAAAAGTGTACACGGATAATCCTCACAAAAAATGCCGGCTGTGCCTCCACCATTCTGGACATTCTCCAGATGAAGGTCACATCTGTGAGAACTACTGCTCCAAGACTTCAATGAGAAGGCGGTGCGTCTCCTACATATCTTGAAGGAAATGTCACTTGGTGGAAATTCATCAAAATGTGCTCCTGCTGCAAAGGCTAAATAGTTCAGGCTTGATTTGTCTTATCCATCTAAGAGACTTTTTTTTACCTCTAACAAGAAACCCACTGTGCCTGCTTCTATGGTGTGGCGGGCCAGAGCTATGGTAAAGTCAAGACATCTAAGATTTGGACCATTTGTCAAAATCTCCTGAGCCTATGACATCAAGAAAGCATTTTTGGCCATCAACAAAACCATCCAAGTCTGCTTCATCCGCGACCACACAGGCAAGTCTTAGACAGTGAATAAATGTTCTAAGCCCTCTGATGTTCCATCTACGAAGCAACCTTCATCTATGATAAGTTCCGCTTTGTCGCTAAGTTTACCGTCGACGACCACAAACAGTGGTCCTACCTTATTGTTAAGGTTTACGCCGATGATGACCACCTCGGTGACCACCACTTACTTGATGATCTCAGCATTTTTGTCTACAGTAGCCCTGCCAATGACATTCCGATAACAGACTCACCCATATGATTACAATTTAGTCTGTGCCTTCTCAGAAGATGGCACCATTGTCTACAATTGCACCATTGAGAACTGGATTTCAAACAGTGCTTCAGAGTTTTTTAACCTCTTGTATTTCTTTACTGCAGACCATTCTCCTTACAAATTATGCATGTACTTTCCCGCCCTAGATCCTTCAAGGTTCTGGCCACAAAGGTAAGAACCACATTGTTGCAGACAGTGAGGAGGAGATATCATTAATTATTCAGATGACTTACAGGTTGACGACTACTCCCATTACCGAAGTCCCCAGGCAATCAAACCCTCATGATTTAGACCTTTACGGGATACACCCTAACAGTGCTTAATTTGTAAACAAAAATAAGTACCAGGGCTCTCACCAGGAGGCAACTGCAGCTTGCACCACACATTGCCCCCGCCATGCTGCCTGTGATAGTAACAACACAATTACCAACCATTCCTTTCCTACAAGTGTGACACTTCAGACTATTTCAGGCCCCCAAAGATATAAGAATGGTGTGGGAGGCAGATAATGGTGAATTTTTAATGTATATTGAATTAATAATAACCTGTTGTTGTGGCCATTTCTAAATTAGCCGAACAACGCCGCCTTGTGGCAGACTGGCGCATTCAATGGCATTGACAATTAAGTGCGGGTTCCCAGCACCGGAAACCACTGGCACAAATTAAGCACTGCTCCCAAGTAGTTTACGCAGCCTCCAGTACTGCCGTGTTTGCCACCACTGCCAGTTTCACAACGTCCTGCTTGAGTCCTGTGAGAAAGTGGCTCTATATATATACTGGACACTAATGAAGTACAGTGTGTATAGAGTCCACAAACCCCAAAGGAATAACAGAGGTTAAAGTCAGGACTGACCTTACTCTCAAAAGTGGTAGCTTGGTCGAGCAGTAAGGCAGTACCAGAGGGCAGTGCGAAGCATTTGTTGTACACACTCAGCCAACAAAGGATTTCACACACTCAAAGACTGAACTCCAGGCCAATGGTTTTTATATCCAAAGATATAGTTGTTTTATTTTTAGAACCAACAGGCATAAAAATATACTTTGCTCGATATGAGAACTCTCATGTAATTACTTTGCAAGGAAGCAATAAAGTTGAGGGACACAATAGGTACAGGAGTTACTGAAGGTAACTCAAGACTAGACACACTTTAGCATTGAGCTCAATGAATTGTTACCATAAAAGTACAGGTGATTACAGTATAGATTACTTTAGTAGTTCCAGGACTAGATCCTTGATTCAGTTCTGAGGTCTAAGCTGAAACCAAGTTAGCAACACGTTTTAGTTACTGTGGTGAATTTTCATGAATATAAGGCTGTTTTAAAAGTTCACACTTAGAAACTTTTCAATGACAATCTGGCAAAGTTATTCAAATTCAGGTTGCAGGTAAAATATGATCATGTTACTTTTGCAATCCAGTAATGGGCTTCTAGGACCAGCAATGGGGTATGAACTTAAAACAGGTAGATAATTACGTTTCAGTAGTTCGTACGATTTTTAAAGAATATTTCAAGTTTTCAAAAGTGGGCACTTAGAAGAAATTTCATAGAAAAGCAGACAATGGGTTCCAGAAATTTCATAGAAAAGCAGACAATGGGTTCCTATGGAGAAAATACAGATTACTAGTAAACCCGGTACGGATTACTTTTGCGGTTCAGTACTGGGCTGCAAGGTACAGTACTGGCTTCACGCCTGCTTGCAGGTGAGTACTTCGGAATTCGAACTTCGGCTGATTTCATATGAATATTTGCAGTTTTTAAAACTTCGCACTTAGAAAATTTTCGAGTCAAAATGGGTCAATGTTATCCAATGGCAGGTAAGTGAGTTACCGGTTTCCAGGTGAGTACTTGGCTGGTGAAGTTAAGGTTCCGGTTGTAGACTCAGGGGTCCCCCAGGGTCAGGTAAGTACAGTTGGTTCCGCCCCAGCAGTGCAGGGCCGGCCGGGTGCAGAGGTAGGTAGGCCCAATGATATCCAATGAGGAAGAAGGGGCCTTCGGTTGGTGGCTGCTGGCTAGCAGGCCACGCGGCTGTGGGAGCTGGGCTCCTGGTCACTTGCTCAAGGCAAGGGGGGAAGTAAGATAGGACAAAGATGGCACAGCCAGCGGCACTCGGGTGGCTGGGTGCAGGGTGCTCTTGAGCCAACGGGCGCTCAATGTTATCCAATGGGAAAGGTCAAAAAGGAACAAAGGCTGCAGGCTCGGGGACGGTGACTCTCCAGGGGCGACCAGTACTTCGAAAGGTAAGTTGGGATCATGGAGCACAGGGAGGTACCCCAAAGGGAGGCACAGGGGGCTGTAGGGTGCCGGGTGCAGGGGTGTCTTTGGCAGTTGGGGTGGCCCCTGGTTCTGAGTCTGCAGGCGTTGGCTGGATTATCGAGGAGGGTCTTTGAGCACTGGACTTCGGGTCCCAGTCGCCGGGGGGATGTCCTCGTGGTCTTGGTTCGGTTGGGCCCGGCCCGGGCTCAGTGGGTGCAGAGTGGGCTGGCCCGGAGCTTCCTGGTTGGCACCAGGTGGGTTGTTGCAGCAGAGCCTCTGCTGATGGGAATCCCAGTCTTTAAGAGGGTCAAGGCAGGCAGGTCCTCCGGGTGTCCCAAGGTTGCTGTCCGCAGAAGTCGCCGAGATTAGGCAGGAGCAGGTTCCAGGATCGACAGGTCTGTAGGGCTGGGGCAAAGTCAGTTGTTGTCGTCCTGTTGTTAGCAGCTGCACGGCGGGTCTTCTTCTTGATCTTCTTTCTTCTTTTCGGATCAAATATGAGGAAGGAAGGTTCAGGGAGCCCCTAAATACTGAATTTAGGGGTGTTACAGGTAGGGCAAGGACAGGGACCAATGGGTCCCTGTCCTGGGGTGAGTACACCTCCTAGTCTGCTCCTCTCCTGTGGGAGGGGGGCAGGAGCCTAGTTGGGATTGGGCAGGGCTCCCCATCTACAAGAGCCCGGGGTTGTGCTTCACCTCGTCTCCCCCACCTGAGGGCTGGGGTTGGCACAGGCTGGCACACCCCCCTTCATGACGTAGTTTTTTCCACCAGTCTTTCCACCAGAGTGGGGGTTAGAACTGGTGGGGGCCAGTTGCTGGGTACAGCAAATGGTCTGGAGAGGCTCACAGAGGCGGCATGCCTTTGAAGCTTCCCCCTGCCCATCCTGGACCTAGCACCTCGCCCAGGTTGTGCATTGTTGCAGGCCCAGGAGAGCGGGGGGCTCTCCACCCAGGGGGCCCCCTGGTGCATTTTACATTAAATCCCAAACTGGCATCAGTGCGGGTTTAATGTGCTGAGAAGTTTGGTACCAAACTTATCAGTTTATGTTATATGTATCTGCAAAAATTGTTTTTGTTTTCCCTTAAAGAGACTGACCTGGTTCTATATATTGACTCGTGTTTACGCTACACGTATCTGCAAAAACTGTTTTGTTTCCTCTTAAAAAGACTGACCTGGTCCT
Source organism: Lissotriton helveticus (assembly GCF_964261635.1). Classification (NCBI taxonomy): domain Eukaryota; kingdom Metazoa; phylum Chordata; class Amphibia; order Caudata; family Salamandridae; genus Lissotriton; species Lissotriton helveticus. Next base: position 701,994,609 of record NC_136073.1, on the reverse strand, counting down.
GTATTTTTCCTTTTTAGGCCCCTGGCGAAGGGTCGTTTTCTGGTGACCCGAAATGCATTGGGTGTTGTGGAAACTCATAAATAAGATGATTTACGTTGTGAAAAAATAACGAATTTGATGAAAAAGTCAAAAGATAATGATGAAATAAAGAAAAATCTATGAATCCGCAACATGAATTTTGGAATATATTTATTATATAGCAAAACCTCATCGTGAAGAAACAATTTTAGTTTCAAGTAAAACGTGCGCAAGTCTTAGTGATTGGATACTCCTATCACACAGGGATGTGTGCCATGTCGACTCTTGGTTTAGTTCTGTACTTAGGCACTCAGCCTGCAAAGGCAGTGTGTGGGTGCCAGGGTATAGGGCCCCTGAGGGTGGCACAATAAGTGCTGAAGCCCTCAGGGGTCTTCTCTGGTCACCATGCCCTGGGTACCTAGGGTACCATTTACTAGGGGCTGACAGGTGGCCAGAGATGCCAATTGGGTTTTTAGTTTTAGCACAGTTTTAGGGAAGGAACCCAGGCCCTGGGTACCTGGTTGGTAGGAACCCAGGGCACACTCAGTCAAAGCACATCAGCAGTTCAGAAAAAAGTTGGGGCATACCAAGGCAAGAAAGATGGCACTTTCTCACACAACCCCCCTCCCCCCCGCCCCACCCCCCAAAGGAAAGGTGATGAGACTAACCTTGCCCTAGGGAGTCTTCATTGTCTAAGTGGAAGAACCTGGAAAGTCCATCTGCATTGGCATGGGCAGTCCCTGGTCGGTGTTCCACTTCAAAGTCCATACCCTGTAGGGAGATGAACCATCTCAGTAGTTTTGGATTTTCCCCGTTCATCTGCATTAGCCATCTGAGAGGTCTGTGGTCAGTTCTTCAGGGACCAAACCACAGCAAAGGCCTCCCTCTCAATGGCACTCCAACGCTGCTCTCTGGGGAGTAGCCTCCTGCTTATAAAAGCAACAGGTTGGTCTTGGCCTTCCTCATTGATCTGGGAGAGGATCGTTCCTATCCCCAGCTCTGAGGCATCAGTCTGCAATATGAACTGCTTGGAGTAGTCTGGTGCTTTTAGAATGGGTGCTGAGCACATTGCTTCTTTCAGGGTGTCAAAAGCCTTTTGGCAGCTAACAGTCCAGTTCACTTTCTTGGCCATTTTATTGGATGTGAGTTCTGTGAGGGGAGTCACAATGGACCCATATCCCTTCACAAACTTTCTGTAGTACCCAGTCAAGCCAAGGAATGCCCCGACTTGGGCCTGGGTGGTTGGAGCTGTCCAGTCCAGGATGCGCTGGATCTTGGGCTGTAAGGGTTGGACCTGGACTCCACCAACAAGGTGGCCCAAGTACACCACAGTGCCCTGCCCTATCTGGCATTTGGATGCCTTAATAGTCAGTCCTGCAGATTGCAGGGCTTGTAGGACCTTCCCAAAGTGGATCAGGTGATCCTGCCAGGTGGAGCTAAAGATAGCAATATCATCAAGGTAAGCTGCACTAAAGGACTCCAATCCAGTCAGGACTTGGTTCACCAACCTCTGGAAGGTGGCTGGGGCATTCTTTAACCCAAAAGGCATTACAGTGAACTGATAGTGCCCATCAGGGGTGAAGAATGCTGTCTTTTCTTTGGCTCCTGGGGCCATGCCAATCTGCCAGTGCCCTGCAGTTAAGTCAAAGGAGCTAAGGAATTTGGCTGCCCCTAGCTTGTCTATCAACGTATCTGCTCTTGGAATGGGTTGAGCATTTGTCTTAGTGACAGAGTTGAGCCCTCTATAGTCCACACAGAACCTCATCTCTCTCTTTCCACCCTGTTGATGAGGTTTGGGACCAGAACCACTGGGCTAGCCCAGGGGCTCTCAGAGGGTTCGATCACCCCTAGCTCCAGCATCTTGCTGACTTCAGCTTTGATGCTTTCCTTGACTTGGTCTGATTGTCAATAGATTTTGTTTTTGACCGGGTTACTGTCACCAGTGTCCACATCATGGGTACACCAGCTGGTCAGACTAGGGGTCAAGGAAAAGATGCTAGCAAACTGTTGCAAGACTTGCTTGCAGTCAGTATGCTGTTGGGGAGAGAGGGTGTCTGAAAAGACCACTCCATCTACTGACCCATCTGTTGGGCTGGAAGAGAGGAGATCAGGGAGAGGTTCACTCTCTGCCTCCTGTTCCTCATCAGTCACCATCAGCATGGTGAGGGCAGACCTTTCATTGTAGAGTTTTAGGCGGTTCACATGGATAACCCTTTTGGGTGTCCTGCTGGTGCCCAGGTCCACTAAGTAAGTGACCTCACTCTTTTTCTCCAGGCTAGGGTAAGGGCCACTCCATCTGTCTTGGAGAGCCCTTGGTGCCACTGGCTCCAAAACCCACACCTGTTGTAGAGGTTGAAATTCAGCCATGGCATTTTTTTGGTCATACCAGTGCTTCTGCAGCTCCTGGCTGGCCTCAAGATTCTTGGATGTCTTATCCATGTACTCAGCCATTCTGGACCTTAGGCCAAGCACATAGTCCACAATGTCTTGTTTGTGTTCTTGGAGAGGCCTCTCCCAACCCTCTTTCACCAGACAAAGTGGTCCCCTTACAGGATGACCAAACAGAAGTTCAAAGGGTGAAACCCCCACTCCCTTCTGTGGCACTTCACTATAAACGAAAAGCAGGCATGGCAACAGGACATCCCATCTCCTTTTGAGAGTTTTTCAGGGAGTCCCATGATCATACCTTTCAATGTCTTGTTGAACCTCTCCACAAGACCATTGGTTTGTGGGTGGTATGGGGTAGTGAACTTGTACTGTACCCCACACTCCTTCCACATGTGTTTCAGGTAAGCAGACATGACGTTGGTACCTTTGTCTGAAACCACCTCCTTAGGAAACCCTACCCTGGTGAAGACACCCAGGAGGAACTTGGCTACTGCAGGAGCTGTAGTAACCCTAAGGGGAATTGCTTCAGGGTACCTAGTACCATGATCCACTACTACTAGAATGAATGTGTTCACTGAGGCTGTAGGAGGCTCAAGTGGACCCACAATGTCCACCCCTACTCTTTCAAAGGGTACCCCCACCACTGGCTGTGGTATCAGGGGGGCCTTTGGTTTGCCACCTGTCTTGCCACTGACCTGACAGGTAACACAGGAGCTCACAAACTCCTTCACTTTTTGGTTCATCTGGGGCCAGTTGAAGTGGCTAACTAGCCTTTCCCAAGTTTTGGTTTGCCCCAGGTGTCCAGCTAGGAGGATGTCATGAGCTAAAGTTAGGAGGAACTCCCTGTAATTCTGTGGCACTACCACCCTCCTGGTGGCTCCAGGAGTGGGGTTTCTTGCCTCATCATACAGTAATCCCTCTTCCTAATAAGCACTGTGGGTACCACTGACATCTCCCTTTGCTTCTGCAGCTGCTTGCCGCCTCAGGCTTTCAAGAGTGGAGCAGTCTCGCTGACCCTGGCACAGCTCTTCCCTAGTGGGTCCCCCTGGGCCCAGGAGTACAGCCTGGTAAGGCTCAAGCTTCATGGGCTCAGTTCCCTCTAGGGTTTCCAAGTTCTCTCCCCGAGGAGAGGGGTCCTGAGAGGCTGGCTGTGTAGAAGCTGGTTCCCCAGTCTCCTTGCTTTGTCTCTTGGTTAGTTGGGCCATACTTTCAGGCTCCAACCTTACTTGTTCACCCTTCTTTTTGCTCTGTGCTCTGGTTTGTACACACACCAGTCCAGGGATACCCAGCATGGCTGCATGGGTTACTTGCTCAACCTCAGCCCAGGCTGAGGTTTCCAGGTCATTTCCAAGCAGACAGTCAGCTGGAAATTGTGGAGGGACCACTACCAGTTTCAGGCCAGTAACCTCCCCCCACCCTAATGTCACCATAGCCAGAGGGAGTTGGGTGGTAATGATGTCAGCATTGGTGACTGGGTAAGTTTTTCCAACCAGGTATTGCTCTGGGGAAACCAGCTTTTCCTTCACGCTAGTGATGGTGGCACCTGTATCCCTCAGGGCTTCTACTCTAGTTCCATTAATGGAGGGCTATTGCAGATACTTGTTACAGTTGGGTGGCCAACCAGCTATAGTGGCAAACTCCATTTCCCCCAAGGAGACTAGACTAGCTTGAGAGTATTCCCAGATTTGCTCTGAGCACTCCTCTGATCTCATCTGTAGATTCACTATCCCTGGAGTAGCTGTATTGGGTGCCTATGGGGCTTTATTGTAAGGGCAGTTTCTGTCTACAGTTAAATGTCCCAACTTTTTACAGTTGTTACAATAAGCCTTGTTAGGATCAAAGTTTCTTCCCCTATAGGGCTGAGGCACATAGGGAGTAGTTTGGAACCCACCCACCTGGACAGGTTTTTGGGGCCCTTTGGAAGACTCAGACTTTTTATCTTGGGGATTCTCACCACCTTTCCCCTGGGGAGGTTTTGTGACCACTTTCTTTTGGTCACCCCCAGTGGCTGTCCTTGTCACCCTAGTCTTGACCCAGTGGTCTGCCTTCTTTCCCAATTCTTGGGGAGAAATTAGACCTAGGTCTACCAAATGCTGATGCAACTTTTCATTTGTGCAATTACTCAAAATGTGGTACTTCATAAACAAATTCAAAAGTCCAGTAAAATCATGCACATTGTGACCAGTTAACCAACCATCCAGTGATCCTATGTCTTTACTGAGTAGTCTACAAAATCTATCCAGGATTGGGTCTGGGTTTTGTGAGCTCCCTGAACCTAATTCTGTACTCCTCAGTAGTGAGTCCAAATCGCTCAATCAGAGTTTTCTTCATGAGGTCATAAGGCCCTGCATCTGGCCCAGAGAGGGTTAGAAGCCTGTCTCTGCAGTTACCAGAGAACAGTTCCCACAGGAGTGCCCCCCAGAGAGGTTTCTTTAATCTTCTGATATCACACGCCCTCTCAAAGGCTGTGAACCACTTGGTGATATTATCACCTTCCTCAAATTTAGGGACAATCCCTTTGGGGATTTTAGGATCATAAGATTGCTCTTTATCCTTATTATTGTTATTGCTGTCACCAGAGAGGGGGTTAAGCCCATCCATCTCTTTCCTTTCGTTTTCTAGAGCCAGGAGGCTGGTCTCTAGGTCTAATCTCTTGGCCAACTTTGCTAAGAAGTTGTCCTCCTCATTGGGGCTCTCCCCAATGGGTTCTCTGGGGCCCAGTCCACCTGTGTGGTTCTCAGGCTCCCAGAGGTTGACTCTTGGAGTTAAGGATACAGAGACCCTGTCCTCCCAAGGGATGGTGTGGGGACCATTATCCTCCTCCTCGTCCACCCCTTCTTCCTTTGGCTGGGTGTCACCCTGCTCAGAGGGGTGGTCTTTTGCATACTCAGCCAGGAGCTCCTGGAGCCCTTGTTTGGTTGGATGCAGACCTACAACTATTTTTTTAACTTTGCACAGAGCCCTCATTTCTTTGAAGTCCAAGTGCAAGTAAGGTGTGAGGTCCTGTTCCTCCACCAGGTCCACATTATCTTCACTAACAGCTGGGTTCTTTTGAGACATTCTAACCTGACAGTTCTAACCCTCTACCCTAGCTTATAGTGGCTTCTATTTTTCAAAATTCTAATTCTAATGGGACATAAGCAAGGCCCTACCCGACTTTTAGTATTTTTGGAAAAGACCAATTTAGGAATTCTAAAGGCAATTTACGAGTTCTGTCGTGTGATCAGATGGTAACCAAGTAGTCCAACAAATGCAAGTTTGAATCCCACCGCTGATCCACCAATGTGAGAAAGTGGCTCTATATATACTGGACACTAATGAAGTACAGTGTGTATAGAGTCCACAAACCACAAAGGTATAACAGAGGTTAAAGTCAGGACTGACCTTACTCTCAAAAGTGGTAGCTTGGTCGAGCAGTAAGGCAGTACCAGAGGGCAGTGTAAAGCATTTGTTGTACACACTCAGTCAGCAAAGGATTTCACACACTCAAAGACTGAACTCCAGGCCTATGGTTTTTATATCCAAAGATATAGTTGTTTTATTTTTAGAACCAACAGGCATAAAAATATACTTTGCTCGATATGAGAACTCTCATGTAATTACTTTGCAGGGAAGCAATAAAGTTGAGGGACACAATAGGTACAGGAGTTACTGAAGGTAACTCAAGACTAGACACACTTTAGCATTGAGCTCAATGAATTGTTACCATAAAAGTACAGGTGATTACAGTATAGATTACTTTAGTAGTTCGAGGACTAGATCCTAGATTCAGTCCTGGGGTCTAAGCTGAAACCAAGTTAGCAAAAACGTTTCAGTTACTGTGGTGAATTTTCATGAATATAAAGCTGTTTTAAAAGTTCACACTTAGAAACTTTTCAAGGACAATCTGGCAATGTTATTCAATGGGAGAAAATTCAGGTTGCAGGTAAAGTATGCTTGCGTTACTTTTGTAATCCAGTACTGGGCGTCTAGGGCCAGAACTGGGGTATGAACTTAAAACAGGTAGGTAATTACGTTTCAGTAGTTCGTACGATTTTTAAAGAATATTTCAAGTTTTCAAAAGTGGGCACTTTGAAGAAATTTCATAGAAAAGCAGACAATGGGTTCCTATGGAGAAAATACAGATTACTAGAAAACCCGGTAAGGATTACTTTTGCGGGTCAGTACTGGGATGCAAGGTACAGGACTGGCTTCTCACCTACTTGCAGGTGTGTACTTCGGAATTCGAACTGTGGGAGCTGGGCTCCTGGTCACTTTCTCAGGGCAAGGTGGGTAGTAAGGTAGGACAAAGGTGGCACAGCCAGCGGCACTCGGGCGGCTGGGTGCAGGGTGCTCTTTAGCCAACGGGCGCCCAATGTTATCCAATGGGAAAGGTCAAAAAAGAACAAAGGCTGCAGGGACGGTGACTCTCCAGGGGCGACCAGCACTTTGAGAGGTAAGTTGGGATCTTGGAGCACAGGTAGGTACCCCAAAGGGAGGCACAGGGGGCTGTAGGGCGCCTGGTGCAGGGGTGTCTTTGGGTGTCGGAAAAGCTTACCCTCGGCTGGTTGCGGTTGGGGTGGCCCCTGGTTCTGAGTATGCAGGCATCGTCTGGCACGTCGAGGAGGGTCTTTGAGCACTGGATTTCGGGTCCCAGTTGCCGGGGGGACGTCCTCGTGGTCTTGGTTCGGTTGAGCGCGGCCCGGGCTCGGCGGGTGCAGAGTAGGCTGGTCCGGAGCTTCCTGGTTGGCACCAGGTGGGTTGTTGCAGCAGAGCCTCTGCTGATGGGAGTCCCAGTCTTTAAGAGGGTCAAGGCAGGCAGGTCCTCCGGGTGTCCCAAGGTTGCTGTCCGCAGGAGTCGCCGAGATTAGGCAGGAGCAGGTTCCAGGATCGACAGGCCGGTAGGGCTAGGGCCAAGTCAGTTTTTGTCGTCCTGTTGTTAGCAGATGCACGGCGGGTCTTCTTCTTCTTGATCTTCTTTCTTCTTTTCGTATCGGGATCTGAGGAAGGAAGGTTCAGGGAGCCCCTAAATATTGAATGTGTGGGCTTTACAGGTTGGGCAAGGACAGGGACCAATGGGTCCCTGTCCTGGGGTGAGTACAGCCCCTAGTCTGCTCCTCTCCTGTGGGAGGGGGGCAGGAGCCTAGCTGGGATTGGGCAGGGCTCCCCAGCTACAAGATGGCCGGAGCCAGGGGTCGTGCTTCACCTCGTCTCCCCCACCTGAGGGCTGGGGTTGGCACAGGCTGGCACACCCCCCTTCCTGACGTAGTTTTTCCCACCAGTCAACCCGCCAGAGTGGGGGTTAGAACTGGTGGGGGCCAGTTGCTGGGTACAGCAAATGGTCTGGAGAAGCTCACAGAGGCGGCATGCCTTTGAAGCTTCCCCCTGCCCATCCTGGGGAGGAGACCTAGCACCTGACCCAGGAAGTGCATTGCTGTAGCCCCAGGAGAGCGGGGGCTCTCCACCCAGGGGTCCAGCAACATGTCTGCTGTGTGGCAGCCTCTGCAGCCACTCAGCAAAGACGTGGATTGTAGGTTAGGATTTCAGAGGGCATCTCTAAGATACCCTCTGGTGCATTTTACATTAAATCCCACACTGGCATCAGGGCGGGTTTAATGTGCTGAGAAGTTAGGTACCAAACTTGTCAGTCTTCAGTGTAGCCATTATGGTGCTGTGGAGTTCGTAATGACAACCTCCCAGCACCATATACTCTTAATGGCATCACTGCACTTACAGTGCCCAGGAATGGCCCTGTGTACTGTTGGGGCACAGGGCTCATGCACCTGTGCCCACACCTCTGGCATAGGGCACCCAGCTAGAGGGGTGACTGAAGTATGCTAGGGTAGTGGGTTCTGTGGGCATGGCACACTGGGATGTGTGCCATGTGGACTCTTGCTTTAGTTCTGTACTTAGGCACTCAGCCTGCAAAGGCAGGGTGTGGGTGCCAGGGTACAGGGCCCCTGAGGGTGGCACAATAAGTGCTGAAGCCCTCAGCGGTCTTCTCTGGTCACCATGCCCTGGGTACCTAGGGTACCATTTACTAGGGGCTGACAGGTGGCCAGAGATGCCAATTGGGCTTTTAGTTTCAGCACAGTTTTAGGGAAGGAACACAGGCCCTGGGTACCTGGTTGGCAGGAACCCAGGGCACACTCAGTCAAAGCACATCAGCAGTTCAGAAAAAAGTGGGGACATACCAAGGCAAGAAAGATGGCACTTTCTCACAACTCCTAAATACATTGGGACAACAACAACCTGTCTTCCAGCATGGCCCAGTACTGTATTTATTCTCGTCAGATGGCACTTCCAATATGCCATGACACATTTCTGCTGGCTTAACAACTGAAGAAACTTCAAAACCTTCAGGAGAAAGAATCAAAACCAGACTATCTAAACACCAGTTCAGACCATGGCCATGGGGATAATCATGGGGATAATCACAGGGAAGATAAGATGAGCCCAAACACAAATCACTCCTGCAGTGCCTTGCAACACAGAAATGGATATAAATCCAGTAGGAGGTCACTGGTATTATTCTTCTGGCAATTCTTTTCCACATGACACCCAGCCTCTATCTGCACCATTTCAATATGTACATAAAGATACAGAAGACTTTTTCTACACAGAGGCAAGGGCTTCTCTTCTTCAGCCAATAACAACAAAGACCACGCTCCACGTGCCTCACTCTTTGGAACTCCTGCTACCTTTTCCTTCCATGTTTGCAAGGAGCAATAGTCTGGACAACTAGATCACAAAAGCCCTGTCCCCAGACAAACAAACCATGCAGTAAGCACCCTCCTAAATCTGCTCCAAAGAATGGGACTCATCCTGAACCCAAAGAAATCAATGCACATCCTAGATTAACAGACTTTTTCCTAGGATATTGCATCTGTACAGTTATCCTCTGGGTGTAACCCTCAGAAGAGAGAGGGGAATAACTAAAATCCTCAGCTCAGAACATAAGGGAATAAGGGCGGATCTCAGTTCGATAGTTCAAAGCCATGCTGTGAACGATGCCTTTGTGCATTTCCCTAGTTCACCAATGCCGTCTACAACTGAGCCTGATTCAGGTGCATCTACATTTACATTAGAGGTAGATTACTGGTCACTGGGATAACCAGTTGTCTGTATTTGCCAAGACTGGACAGGTTGTAGTCTAGTGTCTGGCTGCTACAAACTGAACGTTTGCTTGTTTCAACATTCCATCAGATTGACAGACCATTCTGAAAGAATCAAGACTAGCCTCTACAACAAAAATATATTGTTAAAAATGGAAAATAGTCTGCATTTGGGCAATGGATCATTAGTTGGATCCTTTAGCCATGCACCCATACTATATCCTGTCCTATTTTTTACATGTGGCAAAATCTGGTCTGAAATAAGCATCCATTTGTTTCCATTTGGATGCTGTTTCAGGTTGTCCCAAGATCATGTTCTCTTTGTGTCTATTCACAAGAGTAGTTATGGAATTTATGAGAGGCCTCTTTTGCACTTTTCCCCCACTAGGAAAACATCCACCGATTGGTAGGCTTTAAAGAAACGTATTTACCGATTTCACTGAAAACATACAGAGGCCTCCAACCGGAGGCAAGTTTATTCTAACGAAGTTCTTGTAATTTCCCCTCCTCCCAACTATGACACATTCCCCACCTCATATAATTCATTGTACCTTATAAATACCAATCTAAGATAACATTAAAGACATCATTTTGTCATCTACGACTCACCCAGCATTCATATACATTATGGACCCAACGTGGACCATTCCACAACATGTGTACACCTGGTAATTATAGCTATGGCACCATCATGGCTATCCCATTCTGTCTGTGTAACATCGCTACCCCTCAGACACATTATTTAAGCGGTATAATACACTGTTCGTGCCCCCCACGAGAAGACCATTTACAAATCTTCTCTTCAACAGCGCCTATGGAAAACAGTCATCGGGTTGGCATTACATGAACCAGTAGAATTGGGAAATACAAGCCTTATCCACTAAGCCTCCATAACTAAAATGTAAAAAATCAAGAGTCTCACCTACAGTGAACCCTAGCTTTATGCCAAAGAAGTCATCAGCCTCTCACCTGAATTAAAAGATCCGTCTACTGACTTCTTTCTGTGGCCTACCACTCTGGCTGAAAGAACCATACATTCTTTGGACATTAAACGTTGTTTAACGTTCTATATTGGTAAAACAAAGTTGTTTAGGAATTCAGATTACCTCCTTGTTTCCTTTGACAGTGCCGCCAATGGTTCAATCTTGTCTCAGCAGGGCATAGTTTCCTGGATCTCAGCATGCATTGCTTTCCACCACAAAAAATCTGACAGACATCCCAGGTAGAACGTTTAAGTTAATTCCACCAAAGTTATTGCAGAAACAATTTACAAGCGTGTCGATTGCTGAGACGGCAAAAAGCGCAATCTAGCAATCTATGCACATTTTTCATGAAGCAATAGTACCTCGACACCCAAAAGACATCTGAGACAGCAGTGTTATAGGCAGTATGTGCCACCTGTTTATCTAGTCTGAGGCTCTTCATGCTTAAAAATATCTGTACTGTTTTAGTTTTGGGTCCATAACTGTGAATATTTATAATTTGTAGGTTTGAAGAGCTGATGGTTGATTTTTCTATACTCACCAAGTTTCTTCTGGACTGTAAGCAACTGAAGTATTTGGAAGTTGACTACCACAACTTGCTTAGAGGAAATTATCAGTACATTTTAGGTGTAAATGTGTAAATGTATCTTCTTCTAACTTTATTCACACTTCAACTTGTGCATGGGTTGCTGTGAGACTTGATCACATTTGTGTTCTTGGAGCTTAAATGGGGCAAATACTTTATATATAGGTGGGGAGGACACTTGTACATAGCTTTTATTGATCTGAAGGCCGCTTTTGATCTTATCTCTAGGAATTCCCTGTGGGACTTTTTAAAAACCCATGGAGTCCCTGATGATCTTTTCATACAGATTGTACGGCTTCACAAAGTTAATTTTGCAAAAGTTATTTGGGGACCCAGTGGTGAACTTACGGAAGCAATCCTGATAAAAAGAGGAGTAATTCAGGGATGCGTATTGGCACCAACCCTCTTTTCTGTATATGTAAATGGTGTTGGGCAACATCTTCAGGGTTGTAATCATGACTCTCCGAAGCTGATAGGGGTGTCAGAACCAGCATTACTCTTAGCCGATGGTATGATCTTGATATCACAAACACCTAAGGGACTACAAAAACTCCTAGACTGTTTTAGTGACTTCTGTATGTTAAAAGGCCTTGAAATAAACTCAAATGAAACTGAAAATATGGGCATAAATTCACATAAATCCTTCAAGAAAAACATCTTTATCCAAAAACAAAGATTGGAATATGTGGCCAATTTCAATTGCCACGTTAGATATGAAATTGTCATGGAAACCAAATATTCAAAAATATAAAGTTGTTTTGCTTCAAAATTCAATTGTGAACAAACAACAGAAGAGCATGTTCAATGCACTCTGAAAGTCTACAAGTACAGGGCTCAATCTGCAACCCTTTATGGCGCAGAACTTTGAGGAGCTCGCAGTCAGAACATGCCTGCTAGGGAGGAAAACACATTTATAAGAATGTTACTAAAACTACCAGTACATACACCTATGATTACCATCTTTCAAGATATAAATATTAGGCAAATTGAACATCAAGCCGCAATAAGACCCATGTTGTTCTGGGTGTGTTTGTGGACCACACAGGAACTCAAAAGTTACAAGGAAGGGTTAATTGAGTTACTGAAACTTGATCATAATATTGCACTCCCATGGGTCCAATATGTTCAAAGCTGATTTTATAAATTAGGCCTAAATAGCTTTTGGGATGCTCCCCATTCATTAACACACTTGTCAAAAACAACTTTAAAATATACTTATTGGATGTACCTGGAAAATAGTATACACCGCTTCCCAAAAATAGGAAGGTTGATGTCGCAGTTTTTATACATGAGGTTCTGTTATGATGTCTCACAGATAAAATGCAACACATCCAAGTGGACATGTAACAATATAGATGACAAAAAGATTTCCTGCACCTTATGTTTCCGAAATGCTGCTGAAAATGATTCCCACATATAATTTTTTTGTCCTCCATATACCATTTCTAGGAAAAAATTGAACAAACCAATATGCTGTAACATGAGAATTAGGTCATATTTAGAAGCATTAAGAATTTTAAAAACTGACACATTCCAGAGAATAGTTTTTAACCTAAGTAGATATCGATTTGCTGTAAGACTAGTACGCATGGGAAAGGGCTTGACATTTTTATGTATCTTGATTTGTTTTTATTACCAATCCTAGTATTGCATTTTTATATATATATATATATATATTGGACGTGATCAGTTGAGGTATTTTACCTCTATCGCGGCAATCTGCAACTCACAAATTAGCCCCTGAACATTGGACTTTTTACTGTGGGGGCTGTGGCAGTTTTGAGGGGACCCGAGGAGAGGCTTTGGAACCAGGGGACAGCGGGTGGACTCATCGTGTCCTGCTTAAACTCTGGGTTCCGCAGCTATGGATTACAACATCAAACACTCCCCATACTTTCACCTACCTGTGCTGTTGAACATTATGGCATTCTGGGAGTTGCAGTTCTACGAGATACCAACGAACTGCAACAGGAGGTCGCCATCGTGAAAGGGGAGGAGCGGCCTCGGGCCATTTATTTCAAAAGGCAGCAGACATTAGCACACGTTGTTTTCCACTTCAGGTGTTGGGCGCTGAGGAAGGAGCAAATCCGAAATGCATCTGCCGCTGCCTGAGCTGTTGAATGGTGAATAAAGTTCTTTCCAACCGGTCTCCTCCGGGCTCCTGCTTCTTCTGTTTGGGGAAGTCTCTTGCATATATATATATATATATATATATATATATATATATATATATATATATATATATATATATATATATATATATATATATATATATATATATATATATATATATATATATATCTCATACATCAGCCTCGGTAACACCAAGGAGGGACAACGCATGTTGTGATTTAATCTGCTTTAATATCGGTTTTTCATATATATGTCAGTTTTTTTCTTTTTCGTTTTTAGTAGAAAGTGAATGATGTGTATGTTGCACTTGCACTTTGCCATTTTTACGAACCAAATACGTATCCTACCTATTATGCCAGAAAGTGAATATTGTGGTTGTTGCATTTGCACTTTGCTAATCCTTTTTATTAAATGTGCACTTTATCTACAACCGAACTGGTATTATAGTATTATCTTTGGATGTATTTTGGACTGATAATCATTTTATATATGGCAGCGTATTTAGATTTATTCTATTTATTTGACATGTTTTAAATGTATAATTTTTATGTAAATGAAATTGGAGCAGAAATACCTCCACTGACATATCGGGCTAGATGTATGAAGTATTTTTGCATGTGCTAACGGGTTTGCAACCCGTTTGCTCATGCAAAAATACCTAAAGGCCATGTACAAACCCCTAATTAGCAAGTCGCAATTTATTTGTGACTTGCTAATTAGGATTTGCGACTCGCCATTAGGAAGGGGCGTGTCAGGGGCGTCCCTTCCTGACAGCGAGTCTGAGCCCTATGTATGACTCTTTTGCAGTCGCAAAACAGTCGCAATTTACCATCTACTTCAAGTAGGTGGTAAAGCATTTGCAAATGGGAAGGGGCCCCCAGGGGACCCCTTCCCCTTTGGGAATGCATTGGAAAATATTTTTTAAGGGCAGGTAGTGGTCCCAGGGACCACTACCTGCCCTTAAAAAATGAAACAAAAACGATTAAATATTTTCTTTTTAAATGCATCCCGTTTTCCTTTAAGGAAAACGGGCTGCATTAAAAAAAACTGCTTTATTTAAAAGCAGTCCCAGACATGGAGGTCTGCTGAGCCCAGCAGGCCACCATCCCTTTGAGGGCCAGCCATTCCCAATGGGGTCGCAAATTGCGAGTGGCTCATTCATATTCATGAGCCTCGCATTTTGCGACCCCATTGGGAAAGGCTAACAGTATCTCTGACGCTGTTGTACATTTGCTTTTGCCACTCGCAAATTGCGACTCGCAATTTTTCTCAATATGTGAGTCGCAAAAGCAAATGGTCGTACACCTGGCCACTGATCTCTTCTCATCATTCAGACCTATTTTTGGCACACCTTGGGCTCCGGTCCAAATTATGTCCCCAAAAAGAAATGTTTACGGACTACACCCCATGCCTACAAAGCTACTTGGAACGAATTTCATCTGCCTCAAAAAATAAGAATTCTGAGATTCAGGAAGCACAGAAAACACATTGGTTCTGACCTGCCTGAGGAACTACAACATGGCTGGTAGGAACCGTAAGGAGAGGACCTCTGCTAGATCATTTGGCCTTCTTTTGCTTGTCTCTGTGCGGTTCACCCTCAAATAGTCTGATCAGCTTCAGAGCGCTATAAAACATACATACAATAAATGTTTTGCAAAGACTTTAACGGGTTGTGTGCTGAACATTGCTACACAATGAAACCATTTAATAGCTGTGCCAGTAAACACAGTACAAGAAAGAGAAATATGCTCTAGAAAGGCATCAAATCTGGTCCAATTTACAACAATATCATTAGCTCACAAACAGACAGAAAACACATCACTAGATTGTAATTTGGACAATAAATTATATTTTACACAACGACCTGTCTCACCCCATATTAATTAATGCCTATTTTAAGGGTTTTCTTAGTTGTTGTTATAATCTCTTTTTGTAGAACAACCCACCTCTGAATATCACACACTTTTTTCTGCCCTGAAAACAGGAAATGTTTGAGTTTGGAAACGATGTACAATACAGTCCAAAATTCAAATGTCCAAAAACAGAACCAGATGAGGTTACTGTTCGCCTTAGTTTACAAATGTTGGGCAACTCTTCTGCCCTGCACCCTTTGGTGGTTTCTGCGTTGTAGTCCCTGGTGGGGGGCCCACCGTGTCTACTTCTGCCATCTCTTCTGTTTAAACATGCACTTCCCTTTTGAGTGGACTGTTATACTTGCCTGAGGATCACAAGGCATTCCTTCTCCGACAGCCGGAATGACCAGTCTTCGCAACTCATATACATGGATGAATGTAGCAGGGTAAGGACACACAGGCCTCCCGCTGCTTACTTGAGTGTGTACACAAGTATGGAAGTTTATGTTTGAGATTGGGCAGCTTGGAGGTACAGGGAATTCAGGGGGATATCACATCACATTTGTCATAAAATGGCGGTTGAAGTTGAGTTGCATTTTGTGTCCCAGAGAACTTTGCAAGTTAACTACCAATTAGTATCAAGGGAGTTTAACAATGCATTATGGTTACCTTATGACCTGTCTCTTCCCATAAACTATCTCATGTATTAGATTTATGCAAGTCAGGTTAGAGGTGTGACAAGTTTCTACCAACTCTACTGGTTATCTTCTCTTTTACAGTGTATTGTCTTACTCTTCTGCAGTACTTTTTACTGCCAGCGTGTAGGTTTCTACCATGCCATTGCAATGTAGTTCTTGCAGGTCAGGCTGCTTCAGATCTGCACTTTTAAGCTAATCTTGCTGGTCTTAAATCAGTCATCCTTCTACTTGCAGCGGGTCTAGGACCAGCTCCATGAGCTAATGTCTGTTCTACAGAAACAGTGTTGTGTAGTTCCTACAAATCTAAATAGCATCTGGGTGTTTAGACAACATAAACGAAGGGATTGGTGCCCATACTGATTCCAGACTCCCCCAAGGATATGTTAGCCTTTAAAGCAGCTAGCTCACAGTGCCACCATAAGCCCCTCACCTTACCAAGGGGTGAGTAGTCTCTGGTAACTATTGAGCATGACAACCCTTGATCCAGCGGGGATCGTGGAAACATTACGGTACTATTCGCTCTGTCACTCATGCTCACTCCTTCTCCGAGAGATATACAGAATATACGATGGGAACGCTTTTCAATAAGTATTTATTGGACCACCGTCATTCTAGTATAAAATAAGTGTGCTGCGACAACAATTAGACAGAAACTGATATATACGATTTCAAGCACCGACAGAGTAGATAAAAGGTAGAATTCTACCATGGAGTAAATGCAGGCATATAGATACATGGCAATAATCAGGTATATTCCTAAAATGTGAACCCTAGCTAAGTGTACCGAAGTGTACCTAGCATGCATGTATGTAGGTGTGGAGCCAAGTATCCCCCTAGGAAAGAGCCAACTCCATTACCTGATGGGATAGAACAAAGGACCATGTCTTGGTCTCGACTTGGACACCCCGTAAGGGATGTCAGACCATTGCTTGCTGGAGTTTCTGCATTCAGGGACATCAGCATCTCATGTCAGCATGGACGTTTCTCCTCTAGTTAGCTCAGCGATGATGTGGTACTTATATACCCAGAAGGTATCCACAGGGGGTCTACCTAGCATGGTACTGTGGGCCTGTCATTCTAGGATGACCATAGCTGTGACTTTTGTACATAGTTATTATACAGAAGACGGTAATCCTGCTGTGATACTAAGAATCCTCATGCATAATAAATTAGGCTTGTTTTCGAAGAAAACCTCTCAACATTTATTCTGAACATAACTAGGTAAAAGGTCAGCACCAGAGCTGTTATGTCGAGCACGGTAGGACCAATGTAGGTAGAAGGTCGTACATCAACCTAGGCCTATATTGTGGTACATTTGGGGCTCATAACAGCAGGATATCCTCAGTAACACATTGCAGACTCGAACCCCTTCCCATTTTTAGATTCACCTTTGGTGTGTCCATGAGAGCCTCCACTTAACAGGAGTGCTTTAAATATGAATGCATTTTGGGTGCTCTTTAGTTCAATTTTGCCTTTGCATGTGAGATTTGATAGTGATTTTAGGTGAAGTAGCTTACCTGATCACCATATAATGAATAAGATACACCACTAGTGAATCATAGTTTAAATGACTATATTACCTTCTGAACAATCATAAATACCCTTATGCTCAATCCTGTAAAAAAGAAGAAGTGTATTATCTTATACAGGGAGCAGTGGAACTCAGTTTAGTGAGCAGAACAACCCCCTCCTCCAACCGCCCCTCTCCCACCCCCGCAACCCTCTCACAAATTGTTTTGCAGAGTTTTACCCCAAGTGTCTTCGGCGATAATTGTCATCCGTTATATGTAATGTGTATCTCTGTACATTAGAGAAAGTGGCCGTGCACTGCATGAAGTTCTCCTTTATGTTAAGGCGTGAGTCGTGCTCCTATGGATACTCCCCGCTCGGGAGTATTAAAATGTCATGAAATAGCGCTGGCACTGACTAGTGCGAGTGTCTCCTAGGGCACTGACTGTTATGTGCTGAATTTATCAGCTAAGATATAATCAATAAAGTTTTTCACCAAATCAATTTTCTTTCTGAAGTTTCTTGAGTATTTTATTCATACTTGTAAAGTTTTTCATTTGTAAATATGGTTTCTTTCATCTGAAATTACATATATTCAGTATGCGTATTTTACATCCAATTTGTTTTTCGAATAAACAAAAAACTGCATTCCAATGCATTTCGGCCTGGGGCCTTCATCAGGGAAATCTGTGAAACAAGAATTGTATCCATCACGAAGTGTTTCAATATGCAACATGGTGTTAACTAAACAGTTGACTAACATGGTGAAAATACATACTTCTTAAGTTACAAACCCTCCATAATTGTGTTACTAACTTTCAGTGTCATTGAACATAAACACAATGTTACCCTTCGCTTTACGCGTTTACTGTGTGTTTGGTGTATGTAAGGAAAATAACATAAATGGCTTTTAAACTAAGCGCTTTAGCCGGTGATATAACGTGGGTATTTCATAAGTTGCTTTTGTGTGGTAGCTTAATACGGCAACAATGAAATGCGGGTGAATATACTAGAACGCGATAGCGTCTTACCTAAGCGGGTAGATATACTAGAACGCGGTAGCGTCTTACCTAAAGTTATGTGGACAGTTTTTAAACCAACATAACATCACGCGCTAGCGATTAAGCACGCGTGGAGATTCAGTAAGCAGCCTACGCATAACAGTGAAAGCGCGAAAGGTTAGAATTCACTATGTTGCATTAGATACGGCTAAGGTTCTTATCGAAATGCGCTGTTACAAAGTATCAAGTCTGGATTAGGAGCCGCCGTTCTCTCAACTGCAAAATCGGCGTGTGACGTATGTGGGATGGGTTAAGCCTTAAAATAACGCGCCAGAGTACAAAAAGGAAGTAAACCGTGTGGGTACATTAAACTCAAAAAGCGGTCATTGCGTGAAACTCACAAATACATGCACAGCACTGTACTGACACTCTTATATCAAAAACCAACTTAATTATAAATAACAGCTAAATTCTGTCCGTTCATTAATTCCATGTGGGCGTAGAGTCTGTAAATAGTATATCCAGTGGTTTTCACGTTTTAGCAAAGCTTTTTTATTGTCCGTCTCCTCATTTTTTTCCACTATTTCTAGAATACAAGCCTTCATTTGGTTAATTTGGTGGTTATGTTCAATAAAATGGGTGGCCAGCGCTGATTTTAACACTTTGGTTCTTATGTTACTTTTGTGCTCTGTTAATCGGATTTTGAGTTTACGTTCTGTTTGTCCGACATAAGCATGGCCTCATGGGCATTTTATCAAGTATATGATGTTTTTTGTGTCACATGTACCATTAACTTGTAACCTGATTTTATTGCCTCTCATAGGGTGGGTGATCGTGTTGCCTTCCATAATGTTATGGCAATTGCTGCAATTTCTACAAGGTGATGTTCCTTTGTATATAGTATGCAGTTTTTCCACTAATGGTTTCTTGATGATTTCTCCTATGTTTTTGGCTCTGGTGAACGCAAATATGGGTTCTTCGCTAAATACATTGTTAAAATCAGGTTCAGTCTGTAAAATGCGCCAGTGTCTTTTAATAATTTTCTTGAACTGTGGGCTAGCTGTGGAATATTTACTAACACAAGTAGTTCTGTTAGCCTTTTTGCTTGTTTCTGTTGTCAATAAAGTTTTTCTGTCTTTGGTGCTAGTTCTTTCCAGCGCTCCCTGTAGTACTTCATCTGGATAGCCTCTTTTTTTGAATTTGTTTAACATGATTTGTGTGTGCGTCTTCGAATCTTCCGGGTCAGAGACAATTCTTTTTACTCGGAGGAGTTGAGAGTATGGAAGGTGTTGTTTGAGGGGCATGGGGTGGAAGCTCTGGTAAGCTAATAGATTGTTCCGATCAGTCGTTTTGGTGTACAGGGTCGTTTCAATTTTGTCACCTATTTTCTTGACGGTTACATCCAAATAGTTGATTTCTCTGTCATGTATGGTGTAGGTGAATTGTATCCTTTGATCAACAAGGTTCAGTTGTTGGATATTGGAAATTAAGCGTTCTTTGGTGTCATTCCACAAGATGAAAATATCATCAATATATCGCAGATATAGGCGTAGTCCTTGTTGCCATTGTTCTTTCTGTAAAATATGATTGTTTTCGTATTGGTACATAAAGATATTAGCGTACGAAGGAGCTGCCAGATTTCCCATGGCAGTTCCTGACTTCTGTAAGTACCATTTGTCTTCCCACTTGAAAAAACTATGCATTAAGGTGAAATTGAGTAGTTCCAACAAAAATACTTTCATATTTTCTTCATATTCCATGTGAAGTAGTGCTTCTTCTACAGCTTCTATCCCCAACAAGTGAGGAATTGAAGTGTACAACGCTTGGACATCGATAGTACACATAGTTATGACCTCATTCGGTACCAATTTTATGTTGTCAAGCTTGATTAAGAAGTCTGTGGTGTCTTTGACATAAGAACTCATGGTAGTGACATATGGTTGAAGATATTTGTCAATCAGTTTTCCCACTGGTTCTTGGATGCTTCCACAGGTGGATACTATTGGGCGACATGGAGGTTTGACAGGATCTTTGTGGATTTTAGGTGTTAAATAAAATTTCGGTGTTTTCGGATAATCTGTAGTGAGATATTTTTTCATTTTGTCATCCACACATCCTTTTGAGATGCCCTCTGAGATTATGGTTTGAAGAACCGCTTGTATTTCCTTCGTAGGATTAGTGTTAAGTTCCATATACGTATTCTCGTCCTGTAGATGCTCCACAGCTTGCGATTGATAGTAGTCCATGTTCATTATGACCAGAGCGCCACCCTTGTCCGCTCTCTGACAGATAATTCTGGGATTATCCGCTATGTTTTTAAGAATGGCATATTCTTTTTGAGTCAAGTTTTTGGTTTTGCTTTTTCTTCAGTAATTGATTTTGTTTAAATCCTGTTTGACCAGTTGCTCAAATAGATCCAAGGTCTTATGGCTTATAGGTGCCATGTATGTACTTGTGGTTGTTAAGCCTTTTAACGAGTCTTCTTTGTTGGCCTGTTGTTCTCCTACAATGTTAGAGAAAAAGTGTCGAAGTCTAAGTTTTCTCATAAGCTTGAACAAGCTAATGTTGACTTCCAGATGATTTGTATGTGCCGTAGGTACGAATGACGTGCCTTTTTGAAGAATTTTCATTTGGAGTTTTGTAAGATTAACGTCTGAAATGTTAATTACCAAACTGTCTATCGATTCTTTTTTCTGTCTTTCCTGGTTGTTGCATTCCGGGTTTGGGGGAGGTCTTTCTCCTTCACTTGTTCTGGGTTTTCTTCTTGACCTTCTGGGTCGTCTCTTTCGTGGGGGCTTACTCCTAAAAAAGGCTGACCAGATGTGGAAGCACTCGCTGTAGGTGTTGGTGCAGTAGGTCTTTTTCTAGTAGTGTCTGAGGAGGAAGTATCCGTCTGTTGTGTATAGGGGCGGTTTTGTCTTCTTCTTGCGTATACCTCTGCCCAATTATATACTTCATCTAATTTATAGTCAATGGTATCACGTCGATATTTTCGTAATTTTCTTTCATTAACTTCTTCTGAATGTTTTGTCAATTGTGTCTTGATATCCTCTAATGTTTTGTTAAGTTCCTCAGATGTCATCATTTTGTTTAAATCTTCTTTCACTATAGTTATATCTTTCTCCAATTCTTCAAGTATTTGGGACAATTCTTCAATGATCAACAGAATAAGATCTAAAGAGCACTTGTTAAGGATTGCATACCATTTATCAGTGAATTTGTTTGAGTTTTTACACAAAGATGGTTTTAGTAGTATTCTCAGTCCCCTTGGGATTCTAGACGCTTTATGATATCTGATCATTGTGCTGGCATGTAGACGTTGGTTAATAATTTTACGTGATAAATACAGAAGTTGTTTCACTTGTTGATCTTTTGATTTCGTTGTGGTATATTCAATATGTTCATCTTGAATAAGTGAATATATTTTGGAAGATTCTTCATTGGTATATGCAAATGTGTCGGCTTTTGTTTCCGTGAGCTTGGTGATCTCATCATACTGCATTTTTCTTATTATTTGGATTGCGTGCTACAGTCAGGGAGCAGGATTATATCAAACAATTAGAGAAAGTGGCCGTGGACTGCATGAAGTTCTCCTTTATGTTAAGGCGTGAGTCGTGCTCCTATGGATACTCCCCGCTCGGGAGTATTAAAATGTCATGAAATAGCGCTGCCACTGACTAGTGCGAGTGTCTCCTAGGGCACTGACTGTTATGTGCTGAATTTATCAGCTAAGATATAATCAATAAAGTTTTTAACCAAATCAATTTTCTTTCTGAAGTTTCTTGAGTATTTTATTCATACTTGTAAAGTTTTTCATTTGTAAATATGGTTTCTTTCATCTGAAATTACATATATTCAGTATGCGTATTTTACATCCAATTTGTTTTTCGAATAAACAAAAAACTGCATTCCAATGCATTTCGGCCTGGGGCCTTCATCAGGGAAATCTGTGAAACAAGAATTGTATCCATCACGAAGTGTTTCAATATGCAACATGGTGTTAACTAAACAGTTGACTAACATGGTGAAAATACATACTTCTTAAGTTACAAACCCTCCATAATTGTGTTACTAACTTTCAGTGTCATTGAACATAAACACAATGTTACCCTTCGCTTTACGCGTTTACTGTGTGTTTGGTGTATGTAAGGAAAATAACATAAATGGCTTTTAAACTAAGCGCTTTAGCCGGTGATATAACGTGGGTATTTCATAAGTTGCTTTTGTGTGGTAGCTTAATACGGCAACAATGAAATGCGGGTGAATATACTAGAACGCGATAGCGTCTTACCTAAGCGGGTAGATATACTAGAACGCGGTAGCGTCTTACCTAAAGTTATGTGGACAGTTTTTAAACCAACATAATATCACGCGCTAGCGATTAAGCACGCGTGGAGATTCAGTAAGCAGCCTACGCATAACAGTGAAAGCGCGAAAGGTTAGAATTCACTATGTTGCATTAGATACGGCTATGGTTCTTACCGAAATGCGCTGTTACAAAGTATCAAGTCTGGATTAGAAGCCGTGATAGAAGGGGATAGAAGCTGTAGAAGAAGCACTACTTCACATGGAATATGAAGAAAATATGAAAGTATTTTTGTTCGAACTACTCAATTTCACCTTAATGCATAGTTTTTTCAAGTGGGAAGACAAATGGTACTTACAGAAGTCAGGAACTGCCATGGGAAATCCGGCAGCTCCTTCGTACGCTAATATCTTTATGTACCAATACGAAAACAATCATATTTTACAGAAAGAACAATGGCAACAAGGACTACGCCTATATCTGCGATATATTGATGATATTTTCATCTTGTGGAATGACACCAAAGAACGCTTAATTTCCAATATCCAACAACTGAACCTTGTTGATCAAAGGATACAATTCACCTACACCATACATGACAGTGAAATCAACTATTTGGATGTAACCGTCAAGAAAATAGGTGACAAAATTGAAACGACCCTGTACACCAAAACGACTGATCGGAACAATCTATTAGCTTACCAGAGCTTCCACCCCATGCCCCTCAAACAACACCTTCCATACTCTCAACTCCTCCGAGTAAAAAGAATTGTCTCTGACCCGGAAGATTCGAAGACGCACACACAAATCATGTTAAACAAATTCAAAAAAAGAGGCTATCCAGATGAAGTACTACAGGGAGCGCTGGAAAGAACTAGCACCAAAGACAGAAAAACTTTATTGACAACACAAACAAGCAAAAAGGCTAACAGAACTACTTGTGTTAGTAAATATTCCACAGCTAGTCCACAGTTCAAGAAAATTATTAAAAGACACTGGCGCATTTTACAGACTGAACCTGATTTTAACAATGTATTTAGCGAAGAACCCATATTTGCGTTCACCAGAGCCAAAAACATAGGAGAAATCATCAAGAAACCATTAGTGGAAAAACTGCATACTATATACAAAGGAACATCACCTTGTAGAAATTGCAGCAATTGCCATAACATTATGGAAGGCAACACGATCACCCACCCTATGAGAGGCAATAAAATCAGGTTACAAGTTAATGGTACATGTGACACAAAAAACATCATATACTTGATAAAATGCCCATGCGGCCATGCTTATGTCGGACAAACAGAACGTAAACTCAAAATCCGATTAACAGAGCACAAAAGTAACATAAGAACCAAAGTGTTAAAATCAGCGCTGGCCACCCATTTTATTGAACATAACCACCAAATTAACCAAATGAAGGCTTGTATTCTAGAAATAGTGGAAAAAAATGAGGAGACGGACAATAAAAAAGCTTTGCTAAAACGTGAAAACCACTGGATATACTATTTACAGACTCTACGCCCACATGGAATTAATGAACGGACAGAATTTAGCTGTTATTTATAATTAAGTTGGTTTTTGATATAAGAGTGTCAGTACAGTGCTGTGCATGTATTTGTGAGTTTCACGCAATGACCGCTTTTTGAGTTTAATGTACCCACACGGTTTACTTCCTTTTTGTACTCTGGCCCTTTAATAGTAGCGCGCGTTATTTTAAGGCTTAACCCATCCCACATACGTCACACGCCGATTTTGCAGTTGAGAGAACGGCGGCTCCTAATCCAGACTTGATACTTTGTAACAGCGCATTTCGGTAAGAACCTTAGCCGTATCTAATGCAACATAGTGAATTCTAACCTTTCGCGCTTTCACTGTTATGCGTAGGCTGCTTACTGAATCTCCACGCGTGCTTAATCGCTAGCGCGTGATGTTATGTTGGTTTAAAAACTGTCCACATAACTTTAGGTAGGACGCTACCGCGTTCTAGTATATCTACCCGCTTAGGTAAGACGCTATCGCGTTCTAGTATATTCACCCGCATTTCATTGTTGCCGTATTAAGCTACCACACAAAAGCAACTTATGAAATACCCACGTTATATCACCGGCTAAAGCGCTTAGTTTAAAAGCCATTTATGTTATTTTCCTTACATACACCAAACACACAGTAAACGCGTAAAGCGAAGGGTAACATTGTGTTTATGTTCAATGACACTGAAAGTTAGTAACACAATTATGGAGGGTTTGTAACTTAAGAAGTATGTATTTTCACCATGTTAGTCAACTGTTTAGTTAACACCATGTTGCATATTGAAACACTTCGTGATGGATACAATTCTTGTTTCACAGATTTCCCTGATGAAGGCCCCAGGCCGAAATGCATTGGAATGCAGTTTTTTGTTTATTCGAAAAACAAATTGGATGTAAAATACGCATACTGAATATATGTAATTTCAGATGAAAGAAACCATATTTACAAATGAAAAACTTTACAAGTATGAATAAAATACTCAAGAAACTTCAGAAAGAAAATTGATTTGGTGAAAAACTTTATTGATTATATCTTAGCTGATAAATTCAGCACATAACAGTCAGTGCCCTAGGAGACACTCGCACTAGTCAGTGCCAGCGCTATTTCATGACATTTTAATACTCCCGAGCGGGGAGTATCCATAGGAGCACGACTCACGCCTTAACATAAAGGAGAACTTCATGCAGTGCACGGCCACTTTCTCTAATTGTTTGATATAATCCTGCTCCCTGACTGTAGCACGCAATCCAAATAATAAGAAAAATGCAGTATGATGAGATCACCAAGCTCACGGAAACTAAAGCCGACACATTTGCATATACCAATGAAGAATCTTCCAAAATATATTCACTTATTCAAGATGAACATATTGAATATACCACAACGAAATCAAAAGATCAACAAGTGAAACAACTTCTGTATTTATCACGTAAAATTATTAACCAACGTCTACATGCCAGCACAATGATCAGATATCATAAAGCGTCTAGAATCCCAAGGGGACTGAGAATACTACTAAAACCATCTTTGTGTAAAAACTCAAACAAATTCACTGATAAATGGTATGCAATCCTTAACAAGTGCTCTTTAGATCTTATTCTGTTGATCATTGAAGAATTGTCCCAAATACTTGAAGAATTGGAGAAAGATATAACTATTGTGAAAGAAGATTTAAACAAAATGATGACATCAGAGGAACTTAACAAAACATTAGAGGATATCAAGACACAATTGACAAAACATTCCGAAGAAGTTAATGAAAGAAAATTACGAAAATATCGACGTGATACCATTGACTATAAATTAGATGAAGTATATAATTGGGCAGAGGTATACGCAAGAAGAAGACAAAACCGCCCCTATACACAACAGACGGATACTTCCTCCTCAGACACTGATGGTACATCAGACACATCTAGAAAAAGACCTACTGCACCAACACCTACAGCGAGTGCTTCCACATCTGGTCAGCCTTTTTTAGGAGTAAGCCCCCACGAAAGAGACGACCCAGGAGGTCAAGAAGAAAACCCAGAACAAGTGAAGGAGAAAGACCTCCCCCAAACCCGGAATGCAACAACCAGGAAAGACAGAAAAAAGAATCGATAGACAGTTTGGTAATTAACATTTCAGACGTTAATCTTACAAAACTCCAAATGAAAATTCTTCAAAAAGGCACGTCATTCGTACCTACGGCACATACAAATCATCTGGAAGTCAACATTAGCTTGTTCAAGCTTATGAGAAAACTTAGACTTCGACACTTTTTCTCTAACATCGTAGGAGAACAACAGGCCAACAAAGAAGACTCGTTAAAAGGCTTAACAACCACAAGTACATACATGGCACCTATAAGCCATAAGACCTTGGATCTATTTGAGCAACTGGTCAAACAGGATTTAAACAAAATCAATTACCGAAGAAAAAGCAAAACCAAAAACTTGACTCAAAAAGAATATGCCATTCTTAAAAACATAGCGGATAATCCCAGAATTATCTGTCAGAGAGCGGACAAGGGTGGCGCTCTGGTCATAATGAACATGGACTACTATCAATCGAAGCTGTGGAGCATCTACAGGACGAGAATACGTATATGGAACTTAACACTAATCCTACGAAGGAAATACAAGCGGTTCTTCAAACCATAATCTCAGAGGGCATCTCAAAAGGATGTGTGGATGACAAAATGAAAAAATATCTCACTACAGATTATCCGAAAACACCGAAATTTTATTTAACACCTAAAATCCACAAAGATCCTGTCAAACCTCCATGTCGCCCAATAGTATCCACCTGTGGAAGCATCCAAGAACCAGTGGGAAAACTGATTGACAAATATCTTCAACCATATGTCACTACCATGAGTTCTTATGTCAAAGACACCACAGACTTCTTAATCAAGCTTGACAACATAAAATTGGTACCGAATGAGGTCATAACTATGTGTACTATCGATGTCCAAGCGTTGTACACTTCAATTCCTCACTTGTTGGGGATAGAAGCTGTAGAAGAAGCACTACTTCACATGGAATATGAAGAAAATATGAAAGTATTTTTGTTGGAACTACTCAATTTCACCTTAATGCATAGTTTTTTCAAGTGGGAAGACAAATGGTACTTACAGAAGTCAGGAACTGCCATGGGAAATCCCGCAGCTCCTTCGTACGCTAATATCTATATGTACCAATACGAAAACAATCATATTTTACAGAAAGAACAATGGCAACAAGGACTACGCCTATATCTGCGATATATTGATGATATTTTCATCTTGTGGAATGACACCAAAGAACGCTTAATTTCCAATATCCAACAACTGAACCTTGTTGATCAAAGGATACAATTCACCTACACCATACATGACAGTGAAATCAACTATTTGGATGTAACCGTCAAGAAAATAGGTGACAAAATTGAAACGACCCTGTACACCAAAACGACTGATCGGAACAATCTATTAGCTTACCAGAGCTTCCACCCCATGCCCCTCAAACAACACCTTCCATACTCTCAACTCCTCCGAGTAAAAAGAATTGTCTCTGACCCGGAAGATTCGAAGACGCACACACAAATCATGTTAAACAAATTCAAAAAAAGAGGCTATCCAGATGAAGTACTACAGGGAGCGCTGGAAAGAACTAGCACCAAAGACAGAAAAACTTTATTGACAACACAAACAAGCAAAAAGGCTAACAGAACTCCTTGTGTTAGTAAATATTCCACAGCTAGCCCACAGTTCAAGAAAATTATTAAAAGACACTGGCGCATTTTACAGACTGAACCTGATTTTAACAATGTATTTAGCGAAGAACCCATATTTGCGTTCACCAGAGCCAAAAACATAGGAGAAATCATCAAGAAACCATTAGTGGAAAAACTGCATACTATATACAAAGGAACATCACCTTGTAGAAATTGCAGCAATTGCCATAACATTATGGAAGGCAACACGATCACCCACCCTATGAGAGGCAATAAAATCAGGTTACAAGTTAATGGTACATGTGACACAAAAAACATCATATACTTGATAAAATGCCCATGCGGCCATGCTTATGTCGGACAAACAGAACGTAAACTCAAAATCCGATTAACAGAGCACAAAAGTAACATAAGAACCAAAGTGTTAAAATCAGCGCTGGCCACCCATTTTATTGAACATAACCACCAAATTAACCAAATGAAGGCTTGTATTCTAGAAATAGTGGAAAAAAATGAGGAGACGGACAATAAAAAAGCTTTGCTAAAACATGAAAACCACTGGATATACAATTTACAGACTCTACGCCCACATGGAATTAATGAACGGACAGAATTTAGCTGTTATTTATAATTAAGTTGGTTTTTGATATAAGAGTGTCAGTACAGTGCTGTGCATGTATTTGTGAGTTTCACGCAATGACCGCTTTTTGAGTTTAATGTACCCACACGGTTTACTTCCTTTTTGTACTCTGGCGCGTTATTTTAAGGCTTAACCCATCCCACATACGTCACACGCCGATTTTGCAGTTGAGAGAACGGCGGCTCCTAATCCAGACTTGATACTTTGTAACAGCGCATTTCGGTAAGAACCTTAGCCGTATCTAATGCAACATAGTGAATTCTAACCTTTCGCGCTTTCACTGTTATGCGTAGGCTGCTTACTGAATCTCCACGCGTGCTTAATCGCTAGCGCGTGATGTTATGTTGGTTTAAAAACTGTCCACATAACTTTAGGTAAGACGCTACCGCGTTCTAGTATATCTACTCGCTTAGGTAAGAAGCTATCGCGTTCTAGTATATTCACCCGCATTTCACTGTTGCCGTATTAAGCTACCACACAAAAGCAACTTATGAAATACCCACGTTATATCACCGGCTAAATCGCTTAGTTTAAAAGCCATTTATGTTATTTTCCTTACATACACCAAACACACAGTAAACGCGTAAAGCGAAGGGTAACATTGTGTTTATGTTTAATGACACTGAAAGTTAGTAACACAATTATGGAGGGTTTGTAACTTAAGAAGTATGTATTTTCACCATGTTAGTCAACTGTTTAGTTAACACCATGTTGCATATTGAAACACTTCGTGATGGATACAATTCTTGTTTCACAGATTTCCCTGATGAAGGCCCCAGGCCGAAATGCATTGGAATGCAGTTTTTTGTTTATTCGAAAAACAAATTGGATGTAAAATACGCATACTGAATATATGTAATTTCAGATGAAAGAAACCATATTTACAAATGAAAAACTTTACAAGTATGAATAAAATACTCAAGAAACTTCAGAAAGAAAATTGATTTGGTGAAAAACTTTATTGATTATATCTTAGCTGATAAATTCAGCACATAACAGTCAGTGCCCTAGGAGACACTCGCACTAGTCAGTGCCAGCGCTATTTCATGATATCTCTGTACATTGTCATAAACAATCTAATAAAAATATGTAAAAAACAAACAAACACATATTTGTATCTGGTGCAGGGTGTATCATCATGAAATCCATTTGAAGTGGACCCATGAACCTCTGTAATGCTATTTTGTGCAACATTCATCCATTGCACACCTGCACTTCAATATTGACTCGAAACATCTGGAGGCATCTGGCTTGTATGAAGTATAAGGGTTCAATATTGACAAGAAACATCTGGAGGCATCTGGCTTGTATGAAGTATAAGGGTTTATCGATCTCTCAGTCATTTTTGGAAAAAGTCAAACGTTAGGTACAGAGTCTATGCTCCCAGATGCCGTACCATGTACCATTTCTACCACTGAAGTAGTGAGGTAACCCCCAGGGACGCTCTTCTTGCCACGAGGAAGTCACTCTTACTTTCCCAATAAAAGTAGTGAAAACATTTTGTTCACAGTACCAAACAATGTTTCAGACAATAATAGCACACTGTAGACTAGGGCGGTGAACTACCTGGGAGTTGAGGGACCTTTGGGAACAAAACCCTCTCTGGCTGCCATTGTGTTGTATTGAATTCAGTTCCTTGCATCTGCACCAAAATCACAAGTCACTGTTGCATTGAACCAGTTTATCCATCCGTGCTTGGTGTTTCAGGTCATCCCACCGAGAGGTTGATTGCATGCCAATCAAGTGACAAAGTGCCATGGACCCCGACAGTAGTAGTTGCGGTCGCTTTTCACGGGTGTCTTGGTGCCTGTCCTAATATGGCTGTGCAAATGGTCATTTGCAACCCTTTCTGCAGCTGACTCTTGGGGTAGTGACCGTGAACTGTCATAGGCTTCTCAGGAAGGGAGTTCAGAACTCCCCAATCACCCAAAAGACACAAGAATTTCACTGTCTAATGTTCGTCTTTTTAGAAAATAAAGTACTCTATAATCTTACAGTGGTTACTACCTTCCAGTTCAGTTCAGAATATGCGGTAGTGATCCTGATCATGATTGTCTCTTGTGGTATTCAACCCCCCCCCCGTACTCCCTCTGCGCTGTCTTCCCCCTAGTTTGGACCTAGGTTGAGTTGCCCACCAGGAATTATGGCAGATGCATGAATAAGGCTCAGGTGCAGAATACTGCTGCTCCACAAGTCAAATGCCAAATCAGTTCACTCTGTTACTCGACTCCAAACTCGGTGATTCTCCAAGGTAATGTAAGCCCACTGTAGACAGGGCAGTTTGGGGAAAAATAAATGCCCAAATCCATCCTGACATTATGGTTCAGTCCCAGGTATTTTGGCTCAGAGCAGAGCTTAGCATCTCTTTTACGCAACTGCATTTTATAAAGCGCATACATTTCGCTGGATTGTTTTCATGTTAGTACATGAGCTACTGACAAACCTACTCAAAATAAGCATTTGCAATGCAATAGGTCTCGCCCTTGGGACCTTATACGTTTTTAGCTATGAAACACATTATCCTCGGTAAAGCGATCCTGGTATTTTACTGACCTCTGCTGGTCGTTTTCTATCAAGACAGTTAGATAGAGGCAGTTGCTAGATAAAAAGTAGTCCCTGAGCAAAAGCAGAAGCAGACAAGTGTTGGGGCAGTGCACCCAAGTCCACACAAAGTATATACACCAGATCTTCCAAACAGCACAGGCGCTGTCTAGGCTTGACCTAAAAAGGGAGAGGTGGTTGCCTTTCTCTGTTTCTGTCTGCTGCTAATGCATTACCTAGGAAAAATTCTGAGTTTAATGCACACACTTAAGACGGCACACCATCATGACATGGACCAAGTCTGAGACAAGTCTGCTTATTTAATCCTTTTAGGTTGTAATGTATTATGCCCATAGCCTTTTCTATCTCACAGTTTTTGTATTTTATGTGGCATATTCATAGCGCTATGCTGAAAACGGGGTCAACGAGGCTATAGGCCAACAAATGTCCATTATCAGTCATTAATGATTTTACTTAGAGGGGAGGTGCGTTTCCCTATTAACGTTGCCTGGATTCCCTTTTCTCGTCTTTTATTCTCTATATAACTAGGTTTTAAAGGATAATCTAATAACAACCCCACGTTTTATCTGACACTGCTGCTAACTTTCTGTTTCTGGTCTTTTGCTTGTTAATCAGTGCAACATGCGATTGTCCACATAGGACTGCACTTGGTCGCTTTTTCTGCTAACTAGAAATTCTGAAAGATTGAGAAAACTATATTGTCCCTGGACACCCTTCTTTTCTAATCATGTGTATTATGTAGGTACCTTTTCCCTTAAGATAATGTAAGATATCTCCATTGTTTTAATCAAAGCACTATCATGGCTAACACTGCTATCTTGATCCAACACGGCTTTTTATCTGGACATAAACAAAGGAAAAGAATTAGCAGTCTCTAGAACACACATACAAACTAAGACTATGTCCAGGGACTTCTTAAAGAGATGTATTTTTGTACTTAGTGATTTCTTGCTTGGTCAACAAATAAAACTGTGTTTAAAGCATGCTGACTGAAATTGTATATATTGTATTATTCTTTGTATGTGCTTTTATGGTCCTAGTGGCCGAAATAAAGATTTTTGACTGACTGTAATGTATTGAATTGAGCACACTTTTTTCTTGTACAAGGTTATATGGAATATCCACCTCATTCTTCTGAATTTTGAATTATTGAAGCAAACAAGCAGTCTGTTTTTTTACAGGAATTTCCATTATTTAGTCTAACTGTTTAACTCAAGTTTCTGATCAGCTGTTGTTTTTCCAATATAGCGGTTTCAATCATAGATCCAAAGGCCGCTCGAGGGAGAGTGCTAAAATCTGCAAAAGAGAGGCGTCAACTTGCTACAGAATCTGAGGTGAGGGATAGAGTACATTTTCAGCATAATGTGTCCCTTCTTGTGATTTTAGGTTACAGTACCGGTAGGAAATGTTAATTTACAAGATATTGTGTACTAAATTTCAAGGACCAAAATATCATGAACGTAAGTATAGATTTACGTCGACGTCCCTTGAAAATATATTTATACGTATCATCAAGGTGCATAGATGTGACTTTGAGTGTAGTGAACTTATTTGTCTGTATCATAGTATCTTCATTGATAGTCATTCATGTTAGAATAATTTCCTGCTTTGTGATGGCACCCGAGAACACTTTTTCATCAATTCATCCTCTAGAGAGGGTACACTATTAAAATGTCCAGAGTAAAAAAAGGCACCCTCAAAATAGCCCATCAAGGCCTATTTTCCCAAATAATTATCCCACCTCCGCTAAAAATAAAATACCATTACCAAACTATATTGCAACACGTTAATTCTAACTGCTATAAATTGTGTGCTGAATTATGTTAAAAGTAAGCCTGATAGTCATTAGTAATAATAATAATAAATTGTCTTGAAAAGCGCCATGGTTAAACCAACAATTTTAACCATTCATTACATTGGCACAGAATAAACAAAGTTCACTTGTGGCTCTAAGAAGCCTTGTTGCTATCAGTCTCTATTTTCCAGCTTGTGAGAGTGGGATCTAGGAACAATGCGTGGGGTTTTCATCTAATTTCCAAAAAGATTTCAATCAGAACATCTTCTTTCATACTTACATACTTATTTCAGTGTTTTTCATCCTTGGATAACGTTTTCTGGCTTTCTAGGCTTTTCCAGTGAATTTTCCCTGTCATAATGCCTTCACTGTTTGTGAAGTGCCAATCATGTGGCGAGGAAAAAAGGATATGCAGACATTTCACCGCAGGCCAAACACAGACTCACTGTTGATGCCCGTGTTTGCCCCGAGGTGTTGCCGCCTTCATTTCATCATGGGGGACGCCCCCACCCATTCCTCCCTGTTGTGTTGCAACCTACAACTGCAGCACTGTTTAAGTAGGTGCTGCAATGCAGGTGGTGAAGTGTCTGTCCGCAGGAATGATCCAGCACAAGGACCAGTTATACTAAACAAAACACGGCTTTAGCCTCCCACCAAGTCTGTATCTACCTTCCGAGTTCACATTCCACTGCTGCATATATATTTGTATGAAAATGTCCAAAAATACCCTTAAAGATCATGAAAGCATCTCTCTGAGTTTTAAGCTTGAAGACCTGAAGGGCAAGAAGGAGAAAACAAAAAGAGAGGGTTCTTCCGCCACGGTGACTAAGCTCTGAGCCCCAAAGGATCCCCAAAGAACGAGATCAAGGAAAAAGATCCAGTTCTGCCAGTCCTGCTCCCATCGATCCCACTGGATTTCAGTGTGAACGTTGTCGGCTGAAGCTATGGCTACAACATGTTCTCAGTTGGAAGTTGTAGCTTTGTCGATGCCGAAGCACAACCACCATTTGGTGTCAAGTAGAATCCTCAAGGTCTAAACACGCTTTGCCACTGAGACAGGTATTGAGGTTGAGACACTTGAAGTCAAACCTCCTATACTTAACTATACACATTGACTTTGAGAATGTCATTGTCTTCTGTAACCGAGGTGTTATCGCCAAAAATAAGGCTCAGTTTTTCCTCTACTCCAGATGCAGCACCAGCCTTTATCTTTCAGAATTCCTGCAGAAGATCCAATGCAAACTCCTTTGAGACCTTAAAATCAGCAGCCACTAAAGGTGATAGTCTTAAGATCTGCCTCAATGTCACCAATCAGAACAAGGTAGCACATTCTCCACTGCTTCCTCAGGAGACTGCTCCAGAGGAAAATCATTCTCTACAGAAACATAGACGGGAAAGGCCTCCTTCGTGATAATATCAACTGGATGGGACACACAGACATCCCATCTCCTAAACCACAACATCCTTTGAGAGTGTTTACCATGGATGACGTCACCATGTTTTAACATTTCATTGCTAAAGGTGTTTCAAAACTGAATCTTCTTCTAGAAGCTCTTCGCAAAGATGTCGGTGTAATTATGCAGACCGCACCCTCTCTCTGGATGCCTATAGCATTTTTTCCTATAGTCCCTGGTCTCTTGGAGCTATCATAAGATATTTTTTTAAACTTTGGCAATTAAAACTGGCTTCGAAAACAGGATCCAGCATTTCTTTGCCTGGACCATAGGCCTGACTCGGTCGTCATTTAAGCAGTCAGGAACCGACACTCCGCAGCTCTAGAAACATATGCTTTCCCTGACAGGGAAATTTAAAAAATGGACAACAAAGGAAAAGGATGTGTGGTAATGCTGCCACTGCCCTCAAGGTTTCCAATGGTACTGCTCTACTTGGAAGGTACTATTGTACACTTTGGGAACCTTTACAACATTTTGCAGAGAAGTTGTTTTCAAGAAATTCTAGCGATTGGGCATTTGAGAGGTTTATGGCGCTCCTATAACTATCGCATATTGTGTTTAGATGATAAAAGCATAAGGTCCGCGGTGCTCTAAAATTAGGAAGATACACCCTAGTCCCTTAATTGTCAGTTCTAAGACTGACTATCAAGAGTTATACTTTTGGGGTACACACAATTTATATCATATACATTTCAATAAATTATATTTCAATTAACACAGAGATATTCTTGTCTTGACTTTTGGGTTTATTTTCTGGGTTTTTCTTCCTGCCCAAGAGATGCCTTTTAGCCTACACGTGTTTCGTCATCTAGGGAAAGTATCCCTACGACTTCATCAAGGCTACTGGTTGCAGAATTTGTTGGGGGTCGTCCTTCTTCTCGGCGTGTTATTCAAAGCCAGGATAATCAATGAATATGCCAGTAGATGGCACTGTTATTTTATGATGTGAGCTTCCACCACATTGAAACTGAATCACTGTGGTGTGTATTTGAGCATGTTTCCTATTCTATTTCGGCAAGGGATTCCCAGAGCATGTGCAAAATCCTCAAAATCAGGAAGAAAATGATATGCCAAACCTGTGGAAGTGTAGTTCTGGGAAGTCTTCTATTTACAGTCTGGGCAGATCGGCTCCAGACTACATGCCCTGTCAAGACAAGAATATATCTGTGTTTATTGAAATATAATGTATTGAAATATATATGATGATATAAATCGCATGTGCCCCAAAGTATACTTGTTTTCAAGAAAGGTGACAGGAGTTTAAGGAAGTTGTTTGGGAAGATCTTCTAGCAGATCATCAGTGTTTCCACAAACTCTCCTGAATTAGAAATATCGGAATACATTCATGGGACTACTCCAAGGAGACCTTGTCCATCTTCTGTTGGGAGATAGATGATGTATTTCACAGCAACAAAAGTGCAGAAGCATAACAAGTGACAGGTGGGTCTTAGAATTGTTCATGATGGATACTCGCTTTGATTCAGAAATCTGCCACTATCTGTAAAACTGGCATCTACATAATCACACCAAGCTAATGTGTGCAAAGACACAGCTATGTTGCTATAAAAGAAAGCAATAGAACTGGTCCCTATCACCAGAGGGGGAGCTATCTATTCAAGGTTGGGGAGAGGATGTATTGTTGTGGCTAGAGCGGTCGACCTCGAAGCTGGGGAACTGGGTTTGAGTCTCGGCAACGACGCTCAACACCCTGTGATTCTGGACAAATCACTTAATCTCCCCGTGCCTAACAAAAATTTATGTGTCCATCTGTAACAAAACTGGTGCTCATGTAAAGCGCTCTGATACCTGATGTCTCGGGCCTAGTTCGCACTATATAAAACTCTAAAGCAAAAAAAAAAAAGAGGTATGCCGTAAATCAGAAAGAGAGGCCAAAAAAGGGACTTCAAGGTCATCTTATAGCTTCAGCTAGCTAGCAGACGTATCAGGTGAGCAAACTTCTACATGGTAGTATTATATTACATCTTCTCAAATCTGAGGACAAGAGACTGGTTGCTTGTATCTTTAGGATATGTACAATTCCTGATTTGCAATTGAGCCAATCACAAGACTTCATATGCAGCCACTACTATAATATATGTAGGATCAACTCAGAAGGAGAACAACTGGCTCAACAAACTAAATTTTTTTTAAACAGCAAGACAGCCTTTAGCCTAGTGGTGCCAAACAAACAACCTAACGCAGGGAGGTCCATTTCAATAAGAACTTCCTACCCAGACAGTTGTTACGGATGCCTCTTACTGGAAACATTGTGGGGTCCAAATGACAGAAGGAACAGTGAATCTGACAATGTGTTAGTAGAAACAAGCAAGGAACTAGAATCCACTTCTCAAAGAACCACAAGTCTGAAATCCAAAAGCTTAAAGTAAGCCTCAGTTCTCTCAAATATGACCAGATCGTTGACTATATGCAAGTAGCAATCAATAGAAAGATGAATGTTGGTACATCAGCCCTCTGTGGCCAAGGTGTAAATAAGGCAGAATAATTGGAAAGTCTTTTTCTGACCAGATTGTTTTGATAAACCGTAAGTGAAGTCATGAGTGCGCGCAGTCAATCTATCAGCGATTACGGACCGGTAGCTAGGACCTTGCCTTCATTATAATATAGATGTATTGGGTAATGTAATTTGTAAGGAAGGTGCAAAATGTGGCTGCATCTAAACCACTTTTCTTTGCATCCAGAGACCTCGTGGGCTGCATTTTTGGGGTTTCCCCAAACCTGAAATGCTTCATTCACTCAAGTCTGATGCGTCGTTACACTGAAATTCAGCCGGTGTCACCTGAATGAATAGATGCATTAAATGTATCTTATAAAGTGCATATGCTGTTTCAGGAGAAGCATCCTGCTGCTAAAGGAACATAAGAGTAAGAACAGAATCTACAATTCCCGAAACAAAAAAGTCTTCAATGAGCCTTAAACTGACCTTCATGGGGAGTAATGCGGAGGTGCAGAGGTAAAGAGTTCCACATACTAGATGCTAGATTGATGAGAGATTTTCCACACTGATTTTACTTTCCCTACTTATGGAACACAGATCAAATTGTGCTTTCCAGAAGGCAATGACCTTAGAGGGGAGTATTTTAGTAACCTGTTTCGAATATACAGTGGGCCATTCTTGTAAAAAGTTCTATAGTAAACAAAAATGTTTTTAATTTAATTCTAGGCTTTGAAAGCCAGTGCAATTGCTTTAGACCTGACATGATAGAGTGCCTTTATTGGAATGTTTAACACAAGCCGAGCAGCCACATTCTGAACATTCAGTAGCTGCCTAATCAGTTCTTGTGAAGCTCCCAGGTAGAGGACTTGGCATAGACTAATCTGGAACCAATCAAGGCATGAACAATCCCTTTCCAAGTGGCCATGGGAGGGTATTTTAAAAACGTTCCCCACGATTTTAGGGGACCAAAACAAGTGGCAACAAATGTCAGTCATGGAATTGACTTGAGGTTTAAAGGATAATGCTGTATCCAGTAGCACCCCAGGATTCATGGCAACTAGTGAGGGTGTTGGTGCTTGCCCTTAATTGGTGGGAATATGTGGTGGACCCATGGGATGCTTAGGTAATAGCCAGTGAAGTAGCACCAAGGCCAATTCTCTGCGAGATGCGGAGGGGCACATTATAAATGATAAAGTTGGTATAAACACCACTGTAAGTAAATGTTTGACTCACTGCGGTCAGGCTTCTGAGAAAAGAATGATTTTCTAGTGGAAATAAATTTAGCAAGCAAGTGTTATAGACCCAGATAGATCTGTCAACCGAAGACTGCCTTGGCAAATTTAAATTCTGCCCCTGAAGGGATACCAGTTGATTTTTAGAATGCATATTTGGACCAGTTGGCACAGTGTCTCCTTAAGGTCTGTAGGTAAAGTAAGGTCAAAATGATGCCTCCTCCTACAGCTGGAAATAAAGCACAATCATGTTTCTAAAACCAGATAAACATAATTGTGATTCCCATAAAATATTTGTGCGGAGGATTTTACTTTTCAATAAGTGGGAAAGTCCCCTTCTGTGTTAGGACTTAAAGAAAGTGCAATGTTTTCTCCCAGAAACTGACAAAGGGCCATATGTATCATCAAACTATTTTGCATTTCCTAAATAGCGAATTTTAAGGAATCGCTATTTAGGAAATGCAAAACGGTATGTATGTACAAAATCGCTTTTCAATAGCGATTCCTTAGCATTCCTAATTTGCGATTAGCAAATTGCTAATCGCAAATTACCCATTCATTTCCATGGGCCAGGAGGCCCATAGGAATGAAAGTGCAATTAGCAATTAGCTAATCGCAAATTAGGAATTTTTTCAAGGGTGCAGGGGTGTCTCAAGAACACCCTGCTGCACCCCTGAAAAAGACATTTGGGGGCATATGGCGCACATACATGCCCTAAGGGCATGTATGGGCGTCATATGGCACCTGTGTTTTTTTGTAAAAAAGCTTTTTGAAAAGAATTCGCAACTTACCACCAACTAGAAGTTGGTGATAATTTGCGAATCCTTAATGGCAATTTTTGAATATTTTTTGTTTGATACATTGCATTTAAGGAATCGCAAAATTTGCGATTCCTTAAGTACAATCGCAAAATAAGGAATAGCAAATTTTGCAATTCCTTATTTTGCATCAAACATGTTTGATACATACCATTTATCTAATTAGCATTCGCAAAGGCCGAAATTCGCAGAATTTCGGCCTTTGCGAATGCTAATTAACTTGATACATATGGCCCAAAGTCTCTTTCTGAAGTGGGATTTAGAAACTTTCTCAAATGTATTTACTTCCAGACTTTAATCGGGATAAATCCACTTGGTGGTTCCGACCCGGGATCCATCGCAGTCGATCTGAAATTGCACCTATGTCCCTGTATATCACTTCCATAGATTACTACTGGCACTTCGTGCTTTTTGGCACTATTTTTTACTTAAAAATCGAAAATGTAATGTCTTCAGTTCCACTCGTTTTTAGGTCTCGCTATAGCCATTGCGTTAGTAATGCTTGGCGAGATATAAAGTAAGGGCTTTGAAAAGTGCTCCTAAAGTGCAGATTGGGTACAGTGCATGTGAGCACAACCACGCACATTGTGCACAGCTTCCATTTGCCCCCAGACACTTCGTGCGCGCGCCGCGCTCCGCCTCTTCTGCCACACACATTCAGCTCACCAGGCTGCACACCCCCTCAGTCCCCATATGCTCGCTCGCCAATGTCCCTCCCACCCTTCCTTTGATCTCCTCTTTTTTTTTTACTTTCAGCGCGAGGTCTCACAGGCTCCTCTCCGCCCCCTTCCTTTAATGGCCCCCCCTTCCCAGCACAGAGCGTGCATCGCTTTTTTAATGGCCGGATGTTTTCTCTCTCATGCGCCATCCTAATAAGCATCTACCTTGCTGCTCCCGCCAGCCTTTGATTAGATCCACACATATCCCTGCCAGAACACATCCACCCCCCCTCCCCGCAGCATACCCTGCTCTCACAGGGCACGCGGTTTCTACTCCACGCACCGTCTCTCTCCACTCTGCTCTCCCGTATCTCACACTCCTCCACCGCCTCGCCTGTCTTTGAAGGAACCTCCCTTTCTAGCTCACCTGCCTTTTCTACTTCATCTCACCACTTACTTTTCTCTCCTCTCACTGCCCTCGCTCCCTCTCATCTGTCACTGCTTCCCGCTCCCTTTCTCTTCTCTACTCTCCGCATCTTCCCTACTGTCGCCGTTCCACTGTCCCTCTCTGAGTTCCTTCTCATATTGTTTGTCTGCTCTTCTCCTGTCATGTAAGTACCAGCTTCCTTTCTGTCCAGCATGGTCCATTCTACCCTCAGTGCCTCTGCTCTCCTCTGTCTTTTTACCACTAACCCGATTTTCCTACCCTCTCCTGTTCATTGCATTTCCTTCTCGGTTTCTGTCGCTCTTTTATTCTTCTCTCTCTCCTTTTGTGCTTCTGTCCCTCTCATCCTCTCTCTACCTCATCGCCTCTCTGCCCATCCCTGGTCTTCGCCAGGCCCTCATTTCATGTTCTGGGTGTGTGAATGTGGCGGGGCGCCAGAGTACACGTGCTGTTACTCATGAAGCACACCATGTACATCACACGATTAATCGACAGGGGAAGTACCAATACGAAGCACTGCTTGGCTTGCCATGGTAA
Source organism: Lissotriton helveticus (assembly GCF_964261635.1). Classification (NCBI taxonomy): domain Eukaryota; kingdom Metazoa; phylum Chordata; class Amphibia; order Caudata; family Salamandridae; genus Lissotriton; species Lissotriton helveticus. The sequence continues at coordinate 701,954,211 of NC_136073.1, read as the reverse complement.
CCTGGTCTGGGCCTTCCTGGGCATCAGGGAGCCCGAGCTGCAGCCACGCAGGAAAGGGAGCGGCATTCCAGGGCTGCAGTCACCCGATAAGGCGGAGCAGTGCGTGCACCGAAAGGGGCCAGCGACGGCCGAGGGTCTTGGTCAAAGGTCAACAAACTATTTGTGAAACATGATTCTGCTGGGGAGGTCCGGGATCTGCTTAACACCTTGGCTGCTAGAGGTTTTCCCCTCCTACGCTGAAAATCCTAAAAGCTTATGGTTCATGACAAGGTCAACTCGTCATAAGCACAGCTCCAGTGTACTGCATGACGAGCTGACCTTGTCATGAGCACCGAACAGGTTAAGTGAGTGCTGTTCTCCACGGTCGGTGACTATGGGGGATGGTTTCATGAAAGCGGGACTGGTGGCAGCCTCTAGAGGCAGGCAAGTGGCCCAGTGGCTGGAACGCTTGCTGCTGCTACAGTTTTTCATGCACACATACTACAGAGGTGCAGTCATGCTCTGGCGTTAAAGTTGCTACCACGCTCAATAGGGAATAAAATGCATCGTATCTGCACTAACCTTAGAGAAAATAGTGTTCACCTGTGCTGGGACACAAATGTACCCTGCGCGAGGTGCATTTGTGTCGCCTGCTCTGTAAGCCCAAACTGCACACCTGCGATCCTGTTTTAAAAAAAAAAAATTTGGTCATGCCACATACTAGTGTCATGTGGGCGTGTGTTGACCTAGCCCTGATCTTTTGACAATGGTAAGTTCTGGACCTAGTCCTGAACCAGGAGAGATGCACCAATCACACTCTCACAGTGACTCACGAGACTGCCAACCTTAATGCAGGTTTCATGCCTGGAACGCGGTGGTGGCAGAATATCATGGTTGGTGAATTATAGTGGCAGGCTTTTTTCTTAGAGACATGAATGGGCACTTTCAGGCCCATTCATATAAAGTTCCACTGCTCATGATGATCCCAGAATCCTGAAAGCGACATGCCATGCATTGTACATGTGCATGTGTGCTAAACGTGATAGTCTGTTGTGCATGAGTGATACAGGCCTGCATGTTCCATTTTGAAAGCCAACAACCTGGACCTGAATAGAAGATGGAGGAGAGGTTGCTTTCTGCAGGCCGCAGCATATGTGTATTGCTGGCATCTCCTAGATGGGAGGGGGAGCACTAGGCGCCAACTCCCCCCACACACACAACCCCGCACACACACACAACCCCACACACACAACCCCCCACAAACACAACACCACACACATACAACCCCACACACACACTACCCCCACACACACACAGCCACACACAACCACACACACAACCACACACACAAACACAACACACACAACCCCAAACACAACACACACAACCACACACACAACCCCACACACAAAACCCCAAACACACACATACAACCCCACACACACACACAACCCCACACACACACAACCACACACACAACCACACACACAACCATCTATCTATCGATCTATCTATCTCCCTCACTCTATCTATCTATCACCCTCTATCTATCACCCTCACTCTATCTATCGATCTATTGCCCTCACTCTATCTATCTATCTATCGCCCTCCCACTATCTATCTATCGCCCTCCCTCTATCTATCTATCGCACTCACTCTATCTATCTATCGCCTCACTACAACATCACTATGCGCTACCGCAGCATCACTGAACGCCACAGCATCACTCGTCGCCACCACAACATCACTCAGCGCCACCACAGCATCGATCTGTGCAACCATTCAACAACAACTGGTTCAAATATGTTCTCTCAATGTTTCAAGCTTTATTACAAATGTCACAAAAAGATGTTAATATTTCACTTCTGTTCTTGGATTTTCCGCACAATAAAATACACTGAACATAATCTTCACAAAAGTTATTTACAAAAGTTTAAGCTATTGCCATTATAAATTACAATAACTTTTATTTAAGTATTAATTATCAACAAAAAAAAGCCATATATCTAAGTCACGTAAATACAACACATATTGCATTACAAATGCTATAGGTGTCACATTTGCGAAAGTTATAACTATTGGCATTGTAAAAGACAAAGCTATTAATTACGCTATTTTCAAAACAAACACATAAATAAAAAATGTGTCATTTACAATACCAATAGCTCAAACTTTCCTAATGCGAGACCTATTGCATTGCAAATGCTTGTTTTTGTTGGTTTGGTGTCATTTTCTTTATTAAATATTACTCCATTTTTTTATTTGGGTTTGGAATAATATTGTTTGATATTTTTACTTCATTACTCTTTTAGTATAGCATAAATATTTTGCACATTGCCCCGAGTTAAGCCTGTCTGCACTGTTAATGTATTGACTTCGAGGGTTTTCACTGATAAGGAGTGTTAATATTCCTAGAGGTAGACAGTCACCCACCTCAAAAAATGATCCACATTCGGACCCAACTCCATTGTCAGCTCTGGTAAGAAGTGCTGACGCCCAAAGTCAGGGATCTGCTTGAGAATTAATTTTGACGGTGTCTCTTTTATTCGCATTCAAGTTCCTGCTCAGATACGCCATTAAAATGTAAACATTAAACATAGCATTTTCCTTCTCAGGCAGCGGACACTACACCCCAGGACCCATTACTTGAGCCAGCTGAATTCCGGGATGGACAGGTCTTCATGCCCGGAAACAAAGTTCTTATTAGTCTAAATCTCTCAAGTAAGTTTGTCAGTAGAAGGCATAATTGTTAAGGTGCCTATCTAGCAAAAAAGGAAATTGAATCATAGCAGGTTTGAGACTTGTATGGTGTGCCGCATCAATCTATAGCCCATTCAAGCATCAATCTAAACAGGTGTTAAACATTCAAATGCATTAGGTGTGAGGTGAGCGGGTGTAAAATGTTTACATTTGTGGTCTTTTGTCTCGGATTCAAATGGGCGTCCGATCTCCTGATTGGGTGAAAAAACAGTAGCATGTGAGAAAAAAGTATGCAAAGAGGTCTGTAAGGCACAGGCAGAAGGGTTATGTTATGTTATGTTATGTTATGTTAAATTAATTTTATAATGCGCACAGCTACCCAACAAGGGTTTCACAGCGCAAGCCTGAAGGAACAGAAAAGAAGAAGTAAGAGATTATTGATTAAACAACCAGGGGCCAGATGTATGAAGCTCAAATGGGTTCGCTAACGCCGATATTCGCATAATTTCGGCGTTTGCGAACTCATTTGAGCAAAATGGTATGTATGTAGCAAATTTCAGTGCAAAATAAGGAATCGCAAATTTGCGATTCCTTATTTTGCGATTGCATTTAAGGAATCGCAAAATTTTCGATTCCTTAAATGTAATGTATGATGCAAAAAAAAATTGCTAATTGTCCCTAAGGAATGGCAAATTACCACCAACTTCAAGTTGGTGGTAATTTGCGAATTTCTTGAAAAATGCCCATTTTTGCAATTTTCAAAGTGCCATGTGATGCACATACATGCCCTTGGGGCATGTATGTGCACCACATGTGCACCCATGCTTATTTCAGGGGTGCAACAGGGTGTCGTTTGGACACCCCTGCACCCTTGAAATTATTCTCAATTTGCGATTAGCAAATTGCGAATCGCAAATTGAGAATAATTTCACATTCATTCCTATGGGCCTCCTGGCCCATAGAAATGAATGGGAAATTATTCCTTAATTGCGATTAGCAATTTGCTAATCGCAATTAAGGAATTTTAAGAAATCGCTAAATCATAGCGAATTTCTACATACATACCATTTTGCAATTCTCAAATAGCGATTCCTTAAAAATCGCTATTTGAGAATCGCAAAAGTGTATCTTGATACATCTGGCCCCAGGTTTTTGGGAGTTTACAGAATTTCATATGTAGCGTTTCTTTGCGAATCGCTGTGGGGAGAGAATTCCACAAGGATGGGCCAAGATAAGAGAAAGAACGATCATCCATTCTTGTAAGTTTGATCCTAGGAACCACACATTTTTCTTGATTCTCAGAATGCAACAGGCGAGAGGGCTAGTAAGGATGGACTATGTTTTGCAAACATTGTGGAGCAGTGACTGCCTTGATCTTGAACATAGGGTAGGCAGTGGGGTTTGGATGAGTGAAAAGGCAATGGGTATGTGACAATGAACAGGAGTGCTCTTGAGAGGACAACAGACATGAAATATGAAATTAAATACCAGTATTTGTAAAGTGCACAGCTACATCCGAAGTGGTGTCCCGGCGCTGGGGGCCCTCGGGAAGATTAGGCAAGCTATTGCCCAGAGTCACATGGTGATGGGCTAACCTGCCTCCAGCACCGGGGGTCGAACCGTGAACCCCGTAGTCAGACACCCTGGCCGCTGCACCACACCTCTTCCACAAATGCACCAATCTGCCACTTGTAAGGCTACCATGCACACCCATATGGCTCAGTATCTGGGTTGTTCCATTAAACAGTCCTTGAAGCGGAGAAGACAGCAATAAAATGCCGATTATTTCAAAAGTAAGCTGAGGGGTTAATGGGCGGTAGGAGAGAATGGGGTTTAGATCAGTTGGGGGAAGGTGGAGGATTTTATGTTTTTTTAAATGTCTAGTGGCACTTGATTGAAGCCTGTTTTTCCAACCAGATCAATTGCCCAGCAGGGCCTTATCCTCGGTTACAACTGTATATGCCTTTAGTGAGCAGGATCTTGAGAACAGACAATAGAGCTCATAGAACAGCCACCCAGTGGCCTCAACTAGCCGTATTTTCTAGCTGTGGCAGCCTGCTGGATCCTATTGTGCAGCCTAGTTGGTTGCCTCTTTGTGGCTCCTACATTTACAAGAGTCATAGTCACAGTAGGGCTAAGTTGAAGCAGTACAGGGTAGTGACGAGATAAGGCAGGCTTGTAATCTGTGGCAATGCTGAGTGAGGCAGACAAGGAAGCTGAGCAGACAGGACATCACTCACTGGGTATTCCAAAGAACACAGTCAGAATAGGAGCATGGTCGCTGGGCTGGGCTACTCTGCAGGTGCATTGCTGGGTTATGCTGGAGGTGCGTTACCATTGACTAGCCCAAATGCACCGGCCCTGCAAGAAGCCCTTGGACTGTTTGATGCAGATAATTAGACAGAAAACGTGCTGTCTCAGACTTTTGTACTCCTGTAGTGAATATTGTGTGCATCATTCCATGTCCCTGCAGGCTACTGATCGCACACCGCATGGCATATAAAGATGCTGTGCTGCTTTTCATGCACCATATTCAAGCTTTGGTTTCTTATAGAGACCTCAAACCATAGATTCCTCTCCTTTTGAATATTCCCCAGGTGGCAGACTGGATCCCAAAAATGTTAAGCACTATGTCTGTGTGCTGGTAGGAGGCATTTTGCTGCTCTGACACAGCTTAGGTCTGGAAATGATGTGTAGGGCCTACATAAGCCCACTCCTGCATGCGGATTTCTGTTCCTTCCTTTCCGCGCCAACGGATTAGTTCAGAATTTCAGAATTTATATTGTGCATGGCGGCCCCAGGCTGACACCAAGAGGTAGCTCACATCTGTCAGAGACCAATTTACCTAACAGTATAGAACATTTTAAACCCTGTAAGGACTGTTGCAAACAAATGGCTGTGACAGATCCTCATTGGGTGTGCCTGGGGTCAAGGCTTGACTCTAAAACAGTGATTGTGTGTTGATGAACCCAAAGGCCATACAAGACTGCAGGCAAAACTCTGTCACCAAGCACTGGAAGACTCCATGACAAGACTGGTTCAAGTCAAATGGTTAGTCTAAGTCAAAAAGTCGGAGGAGTCATTCCCCAGGGCAGTTGATGTTGCACTCCAGCTCTTCAGGTGAGTGGAACAAAAAATACAAAAAATTCCGAGTGGACCTTGGCCTCTTCCTACCGCTCACATATTCCTGAGAACACTTAAGGTTATCAACATGCCTCTCGATCTCGACATTGATCGACATTTGAACCTACTCCTACAACCTGTCTTGACAGAAGAGCTTCTGGGGCCATCTGCAGCAGAGACAGATCAAAGATTTCTGCGATGCCATGCTCCAAGTCTTCGGACCCTTACCAGCTCCCTCTGGCACACCTTTGGGCCTTAAGGAGCCAAAAGGCCCTCCATCTGTGGTACTGCTGGCTGGTTTGCCTATGGACCCAGTTGAGCTCTGCAAAGCCACCACTGGTCCTCTTCCAGCTCCCATTCCAACACCGCCTCTGGCACCATGCTCTACGCTGGTTCCCAGAGCATTGACACCAATGCAGACTCCAAGACGCTAGAGGATGTGGTGCCCATTGTGCTCTCTGAGTCAGCGCTGTCAGGAGTCAGGACCTGGATCGAGGCCGTGTTCAACTTCCATTGAGGCTTTGCTTCCCCATTTGACTTGCCATCCCCTCAAGAAAGGACTCATAATTGGCATACCGTATTTTGCATGGATTCAGGCAATGATTACAGGGGTGATGAGATTGGGCAACCATACAATGAGGAAAATTAGTATGAAGACCTACAAGAAGCCAATGGCCCTGATACTTCCACTGAGTCGGATCTTCTCTCACCGTCTCGTCCTAACACTGAGGAGAGAACTTCTCATGCCATGGTCATAGGTTGGGTGGGTAAAGTTCTTGATCTCCAGCTCCCTACCTTAGTGGTCAAAAGCAATGTCTTAATAGAAGCGCTCCACCCAGGACACATATCTGCAGAGCAGCTCTTGGCCTTCAATGAGGCCTGTACAAATACCTTTTTTGGGGCTTGGGCTAAACCTTGCTCTGGCCCCCCCTCCTCAATCAATCCCCACCGCCCTTCCCCTGGCAACCCTGCATTATTATCTCTGCACCGGTACCTTAACAACTTGGTGGTACAGGCATCTACAAGTCGGACAAACTCAAACCATTCCGACTAATCCCACGAAAAGGAGTCCAAACAAGTGGAGACCTTTGGGAAGAGGGTATTTTCGTCCAGCAGGTTGGCCCTCATTTCTGTGAATGCCAGCTGCCTCATGGGCTACTATTCCCACACTCTTTGGGATTTGATGACTCAAGTCCTCACAAGTGTCCCAGAAAACCTCCAACCTGTTCTCACCCAAGCCATACAGGACAGTTGTGATGCAGGGCAAATGCACAATTCTCTGTTGCTTGAACACTACCGATTTCATTGGTCAAGCTTTGGCATTACCGTTGCCATTCGCTCCCACATCTGCCTGTGGTTGACTGGTTTCTCAGGCAATGTCCTATTGTCCCTTACAGACATACCCTTTTATGGGACTCTCCTGTTTGGAGATAGAGCAGATTCCACTCTTGAGGGGTTTGAGTTGAGTACGGCCACTGCATGGTCTCTGGGTTTATCAGACCCGATTCGCCAGCTGCATGAGCCCTACTGTTCCTTTTGCGACTTTGGCAGAGGTGCCCTATACTGACAGCTGATTCAACCTCAGCAGGGTCTACAGTAGTTTTGGGGCCACAGCACCCACTGCCCTCCAGTCAGTGCATGCAATTCTTAGTCCACTGGTGCCCCTCCTCTCAAACCCCTTTTGCACACCCTATGTGGAGGACTGCCACAGAGTTACAGACAGCATCTGAGAATTATTGCCAGGTTGACATACCATCATGTCACACAAGTGGGCCCTGCAGATAATCCAGGAGGGGTACACCTTACATTTCATTGATATTTTGTTGCACCTTCGTCCATCCACGAGCAACTGATGGAGGACCATCTGTCTGCTTACGGCAGAAAGTGCAGGACATTTTAGCCAAAGGAGTCTTCAAGAGAGTGCCCGCACCAAAATCAGACCATGGTTGTTGTTCATGTTACTTTCTGGTGCCGAAGGAAGATGGAGGCCTTCGTCCTATTTTAGACCTGTGCCATCTCTATGCCTTCATCTGAAAGGGAATGTTCAAGATGCTCACAATTACTCAAGTCTTAGTTACCCTCAACTCTAGAAACTGGATTGTGGCATTGGACCTGTAGGACGCCTATTTTCATTTATCCGTCCTGCAGGCCCATCAGCACGACCTGCGGTTCATGGTGGAACAGGAGCATTTTCAGTCTGCTGTATTCTCCTTTGGTCTCACCAGTGCCCATCTTGTGTTCACGAAAGTGATGGCAGTGGTACCAGCACACCTTCAGAGGTCAATCAAGGGTTCCAGTATTCCCCTACATCGCCGACTGGCTGCAGAAGGCAGGCTTGCTCCAGGCAGTCATCAACAACCTCCAGACTATGGTGAGACTTCTGTCATCTTTGGGATTCACTGTCAATGTGTTGAAGTCACACCTAACTCTATTATCAGACGCCTCCTTCATCAGAGCCATTCTGGATATGATTCTGTTTCTTGCCTTTTCCCGGAATTGAGAGTCCAAGACATTCAGGATATTAGCCCGAACATTAAGCATCTGCCTGAATTTAAGTTAGGTCGACTCTGAGGCTACTGGAAAGGATGGCCTCCTGCACCATGCTGGTAAATCACGACAGGTGGAATATGCAGGCTCTGCAGTGGTATCTTAAGTCTGGGCACCAAATCAAGGGGATCTCCCCGACCATGTGCAGATCTCAGAGGACACTTCAAAAGATCTGCAGTGGTGGGTCCTGAACTGCAATTAGGTCAGTGGCTGACCCTCTCCCTACCCGGCTCAGAGTTGACAGTTGTGACTGATACATCCCTTCTGAGTTGGGATGGCCATCTGGGAGAAGTAGAGGCCTGAAGCCTCTGGTTTCTGGTGAATGCCCTGCTCCATTTCGATCTCCTGGAGCCGCAGGTCATCCTCTTGGTGTTAAAAGCCATCAAAGGGAGACCGGTGCAGATGCTTACAGACACCACTGCCATGTGATATCTCAACAAGCAGGGCAGTGTGAGGTGGACCCTGTGCCAGCAGGCAATATGCTCCTGGAAATGGATGAACCAGCAAGGTGTGTTCCTCGTGGAGAGCCACTTGGTAGGATCTTTGAATGCAGGCCAGACTAAATCAGCTGTTGATGCCTAGCGGATCATAAGTGGCAGTTATACCCAGAGGTGGTGCAAGGCCTGTTCTGAGAATGGGGAGAACATTGGCTCGATCTGTTTGCCACTGCCAAGAATGTGCATTGTCAGCGGTTCTGTGCGTTGGAGTTTCCGAAGGCGCCTCTCCCTAGGAGACTCATTCCGCCTAGCGTGGAACTCAGGACTCCTGTATACCTTCCTGCCGATACCATTCCTGCCCAGAGTTGTGAAGAGGATCTGGAACGACCGGGGCCAAGTCATCCCAGTGGCCCTGAATTGGGCACAGAAGGTATGGTACCTCTCCTCCGATCAGGCTGCTGTCATAACAACAGGGCATTGTTCTGCACCAGGGCCTTCGCAGTCTCCACCTTCATGCACGGAGACTGAGCAGCAAAAGCTGAACACCTTCCACCTTCCTCCAGAGGTGGTTAGTTTCATATTGGTAGCCATGCTTGCCTCGACAAACACTGTGTATGCCTGGCGTTGTAACAAGTTTTTCATTTGATGTAGCACATGCCATATTGACACCTTTCATGCTAAGTTATCTGAGGTTCTTTTGTTTGCTTTGGATCTCGCATGGCAACTATTTGCTATGGGCATAGTTAAGGGGTGCCCTTTGAATGTTTCATCCTTTTTAAGATTGCCAGCCCTCCTTATTCAAGTCACTGATTGTGATGCATTTTTTAAAGGTCTCCAAAACTTGTTCCTCCCTGTCCTTTCATCGTTCTTCAGTGGGACTTTAAGTTGGCCCTCACATATTTGATGTGCAATCCATTTCAGCCTCGTCACAGCTGCCCATTGCAGTTTCTCACCCTCAAGACTGTGTTCCTTGTTGCCATCACCTTGGTGTGTTAAGTTATTGAGCTTCAGGCTCTCTGTGTTAACCACCATACAACACTTTCCTCACAGACAAACTGGTTCTGCGGACGTGAACATCCATCTTACTAAAAGTTGTGAAGCCATTCCATTTCAGTCAAACATCACCCTAATTGCATTCTATGCCCCACCTCACTCATCTAATGAGGAGGAGAGACTACATCACTTGGACCCCAAAAGAGCACTCAGCTTTTAAATAAATCGTACCAAAGTACATCAGTTGGAAAATCAGTTCTTGTTCGGATTCACTAGGGCAAAAAAAGGCAAAGCCGTGCAGAAGAGGACCATCTTCTTGGATTGTATTCTGCATCAAACTCTGCTACGCGTTGGCCAAAAATCAGTCCCTAGAAGGTTTGTGAACCCATTCAAACCAGGGCCAAAGTTATTACAAATGCATTGGCATGTAGAGTTCCTGGAGAGCTCTACTCCAGGTGCGCTGAGAGGGGCATTTTGCCTGCTAGTTCCTACAAGGCTTTTTGGTTTAAGCAGACTCACCCCCCATTCTATGAATTGGGCTCTACCCCTTAAAAAAATCCCAAGTCTAGGAATTTGCACAGTCAAATACAATTTCCTGTTGGGGCTTTGCGTCTGAGGCCGCAAACAGCCTCAAAAGCAACTGACAGCATGAGAGAGTGGCACCTGTAGAGGTCCTGCTCGTCATTTCTGGAGCAGAGTGGCATCAGTGCAGAGCCGCCTGACACAACCTACTGGTGCACAGAGGTACTGCTTAAAAGTTTCCCCATTTGGTCTGATGCCTGTGGAATACTCAGAAGTTGAGGAATCTACGGTTACATAAAATCTTGAGAAGAAAGGGCATTACCGATTGTAAGTATCTTGTTCTTTGAGCGGTTTATTGTAATTGAATGAGTAAAGTCTATTCACCTCTCGTGGGCCTTTTCACCTACAGCCAATGAGAAGAAAGCCACTGACCTGTGCATCTAGAAGTCATCTTCGGACCTTTAGAATTGTTTCTTAAAGATAGTTTTTTCCTTAAAGGTTTTCTATATACCCAGCCTCTGCAACTGTTTTTGGGATGGATCTCTTGCCAGAAGAATTGTCTCCTTTACTTAACCATTTTCTGAGCAGTGTGTCTCTCTTGCTGTCTCTCCTTCATGGAAGAGTTGTGTTTTTAAAGGTTTTCTGCTAGTCTGCATAGGTCTGGAAACTACACTGCAGTCTTTATCATTGCAAAAGAATGCAAAATGTGTCTCCTACAGAACAATAATAAAAAAAACTCTCCTGATAGATTAGAATGCCACAGTTGAAAGTGGAAAGGGACCTGGCAGCATTTGCAGATGCTGACCAGGAAAAAGGGCTGGTATCCTGGAAGTAAGAGGAGGGGAGGTTACCTGTCAGACGTAGGCTATGTTTACGTGTGCCCAAGAGGGTGGTGTTCTTCTTATCACATTCGATAAAATCAAATACCTTGGTTAATGAAATTAATCTTGTGTGATAAATGGTACAGGTTATAATTTTTCTTCTAAGAATGGGAAATAGCATTCATCAAGCTCACAAAGACACACAGATATTGGATGATAATAAAAATGCCCATCCCAGTAGTACTCTCCACTTCTCTACCCCTCCAACCATGCCAGCTCAGCACCACAATTATGCACAAAATCTCAGATTGGTCAAACCAGTGCAGTAACCAGGTAAGCAAACTATAATCAAAAGAAATGCGATAAAGTACCTGAAGAGCTGTTCAAAGCTCCAGCATACTGAAAAGCATAAAACTGAGTATCTGCCTCTCACACTTCAGTATCCACTACACTGCTATACTCTGCGTCCCATAGCACGATAACCGCACCTCAAAAGTCATCACGCACAACATTGGAACACTTTCTACATAGGATCAAACCTGTAACAAAATCCTTTCAACCACATATAGGGTAATAAGAGCCATATACATGCTGCAATACAATACAAGCTCAGGAATGAAAGCCAAAGAGCTGTTTGGAGTTTCTGAACTAAATTGAGAGTGCCACCTCTACACTTAAGATGAGTGACACTTTAGGACACATGTAAAGCTGCACTTTGGGCATCTATGGATACTTTTGCTAAGAATTACTGCCTTGACGTGGAAACGCTCCGTCCATCATCCCCTTTGGTATCGCTTTGACGTGGATGCAGGCAGTAGTGCATCTGTCAACAGTTTTTTGTTTGAAAAATGATTATGATATTCACCTCCACTATTTGCATGGTTGTTTCTATGGGAGTATTTCAAGATACAGAATTTATGTGTGGGTGTTTCCATTAATTATTTTGCTAAACCTAAAACTAATTTTTAATACTTAACAGTTTGCCCTAGGGTAGGCCTTAAACAGCCCATTGGTTTGAGCCGGATGCATTGTATTTAACAAGTTGTTCATGTATCTTTAAAATTTTGCATGTCCTGGTATTGAAAAAACTCACAAATTCATTTTTTACTACGTTGAGGCCTACCTCTCCAACAGGCTAACATGTGGTCACCTTATTACATTTAATAAAGATAACTTTTGTTTGAGAACAGGTAGAATTATCATGTTTGATGTCTAGCACATTTTAATTTAAAATCCTGTTTAATGGTAATGTTAGATTCCAAATACCATTTCTGAAAATGGCACATTTATTAAATTTACAAAACAGTGATGGATTGAAGATATTGAATTAATCTCAGCCACTTTTAATTACCCGGGCTGCATCCCAGTCCATCATTATTTTGCGGTCCATGGCACCTCAGTTTGGACCCAGATATATTAAAATCAGTCTTCATCCTGCTCCAAAGGGAACAGTATAGCTCTAACTGCCAAGCCATGTACTCCTTGAACTGGAACACAAACAATCTAAGACCGGTTTTGCCCTTGTTAGTTCTCATTAGCCATGTATGGCTTGGTTGCTGTGACATTGTGCACAGGACTCACATATGGGCATACCCGTCCCACTTAGGGTAACACAATAACGTATACAAATAAGTGAGGGTTTGCATGCTCAAATTAATCGCAGCCACTGTTACTCAGAGCCGCATCGCAGTACATCATTATTTTCACACCATCAAACCTCAGTTTGGACCCAGATATATGCATATTAGCCTTGACCCTGCTACCATGAGAACAGTTCAGCTCGAACTGCTGAGCCAGGTCCTCCCTGAACCAGATCACAAACAACCTAGGACCGATTTCACCCTAGTTAGGGCTCATCAGGGATAGTTTGGTTCCAGTGCAACCAGTGTACACAGAACCCATGTCTGGGCATTCCAGTCCCACTTAGTTCAACGCACTAAAATATACCAAAAAAAGTCACACTACACCTCAAGGAGCTATACTGGCTCCCAATACACAAGTGCACTAATTTCAGACTCTTCCGACACAATTTCAAGGCACTACACAACATAGTCCCCACCTTTCAGAACAGTTGCATCTCCTTCCACCAACAACACAGACACCTCTGCTCTATAGACTCCTACTCACCCACATCCCACGCATTCACAGAACCATATCAGGAGGATGGATGCTCTCTTGCATCAGTTCTAAAGAGTAGAATGGCTTCCCATTCCACCTCAGAGCCTCCTTCTCTCTTATTGATTGCACTAGAAGTTGGAGCCCTGTCTTTTTAATTAATCAACCTACCATAGGCATGCTAAGCACACACACCTGCTCAGTGCCAAGATACGCTTGTGGGTGAATACAAACTATAGGGATGGTTGGAGACACCTGCATGAGCCAGGTCTAAAATAAAAGTCAGGATACTCCATCAGTCTGACACTATGCTAGCAAGATATCCTTGCCGTGGTCATTCCCTGTCCACACAACAGTGGAATTAGGTAATCCATCACTACTTAATTTACGGAGAGCCAAATACTGGCCTAACTAAGCCTAGCTAGATTACCATGTAGTGGACATTCCTGGCACAACAATGGTGGATACAGGTAATCTGGCGTTACGTATTTCATGGAGAACCAAATACAGGCCTGACTATGACTCACGGCTGACCCATACCAAAGCATTTTAAGTAGGATCCGGCAATGAGACCCCGGCTCTGTTAAGACCAGTCTCATGATATGGTATATTTCAAATTTGTCTTTTTATCACATTCTACATTTCACCCACACCAATATAGTCATCCTGAAGAACTGTAATTGACCCTTTTAGGATACTCCATAGGCAAGAAACATGTCAACACTAAAGACATGATGGGTCCTGAATAAGTTTCCTGTTCCTATTTTACAGAAGAGAACACCAATGAAATTAAGAAATTGGACTAGCTCAAGCAATTGTAACTGACCAGGTCCGTCCAATCTTAGGGTGCAGAGAAACCACAAGGCAAAAACATTCTGAAATTCCTTTCATAGACAACATGACTGACGGAATTAATCACAAAAAAATTCTCTAGACAAGGGAAGCCACCCTAACGACTTCATCTAACTAGAGTGAAAAAAATAAACTGATGATGAAGCATGCAACTTTGTTGAGTGAGAGTTTTGAGTACTTTTAACAAACATCCTTCTAAACATAACTGCAGTTAGTCTGATTTGACATGTAATTTCAGTGCACATTTTTTCACAGACCTGTTATACCTACTACTCTTATGCATAGTTTACTAGGAAGAGTGTCATTTCATTATCTCATCTTATCTTGTGAGCTATTGCTATAGCCTAACCATTTTGATTGTCCTATTGAGCCTCGGTAAAGCCTAGATATTAGTAAGTTTAAATGTTTCTATTGCGTGTATAGAACAAAATATATATATTGGATGAAAAATACAATAAGTGCTACTGTTTTTGTGACCTCTGTCTTCTCTGTTCTGTTTCCAACCCTAATTTGTTTTGAAGTACTGCTCCTGTTCAATTACAGGACATTTGTGTTGAAATACTTCCTGTTTTGGTTTCTAAGCCCTTCTGCATGCTTTTTGGAATGACCTGCCACTTTTTTACCTCATACCTTCCTTTTGGTGACTGATGAATTGTTATTGTTTCTGTGCTTTTGGATCAGTTTCTTTTCATGAGTGGAGAGAAGACATTTTAATATTTAATTTTGACAGATGATCACAAGGGACAATTGGTTATTTATTTAATTTTCCCTCCTCGTTGTCTGTCGAAATTCCCCGACCCGGCCCACCGCTCTTACCTGACCATGCTGCTGCTGGTCATTGTAACTTGTTGGTCACTGGCTGCTTCCTGACTACATGTAGTATATGTAGATGTGTGCCTCGTGCTGGAGCTCCTCTTCTCATCAATGAGCTTAGTTTAAGTATCACTAGTAATGGAGACTGGATAGCTATGCAGCTGCTAGGATTCCAGAGGCTTCTGGTACATGATTTCCATGTGAAAGGTCTGTTTTTTATGCTCTGATGGCAAACAAGTTACATTTAAGGGTAATATGGTTACTAAGTGTGGCACTTAAATTTAAGGATCTGCTTCTGCTTGTCATTTGATACAGTTCAAGTCTCACACTTTATTTTGATAACCTGAAAGACACATGCTCCAAAGTTCTGCTGCTCTAAATGTTAACCCTTGTCTCTCATTTCATCACCTGCCTTATAAAGAATTCGGAAACTGGTGATAAGGGAGCGGTCGATAATGGTAATATCATACATGATATGACTCCAATACATTCTTTAATTTTTGAAACTCTGGTAACTGCACCAATACTTTCTTCTGTGCTCCTCCTTTAATACAATTGTGGCCTTAGTGGTGAAAGCCTGCTCTAAAATGTTCTAAGTTTTAGGAGTAGATTAAGTTGATGACTTTACTGTTTTGTAAAAAAGGTTATAAATCAAATACATGAATGGTATTGAAATTGCATGTATCAGTTCTTCGAATTTACCATCTTATCTCTATATCCCTACCGGAAACCTCAGGGAACCACATCACTGAGCAAGGACTGAAAGCTTTCCTGGTGGCCATAGAAACACAGATCCAAGAAACAAAGCAGATTCCAGGGACAAAAATTAATAATGGACTTCTCCGACTGACTATCTCGGTGAGTTTTGTGCAAATATTGACCATTCATTACTCTAAAAAACATGGTGACCACTCCTCTGGAATGCCTGTTGTACCTTAAGTCTAATTTAGAGTGTCTTGCTGTTTCCAAAATTTATAAGGCATATTTAGACTAATAAAGTGCATATAAGACTTATCTGACAGATTCAGTACATCCTAGCTTCTTAGTATGAATGTAAAATTTCCTAGCTATCCTGAAGGAAAGTTTCAATACTCGTAAGGAAAGGGAGGCAAGGGTCTTGCTGCATTTCTCTTTCCACTTTATTCCTCAGGAGCCGAACAAACACACGTAACTGCAACATGTAGAGACTGCATGTCCCATTAGTCTATTAGAAAACGTTTAACACCATCATCCAAGAATGCTTCATGTACTTCAAATTAGTCCACAAGGGAAAGTGCTTCCTTTGTCTTCATTCAAGAATTCCTTTGTATTCAGTTCCAATCCTCAGAAAAGACGAGCGAATGTCAGCCTTCAGAGTCCACTTCTGTTACTACACACATCATCAATATCATATCACATGAATATTAAACCATTTAGGATTTAAGATTGAATTAATTATACTTATACCCAACATTGTGATCTTCACCACATTTTCTAGGTGCATGGTATGTAATCCCGATTTCCTGGGTTCAAAGTTCAAAGCCGGCTGACCACCAGTGAGGCACCCATGCCACTGGTTTGAAGTAGAACTTCTTAACCCCATGCGCTCTGCGGGTTTTCCCGCTGTGCGCTGACTTTTGCGAAAAGCCGCGGTTCATGACGAGCTCAGCTCGTCATGAGCGTACGACAGGCGTAACTCATGACGAGCTGAGCTCGTCATGAGCATGGAAGGGGTTAAAAGAAGAGTCTGAAGACCAATCCACCGCATTGAGGATGTCCTCCAAATGGCCACCCAAGGGGAAGGCTTTATAGGTGATAGCTCCCCTGGTGGAATGCAACCCAAATATGGATGTGTAAATAACTGCTTTCCCCATTACACACTTTACCCATCATGCAATGGTAGGGAATGAAGCAGGTTTAAAAGGCTTTGTTATGGCTATGAGCAATTGTGCCATACCCGCAAGACCTAACAAATCCGTTATAGCTTTGTAAGCTCTGAGACATCTCACCACACACAACTTGGGTGGTTGTAGAAAACCTGGCTACTACACCACCCTGGTAAGGTATTTTGGGTTCCTGGAAACTGTAAAGGATACTCCTGAAGTACACATTCTCACATGAATAACTAATGCATGTACATCGGATACCCTTTTGCAGGATATAAGATCTAGCTAAATCTCCAACTTCCCAGTTACTTATTTCCTGGATGGAAATGTGTTATTTTGCCATTAATACAATAATCTAAGGACCATGGTTTATTCACACAATTTTGAATATCTGGGTTCTGTTGGCTTTGACGGTCTGATGTTCTCTTGCTGGAATGTCCTGGTAAGGGACAAGACCCGCCGAAATAGCTGCTTGTCAGATATAAGGTGTTTGGCAAGCCCGACCAGCTTCTCCCAGTTCTGATAAGAGGTTCACACTACATCTGTCCCATTGGGATCAAAACCCCAATCCAGAAAGCAGTGTCACCCCCTGCACCAAGCTGAGCTGTAGCATCACCTTCCATTTCTTAAAAAGGCCATCCAGTGTAGAGAGAAAAGGAAGTTATCTTTGCCACGCTCCACTCCTCCAACTGTTACCACCAATATAGCCTTATTGCCTACTGCAGAGGGCTAAATTGGCCTTGAACCCAAGATATAGGAATGAGTTGGAGGTGAGGGCCTATAACGAGGTACAGGGCTTTAACAACTGATATAGACCAAGGCAGAAGTGCAATGAGGCTATTCAAACATTCCATCTACTGAGATCAGAATGTTTTAAATTAAATGTGGAGAAACACAGCATCAAAAATTGGAATGTTGGAGCAGAAGGTCTCTGCCAGCTATTATTAGCCCTGACTCCCTCCATTGTATTTCACAGGAGCTTCCAAGAATCCAGTGTGCTAGTAAGTAGTCTTAAGTAGAGGTTTTTAACCTTCTGACATCTGGAGTCCCCCACTTATTCATTACTGCAATCCTCAGACCGCCACTTAATCATTCTTGGAGTCTGGGACCCTTACTCAGTCATAAGCAATTTTTATGCTTTGAATAACAAAACGAAAAAATACAGAAGCAATCATTTATCAAATAAGTACATAAAAAGTGAAATATCCTACTTGATTCACAAACACATTAAAAAATAAACTTTTTTTAATTGGGACACTTGGAGATTTTCTTAATTCATTTGAAGC
Source organism: Lissotriton helveticus (assembly GCF_964261635.1). Lineage (NCBI taxonomy): Eukaryota > Metazoa > Chordata > Amphibia > Caudata > Salamandridae > Lissotriton > Lissotriton helveticus. The sequence continues at coordinate 701,936,158 of NC_136073.1, read as the reverse complement.
CGCCCAACATTCATACTGTATTCTGTTTGATGTTAGTCCCACGAATCATTCTGAGGATACCAACAACATTTTTAGCCCCTAATTTGACATTTATTCTCATTTACATAACATTTGAACATATACAATTTTACATTTTGCCTTCTTATTTACATACACTTTATTAATCAATGAATATCATTTCATTTTCTAAGCAGTCGCTGACCCCCTGAGTAGGCGCTTTGAACCCCCAAAGGTCCCTGGACCACAGGTTATGACCGTTGGTCTAGATGTTGCTTTGTTCGATGATGGCTCCTTGTGTTTTTAGATGTAGTGTGACATAATCGAGTGGATGGGCACTTAAAAAAATCCAGATATTGAGAAAGGACGAGAGGGTGTGGCTAAAAATAGGCAGATGGTTGAGTCTATTTGCAGAGCTCTTCGGACATTTAACCTTTCACCTCATTCACATTGCCTTATTATGTAGTTCCTAGAAAAGTATTAGACACGCTGCTTTTCTACAAACGTTTTTTTTGCTCTTATTTTTGATGTTTTTCTTTTTATTTCACTTGGTATGAATAACTTTAGACGTCGTCGTAATTTTTAGATATGTGTCTATGAATAGTTTTTTGTATATTGATATTTTTAATCTGGTGATTTGTTTTAGGTATAAGTCAACCATAAAAAGCATAAATGATGACCACGACTTATATTTTGTGATATTTTCACAGCTGATAACACCTGAAATCAGGCTAGAAATGATTTAAGAATTAGAATAATATATTACTCTTACCGCCTAGTGCTCGATACCGACTTTTATAGTTACTGTTAGCTCATTGTATATGAATATGTTTTATGAGTGGTACCTCCATCATTTCGATTTCCGTACCCCCAAATCTTTTATCACATACTAACTCATTTTCCCCACCCCTCAAAAATACAGAGAATTAGAGCTACAATTATTTTGTTCTTTTTAGAGGGGACTGCGTTGTAGAGTGACCTAAGGGCCTTATTTAGAGTTTGCTGGACGGGATACTCTGTCATGAACACAGTAGGTGTGCTAGCCATTATATTATAGGTTCTTTAAAGCTGTGGTACCTGTAATACGCAGGTGGAATATCGACCACGTTTTCCTGGAGTCTCCAGACTGCCAAACTCTAAATAAGGCCCTACATTTCTAATAATGCCTGTCTTTGCATTCAGACCTTTTCTGAACCTGAACATTTGATTTTACGTTTCAGAAAAATAACTTTCCTGAAGATAACGAAGCCTTTCAGAAGATCCAGGAGTTAATGGCGCCCAGAGACCCGTTTTTGAAAACTTTGGTTGAGGAAGATCGTGCAACAACATCATAGGAAGATGACGGACTAGTCGCTTCTGCTGCTCATGTTTTAAGAAAGACTGCAGCAGAATAGCCCAAGGCGGTGCCATTTTAAAGACTCAAATAAATGTCACCAAAGGTGTCAAGTTAGCCTCATAGTATGCCGAATTAATTAAGTAAAGCGCCTACACGCAGTGACCCTGGTCATTGCAGTGAGTTCCGTACAAGGCATGGAGATGTTTCGCTCCCACTTTATTTCTAGTAGGCCTGGGCGGTAAATTCCGCCCGCTCGCGGAATTTGGGTAATTTCGCGTTCCGCGGAGAAAGTGAAATTGCCCAAAATTCTGTGTTCTGCGACTTCGTGAAATGTTTTGCTTGCTCGCGTTCTTAAATGCGTGTTCGCGAGATATTCCCCCCGAGCACGCAAACAGTGATTGCGAATAAAAAAGCATCGCGAACAAGCAATTTCTGCGTGCTCGCGTAGATTTTTTACTGTTTCGCGGAGATTTGCGTAACGCGATTACGCAAATTCCGCCGACCCCTACTTTCTAGTGCATCAGTTGAATGGGATCTCACAAATACCACTTACTGAGTTGAGAATTAGCTTTTAAGGGCTTAGAATAATATTAGGTGCAGCTGGCATGGCTCCTGGGTGCGGAGGCAGGCGCAAGAGGGTTGTGGGGGGGGGGGGGAACGGTGTCGACACGCTGGGGTCACAATTGTGGGAGGGAGTACAACTTGAAAAAAAAAAAAACACTTACCTTGCCGGCACCGGATCCGTGTCCCTGCTCCTGCTCTCCTGCTCCGGCTTCAGGAACAGGAAGCACGCTGCCAGTCTCCCTCCCCTAAGCCAATCACAACACTGCAATGCAGCGTTGTGTTTGCTCTGAGCGGTGAGACACGGCGCTCAGACAGGGCCTGGAGGGGTGGGCATGTTCTCCATGCAGGCGGTAATGCAGCCTGCATGGAGAAGTGGGAAAGTGCACATGACTGGTTTGGGAGGCCCGAGAGGGCCAACCAAACAGTCACTGCGCACTTGGAGTGGGCAAACCACTCCTCCCCTGCCCTGCTCCGTTAGCAGAGCAGCCCCGCCCGAAAAGAAAACATAAAATGATAATAACTGAAAGTTATTATCATTTTTTTTGTGGCTTCTAGCACTGCTTGAAATCAGTGGGACGACCCTCCTCCGCTATAGTGGAGAAGCCTCCACTGAATAATATCCGCAGTGACATTCTTTGGGGAACTGTGGGATCGATCAGGCCAAAGAACATCCACACCTAATATGGGTAAGCCTCATGTTAGTGGAAAAAGTAAAAGCTCACCTGTAATTCCTTATCACTGAGCTTTATATTGGTCTGTCATTCACACTTAGTGGTGGCCATGATGGGACCACAGATAATAAGTCATTAGAGTAGCCCAGAATCCTACAGTACTTCCGAACACCATCCTATTTAGTTGTAGTATTTAATTGTCACAGGCAGGGTAAGTGTGGACAGTTGATCTCATTGGACCAAAACTGCCTTTCATGGTGTACAAATAATTTTCATGTGGAGTGATCTTTTTCAGAACATGGAGAAAGTTGGAATCAACTGGAAATAATTATTTCAGGCCTAATATTCATACAAGGTTCTCAGAAAAGGGCTCTTATCTCTTTTATTTGTATATGTTGTAATGAAAATTAAGTCATAAGAACGTTAGAAAAATAAAATAAGTGTACACCAAGCAACATAACCATTCTTCTGCATATTCTTAAACCTACTTGGTCGAAATTACCCTACATTTTTTCATATGACCAGCCAGAGCATTTTATGTGCCCAATGATATACCCAGATGTCATACAGTGTGACTGTATGGTAGTTCCAAGTCATGTGTGACAGCTTCACCTAGCTCTGCTTTTTAATGGATACTTCAACCTGCAGATTTGTAGAGCCCTATTCAGAAAAAAAGAGAAAAGCCAAAGTACGGACAGATATTTATGCCTCAACCTGAGCATATTTTTCCATTTCGCATAGATTCTTCTAGCTGGAGATTCCTCACCTTTTGAATATTCCCCAGGTGTCAGACTGAATCCGTAAACTTTTTACCAGTACCTCTGTGTGCAGGTAGGTGGCGCCATGTGGGTCTGCAATGAGGCTGCTCAGAAATGCCATGAAGAGCCTATATATGTGCCTCTCCCTAGCACTTACTTCAGTTCCTTTCGATCTGAAGCTACATCTCATCTCTTTGAGACCCCTTTAACCTCACAAAATTATAAAACAGTGTGGAAGGGAAATGTCACCTCCCAGTACAACATCTTTTAAACCTTGTAGTCACTGTCCCAAACAAATATCTGTGACAGACCCTCATCAAGTTTGCCTGTAGTTCCTGGGGTTCAGTCACAACTCTGAAACCTACCATGATTGTTCATCGATGAACCCGAAGGCCATATGAGATTCTTCATCGCCAAGCAGCGGAAGGCTCCACGAGAAAACAGTTCCAAATCAAAAGGTCGATCCAGTCCCATTTCAGATCCAGAAGTTGCAGGAGTCATTCCAGGTGTTGGTCTTCATCTCGCTCAAAGTCAATGAAAAAAGAACAAGAAATCTAAGGGCGACTCGGCCCCCTCCCACAATTCTCACTCTCCTAAGAAAGTGTAGGGTCAGCACCATACTTTTCAATCATGTTTCTGAAGTCAGTTTACGCCCGATCCTATACCTCAACATGTCCTGGCCCAACCAGAGTTTCCAAGGTCGTCTGAAACTCTAAAACAGATCGAAGAGTTCTGTGAGGCAATACTCAAGGTCTTTGGATCCTTGATAACTTCCTCTTGTACACCTACGGGCCCCATAGAGACGAGAGGTCTTCCATATAGAATACCTCTGGCGGGTTCATCCTCTGCGCTGGTTGGACCCTTCGACGCCCTTCAGGGCCACCTCCGGCTTACGTTCTGACTCTACTGCCGGTGCCAAAGTCTGCTCCAGTTCCTGAAACTTCGATGGCGACCCCATTGACACTGGAAGACGAAGTACCTATTGTACTTTCTGACCCCAAGGCCACGCCCGGATTCTGTTGAGGCACTGCTTCTTCCACCCTAGCCTATTCAACATATACTCCTCATTCCCTATTTGGCACAGATTTGGACTATGTTTATGACTTAGGGTAATAAGATTTGCCAGCTGTACGATGGAAGAGAATTGGTACAACAAGTTACAAGAGGCTAATGGCCTTGATACTTCCCCTGAATCAGAGTTCCTCTCGCTCCCTGGTCCTGCTACTGTGGAGCATGCACAACCACCATCACCCTGTCTTGAACAATTCTACATTTCTACCTCAGCACCCCTCACCTGAAAGTTTGGTGGTGCAGGCTCTACAAGCAAGACTAACCCCAACACGTTTCCAATTACTCCCCCGATAGGGAATCAAAATAGGTGGAGATGTTCAGAGAGGCTTCTCATCCACCGGCTTGGTGCATCGATATGTAAATGCCAACTGCCTGCTCGTGCACTATTGCCATGCCCTTTGGGATTCAATACCTCAAGTAGTTCCAGGTGTTAATGAAGATGGCTGTCCTGTCTTTGCCTAGGCTATACAGGACAGTCGTGAGGCAGCCAGGTTCGCAATTCATTGTGGTTTAGACACCACCAATTCCATTGGGTGAGCCATTGGCACCATTGTCGCTATTCACCACAACACTTCACAATGCGCTACCAGTTTTTCAGGCTATGTCCAGTGTCCCTCATGGACATGCTGCTCAATGGGACTTGCCTGCTTTAGGACAAGGCAGACTCCACTCTCAAGCAGCTCAAGGAGAGCAAAGCCCCACCTTGCCAGCCACATCAGCTCTACTGCTTCTTTTGCGGTTTTGGCAAGGCTGCCCCATAACACCAGCCATTCCACCCTTCACAACCAAACACCTGTAGCTTGCCCTTAGAGGAACACAGCCACTCCTTCTTGAGGGGCAGGCTCTGATGATTCTTGCTGGCTTTACAAATCATAACATTGGACAGGTGACTCCTGCAAATTGTTTGGCAGGGATATGACCTACCTTTCATTCTCTCGCTGCCCCACCTTACACCGTTCTCCTCCCCCCCTTCCCCAATGACTGACGAAGGTCCATGTCTCCATTTTGCAGCAGGAAGTACAAGCTCTTTTGGCCAAAGCGGCATTCAAGAGGGTGAACATGCCAGAAGTAGGCCATGGTTGTTATTCGCGCTACTTTCTGATGCCCAAGAAGGATGGTGGCCTTTGTACTATTTTAGACCTAGGCCCTTTCAACATCTTCTTTCAGAAGGAGCAATTCAAAATGCTCACACTTTTCAAGGTCTTGCTGGCCCTTGACCCTGTGGGCGAGATAATAGTGTTGGACATGCAGGGTGCCTATTTCCATATTCCCGTCCTGTAGGTCCATCGGTGCTACCTGAGCTTCATGGTGGGACAGGGGTATTTTCTTTTTTTTTAATTCTATTTTATTAAGTTTTTTCCATGAAATCCAGCTTAACAGTACACTGCATGATGTGCAATAAAGTCCAACTTCATCACTAAATAACTAACCCAATACACAAGGGTATATATTATGTCTAGGATAAGCAAGCACGGATGTGGCTTAGTGTTTGATTCACAAATGTTGCCCTGGTGGAGGGAGGATGACAGGAGTATTTTCAGTTCACTGTGCTCCCCTTTTTTCTCACCAGTACCCCTTAAGTGTTCACAAACGTGATGACGGTAGTGGCAGCAAAACTTTGGAGCTCAGCGATGCCAGTCTTCACCTACTTTGACTGCCTTTGAAAGTGGGCTCGCCCCAGGCAGTCCTCAACCACCCTAGACTATGGGGAAACTCCTGTCATCTTTGAGATCCACTGTCAACGTGCCAATGTCACACCTGACTCCTTTGCCTTCGCTGAGTAAGAGACAAAATAAACAACATAACGCCAGATACTTTGGCTTGAAGAGGGTCCATCTGACGTGCTTCATGAAACCACCATTTTTTCCCAACAACAGACGAATACACTTTTTGTCAAGAGATGCCTGGCTGCCAAGATGACATCAACCACCTCCGGAGGAAGGTTGATGGTGTTCAGCTATTGCTACTCAATCTCCGTACGTGTGGGTGGCGATTGTGAATGGCCGGGTGCAGAACCCTGCTCTGTTGTGAGGACAGCAGGTCCTCCCAGACTGATAGCCTGATTGGAGGACACATGCTCAAGACCAGATGTTTTGGATAGCATACTCTGTACCCACTGGGATGACTTGGACCTGGTTGTTCCTGATCTTTTCAGAACTCAGGCAGGAGTAGTATCTGCAGAAATGCACACAGACATCCAGAGTTCCACTCTAGGTATAACACGATCCCTTACGAGAGATGTCTTAGAAACTCAACTCACAGAGCTGGTGACATTGTGCAACCTCAGCAGTGGCTAATAGATTGAGCAAGGTTCTATCCATTTGAGGATGAGACCTTGCACCACCTCCAAGTATAACTGCCACCTGTGATCCACTAGGTCCGTGGTACTCATAGTACGGACCGCGGGCCGCCAGCGGCCCGGTAGGCCTTCCTTGGCGGCCCGCTCACCTTGCAGGTAATGTACCCATGGCCCCCCCAGAGAGAGCGAGGAGAGAGAGAGAGATAAAGTGGAGAGAGAGAGAGAGAGAGTGGAGAGAGAGGGAGTGGAAAAAGAGTGGAGAGAGAGAGAGACAGTGGAGAGAGAGAGTGGAGAGAGAGTAGAGAGAGAGAAACTGACTGACTAAGAGACTGAAATACTGACTGACTAAGAGAGACTGACTACAAGAGAATGACCGACTTAGAGAGAGAATGACTGACTGACTGAGAGAGAGAGAGAGAGAGAGAGAGATTGACTGTGACTGACAGGAAGAGAGACTGACTGACTGAGAAAGAGAGACTGACAGAGAGAGAGACTGAGAGAGAGAGAGAGAGAGAGAGAGAGAGAGAGAGAATGACTGAGAGAGAAACTGACTGACGGAGAGAGAGACTAACTGACGGAGAGAGAGACTGACTGACTGAGAGAGACTGACTGGCAGAGAGAGACTGACTGACAGAGAGAGAGAGACTGACTGAGAATGACAGTGAGATAGACTGACTGACTAAGAGAGAGAGACTGACAGAGAGAGAGAGACTGGCACAGAGAGAGAGATTGACAGAGAGAGACATGACTGACTGACAGAGAAAGAGACTGACTGACTGATTGAGAGAGAGAGACTGACAGAGAAAGAGAGACTTACTGAGAGAGAGAGAGAGAGAGAGAGAGAGAGACTAACAGAGAGAGGGAGAGACTGACAGAGGGAGAGCAACCGAGTCTGATGTCACTATCATTAATGCTGAGTCCATTGAGCCATCTGATAGTGTGACGGTATCGGAAGTTGATCAGAATGAGACCTATGAAGGTACCCCTAGACAGTCCATCGGGGCCACTAGACTTATGAGAGCGTGTAGGAAAACTGCTCCAAAGCGGGGAAATCATCATCCTGGCAGGAAAAATAAAAAGGACAATATCGACAAGGAGAACACTGAGAATATAGGGGATCTAATGAAAGAAAGTTGTGTTACTATTAAGTCAGATCAAATAGAATTGTTGGCGAACAATATTGATGATAGACTTAAAATGATTGTTGAGCCATTGATAACCAAGATTGAGGGTCTGTGTGCAGAAGTTCTGAGATTGCGAGATATGGTGGACAAACAGTCTGTCACTTTGGATAAAGCCCTGTTAATTAATAATGATTCAACGCGCCCAATTACAATATCTACACAGGAAAGGGCGCAACTATGTGATACAAATAGTTCTCATGCTATTGCTACTACTAGTGAGCAACTACCCAAAGAGTTACCTGCATTAACAAGCCCATTAGTTCAGGGTATGGGTCAACCATCTCAGTTGCAGGGAGCAGGGTCAACTAGTGCAGCCAAGGCTATTCCAAACCAGACGATTAGACCACCATCTTCAATAAGTAGGGTGAAAACTGTTCGGGGGCCAGTACCGTCAGCTACCCCAACTGCTACAGGGGGGACAAACAGGGCACCAGTGAGGATTAGCAAGCGCCCGGTTGAACTTCCCCCCGATTGTGTCCCCTATGTTGTAGTATTAACGAATGTTCCGTCCATAAATCAGGCCCAATTTACCCAGGAGTCGGTGGAATCACTAAAAAATAAAGCGATCTCCTGGCTACATCGACACTGTGGTTACCCAGTTGGCTACTCTGATCAGATTATCTCTATCAGAAGAGTCAACTGGATAGGTAACACAAGAAAGACCTGTGTGGGTGACTGCGTGATTATTAATTTTAAACATCCGCAACACGTTGCGACGGTCCTACTTAGAGCGGCCTCAATCACGCAGTCTGAGACAGATGTCGTTGCTAGGCCATTGGGATATTTTTATAATCATCTCAATAGGTCTACATTTGTAAATAACGGGAAGGGCTTACAGATCTTTAACAATCACCAACCCACTGTAAATAGACCCGGGTTACCTATGTTCGGTTTTGGACCCCAGGAGGGCTCGCCTACTACACCGATGTATATGGTGAACTCGGTGCCAGGTGGGAATAGATTTGCAACACATGCCCCTAATTTCCCTCCTGCCCATGAAAGTACCCTGTCACCAGTTAATGGGATGTTTTACCAAGTTCCAATCCAAAATAGATACCAGTCGCTAAGTTGTTTGGATCAAAACGACTGACATAAGATTAACCCAGCACATGGGAGCGGTGATACTGGAGGACAATCTATTTCTATTTCTGTAAATGAATTGGATAATTATGCGATTGTGGATTGTATGACTATGGGGGGAGTGGAGGAGAATTCTAATCACATAGAGCTTTTTAATCCAGATGTTAACATGTCCGTAACTGTTGACGAAATGCCTAACGTCAATCATGATAGGGACAGGAAAACCTACTATATCGCTAGCTGGAATATTGCAGGGGTGACGGCCAAGGTAGAAATGCTGGGATGGAAGGATTTTATTGATTTATTCGACATCATTTGCCTACAGTAAACTTGGTGTAATAATTTCAAGGGCATTGATGGTTTTGTAACCTACGAGCTTTCCGCCATGGCTTCACCACATGGCAGATCCAAAGGAGGGCTGCTAGTACTGATTTCAGTCAAATTGCCAGTTTTAGTGAAGAAGTATGTAAAAGTAGGAGTTCACTCACAAATCCTATGGCTATCACAAGAAGGGGGTAGAAATATACTTTTGATTAATTTCTACAATAACATATTTGATGGTACTAGGCATGTAGTCATTAACAAGTTAGATAAAGCCGTTTGTAATGTTGTGCAAAATTTTAATGGTGTTTTTGAATTTATTTTTGGGGGGGATTTTAATGTAGCGGTTTGCCCTCTGTCCTTTCAGAAGTTATGTGGTGTGTATAATCATTCAGGGGAGGCTGAGGTCCATTTCCCTCATCATTTGTATGGCGAAACCCTGAATAACTTTCTGGTAGATCATGACATGGAAATCATGGAAAATGCAAAGAATGATCTAGGAGAAAGTATACCAACATTCAAAGGGAGGGGGGCAAATACGGTTATTGATTTTATATGCATGTCTTCTAATCTAATCCCTAAATGCTCTGAGCTCAAGGTGGTTGATGTAATGCTTAGTGACCACAATTGTTTAATTATTGAAACTAGAATTTGGAAGCATGCCACCACAACCAATAGGGATACTGTTGTTGTTAACATCGAGCCCCATAGGGCAAATGGAGTTAGGTTGAGGTGGAAAGGAGAAAAAGCTGCTGTAACATCAGAATCCATCATTACTAGCTGTTTGACGGATATTTCGGCTATTCTCGAAGAAGAGGAAATTGCGGTTGCCAGTATTGCCCACTTCGATAGTATTAACTCAACTATCAATAAGAAGTTCACTAAAGAGATAGGGCGCATGATTAAACAAAATAGGGGCTGGTTTGATCATGCCTGCTCAAATGCCCGGAGTAATCTTAAGGAAGCTCTTGCAGTTAAACCAAGAGATAAGAGTCTTGTGATCCGACTTAGGCAGGATTTTAACCATGTCCTTAAACGCAGAAAGGCTGAATTACAGCAGGAAGCATGGGCTAAGTTAAGCCAAGCGGCAGAATTAAGGGACTGCACTTTGTTCTGGTCTACGGTTAATAGCCCATTCCTCAAGGACGAGAAGGCACCAGAGCTCACATCTAACGTGAGTATGGAGTTATGGATCCAGCATTTCTCTAATATATTTGACTCAGGCAAAAAATTAGATTCCATTGGGAACGGCAGGCCCATCGTTGCTTTAAATATCACTGTGGACGAGGTTATGACCAGCATAAAAGCCAGTAAGGGAGGGAAGGCCCAAGGACCTGATGGGGTACCCATAGATGTATATAAGACTGCCCCGGAGATCTGGGGCCCACTGCTGGTTAAGATTTTTAATACAGCAGTTAGTTCCAAAATACCTTCTACTTGGGTAGAATCAATAATTATCCCTATCTATAAAAAAGGAGACCGGGGCGACGCCAAAAATTATCGTCCAATATCCCTACTGGACTCATCGGTTAAATTTATGAGCCGGGTCCTCTTAGTCAGATTAGAGGAATGGGCAGAGACCAATGAGATTTTAACTAACAGTCAGTTTGGGTTCAGAAAAGGCCGTGGCACAATCGAACAGTGCCTGAATCTGGAACTCTTAGTCAGGAAATATACCCAGGCTAAGAAAGGGTCTCTATATCTTTGCTTTGCTGACCTTAGCAGTGCTTTCGATATGGTAGACCATGCCATACTGTGGGCTAAACTGATTGAAATAGGAGCGCCCGATGGTATAGTTTATTTTTCGGCCCGCCTGTATGAAAAACTTAGTACCAGTGTACGGTATGGACCTAACAGGGAATGCACGAGTAAATTCGGCATTGGGAGAGGAATCAGGCAGGGGTGCGTTTTAGCACCCCTGCTTTTTACACTCTTCATTAATGAGGTGGATTCAGACAGTTGCGGCTGACGCTCCTAGAGTTAACAACCTGAATATCCCTGTTTTACTCTATGCGGACGACGCTGTACTGCTGTCCAGGACCCCGTTGGGTCTTCAACGCCTGATGGATACGTTTGTGCATTTCATCAAAAACAGGAAGTTGGTGATCAATAGGTCTAAAACCTATGTGATGGAGTGTAGGTCGGGTAGAGCTAAACCGAAAGTTAATTCTCGCTATTACATCGAGGGCGAACAAGTTTTAAAAGTTGATAATTTCTGTTATCTAGGCATTAACTTTTCAAAAAATGGTAGCTGGGATATTGAACATAAAGCAGCTAAAACTAAGATGATTAGGAGTGCCAATGGGGTTTTTGTATTTGCCAGTAAGTTGGGGAATAGACGCATCATGGACATGTTAAAATTTTTCCAATCCAGATGCTTATCTGCTGCCCTGTATGGGGCAGGAGTTTGGGATGTGACATCAGCCGGGTGCCTCCAGGTGGAGGAGAACAATTTTTTGAAAAGGCTCCTGTGCTTACCCAAATCTTCCTCTAACATCCTGGTTCGTAAAGAAACTGGGATTCACTTTTTGAGTGATTTAATTATGTTAAGACCCCTATTACTGTGGCGCTCCGTTTGGCTGAATGAAGGCACCTCACTGAATAGAGCCATCATAAAGGATTGCCTTTCTTTGGACCAACACCAGATGATCCCGTGGATTAAATACAACATTGATAATTTTCAAAACGTTTTTGGTTTCAATGTGTTCAATGATCGGTATTGTGCCTCTGTTATCTCCAAGTCTCATTTGAAAACTACGTTTTTGAACTTTTGTGCGGAGAAACGTGCTTTGGAAGAATTAAACCAATCTACATGTAAACTGTACAATAGCATGAATGAGTTTATTGGATTTCATCCATATTTGAAAGAGGTGACCAGAGTCTCGCACCAGTTTGTACTAACCAGAATAAGGATGGGAACTGTACATTATCTGGTTGCGTGCCCAATTGTAAAAGTACGACCAACTGGTCCCTGTGCTTGCGACAACAAGTCTGAACAGAGCACTATGCACTTTCTCTTGTCTTGCCAACTGTACAGTGAATTACGGAAATTCTACCTTAAGCCCATTCTAAAAAGATTTGGAGTAAGAACAATTATTGACTCGATGAAACTGCTTTTTAACTTGCATCATCCGGACATTTGTTTTTTCACAGCAACTTTTGTACTTAGGGCTATAAGTATTAGGAAAAGCATGTGTTTGTAATCATTTTAATTATTTATTCCAACCCGCACTGGTCAATTAATGTATTATGTGTCTTTGTTACTTTTCCTTATTATGAAATGTATGTGTATGTAACTATCTGTGCTTTTATGGACATGTTTTTTATGTTCCGAATAAAGCTTTATGAAATGAATGACAGAGGGAGAGTGACACAGAGAGAGAGAGAGACTGACTGACAGAGAGAGAGACACTGACAGAGTGAGCCTGACTGACAGAGAGACTGACTGACAGAGAGACAGAGAGAGAGACTGACTGACTGAGACTGACCAAGAGCGAGAGACTGACTCACTGAGAGAGAGACTGGCTGACTAAGAGAGAGACTGGCTGGCTGAAAGAAAGAGAGACCTACTGACAGAGAGAGAGCCAGACTGACAGAGAGAGACCGACTGACTGACAGAGAGACTGACAGAGAGAGAGAGAGAGAGAGACTGACTGACTGAGAGAGACTGACTGGATGACAGAGAGAGAGAGACTGACTGGATGACAGAGAGAGACTGACTGACTGACAGAGAGAGAGAGAGAGAGACTGACAGAGAGAGAAAGACTGACAGAGAGAGAGACTGACAGAGAGAGAGAGACTGACAGAGAGATACTGACTGACAGAGAGAGACTGACTGATAGAGAGACCGATTTAGAAAGAGAGAGAGAGACTGTGATGGAATTAGGGTCAAAATGTGAATGAAGCTATGCAGCGCCTCTTAAGATTGCTATTGTCTGCTTATGAAAATGTATTATTAAAATGTGCTCTTTTTAGTAACATCAGCTTTTGAAATGCAGCATTGTTGCATTGTCTAATGTTTTGAAACAGGTTTGCTTTTCTTCTCTCTAGCCCTGCCCCCCATTAACCTTGCCCCCCAGTGACCCCACCTCTACCGGTGCGGCCGTCGGGCACCAACCACACTGTAATTTTGGCCCCCGACAGAATGTTTGTGAGTACCAATGCGCTAGGTGTTGATGGCTGAGCTCATCCACCCTGGTCAGTGTCACTGCTCGCCCCTGCACAGCTCCACCGGTAAGGGTCTGCCCTTGAGCCCCAGCTCCTCACCAGGTAGGTGTTCGAGGCCCTAATCCACCCGCAGGCTCCTGCCTGCGCCTCATCCCTGGTGGTCTAGTGGAAGAGCACCCTGCTCCTCTGCTATTCCCCTTTGTTATGTGTCCTATGTCTTCTATTTTGCCTTTTGGCTCTTCTTCCTCTTTTCTCTTTTCCTCTTTTGCAACTTTGCCACTTTGCCACTTTCTCTTTTTTTCTCTTTTACCTCTTTGCCACTCTTTTCTCGTTCTCATTTGCCTCTTTTGCCACTTACTCACTTTTGCCTCTTTTGCAGCTTTGCCAGTTACTCTCTTTTGCCACTTTTTTCTCTTTTTCTCCTTGCCTCTTTTACCTCGTTTCGCTCCCTCTTCCCGTGCTCCCTGCAGCTGCTGCCCCCGCGGCCCCTCTCCCCAGTGTGTCGCTCCTGCCTACCAACTGATCACTGCCCTCTGACCACTACTTAATGGCGGCCGCTGTGCAACAAGAAGAGCAAGACCTCTGAACTTCCTGGTCTGTGTCACTGCTCTCGCACAGCTCCATCGGTAATGGTCCGCCCTTGAGCCCGAGCTCCTGAGCTCCTTGCCAGGTAGGTGTTCGAGGCCCTCCTACACCCACAGGCTCCTGCCTGCGCCTCATCCCTGGTGATCTAGTAGAAGAGCACCCTGCTCTTCTGCTATCCTGCTATGTTCTGTGTCCTCTGTCTTCTCTTTTGCCTTTTTGCTCTTCTGCCTCTTTTTCTCTTTTGCCACTTGCTCTCTTTTTCTCTTTGACCTCTTTGCCACTCTTTCTCTTGTTCTCCTTTGCCTCTTTTGCCACTTTGCCACTTACTCTCTTTTGCCTCTTTTGCCACTTTGCCAGTTACTCTCTTTTGTCGCTTTGCAATTTTTTCTCTTTTTCTCCTTGCCTCTTTTCCCTAGTTTTGCTCCCTCTTCCTGTGCTCCCCGCTGCTGCTGCTCCTGTGGCCCCTCCCACCAGCATGTCACTCCCGCTCGCCATCTGATCACCGTCCCCGACCCCTACTTAATGGTGGCCGTTGCGTGGCAAGAAGAGCAAGACCTCTGACATTCCTGGTCTGTGTCACTGCTCTTCCCTGCACAGCTCCACCTGTAAGGGTCTGCCCTTGAGCCCGAGCTCCTCACCAGGTAGGTGTTCGAGGCCCTCCTACACCCACAGGCTTCTGCCTGAACCTCATTCCTGCTGGTCTAGTGGAAGAGCACCCTGCTCTTCTGCTATTCCGCTCTGTTCTTTGTCCTGTCTTCTCTTTTGCCTTTTTCCTCTTTTGACACTTTGCCACTTTTTCTCTTTTACCTCTTTGTCACTCTTTCTGTCATTCTCTTTTGTCTTTTTTGCCACTTTCTCACTCGTTTCTCTTTTTCTCTCTTGCTCCTTTCCCTCGTTTCGCTCCCTCTTCTTGCATTCCCCACTGCTGCTGCCCTCACACCCCCCAGTGTGATGCTCCTGCCTCTCAGCTGATCATCCTCCCCCGGCCCCCCTTAATGGCAACAGTTGTGCGGCCGCACAGCAGATGCATTGGCTCACCCCTCCTCGCCAGTGCCAGGAACTCTGGTTCTCTGACCCCATCGCTACGACCCCAGCGCCCGCCAAGCTCTCAACCCTGGATGCAACAACAACTGCCAGCTCTCGACATCAAGCAACACCCAAGTCCCAATCTCATGCTGATACTGCTGCCACACCTTCACCCACCTCTGGACCCCAGCAGCAGCCCCTAGCCCACTGGACGCCAGCACATACAAACCACTGAACTGCATCCTCCTCAACGTACGCTCCCTGCACAGACACGCCATAGAAATCTGGTACCTCCTCAATACTCACACACCCAACGTTGCCTTCCTCACAGAGATCTGGACCAATGCCAGCTCCGCACCTGACATCGCAAATGCCATCCCCGACGGCTACAATATTCTGAGGGAAGATCCTTAAGAAAGACCGCCCCACCCACCTAGGAGGGGGTCTCGCCATCATCCACAAAAGCTTCCTTCGCATGACAACCACCGACTCAGATGACACCTTGTCCCCCATGGAACACATCCACTTCCAGATCCAGACCAACCCCAGAACGACGGTCCGCAGAACCCTCGTCTACAGACCACCTGGCCGCTGCACTCCATTCACCAATATCATCACTGACCTCATCGCACCCCACACCCTCCCACCCGCAGACTACATGCTACTCAGTGATCTAAACTCCCACCTGGACAACCACAACAACCCGAACGCCACCGCCCTCCTAGAAAACCTCACCAACATAGGACTGAAACAACTTCCCTCTGTCCCCAGTCACACAGCAGGACACACACTTAACCCCGTATTCGCAGGAGGAAACAGCATCTTCTATAGCCACACCACGGAACTCCTATGGACTTACCCCCACTGCATCCACTTTTCCTTCAGAAATCCCTCTGCACAAAGGCACGCATGCCGCCTCCCACGCAGAAACTTGAACAAAGTCTCTGAAGAACACCTCACCTCTGCCCTCACCTGCACTCCACCCCAACTACGACAGACGCCAACACCGCGGCAAGCAACCTCCTCCAATGGATCACCAACTGCGCCAACACACTCGCCCCCCTCCAAAAAGCGACAGGACGACACAACAAGATAGCAAACTGGTTCACCAGACCACTGCTAGACTCCAATTACTTCTACCGATGACTGGAAAAGACGTGGAGAAACACCAAAACTCCAGGTACACGCACCACCTACAAAACAGCCACCATGGCTCACAACCAATCCACAAAAAAGAACTTCCTCCAAGACAGAATCCTCTCCAACGCCCACAACTCCAAGAAACTCTTCTCCATCATACAGGAATTTACCAAACCCAACAGCGAGACAACACATGTCTCATCCTCCCTAGACCTCTGCATCAGACTCAGCTCCTTCTTCCACCTCAAAATCAAGACACTCTACGATAACTTTGACAACCAAGACCTCTGCACCACCTCAACCCCCACCCCCAGCGACACCACCCAACAGACCGTACTCACTTGCACCCACTCACAACAGAAGACAACCTAAAGGCATGAAGAGCATCCACTCGGGAGGAACTTCACCCCTGCCCACCATTGCACTCGAGCTACGTTGAACCATCAACTGCTCCCTCTAGACCGCTGCATTTCCCGACAACTGGAAGCGTGCCGAAGTCAACCCCCTCCTGAAGAAACCCTCTACAGACCCGACGGACCTCAAGAACTTCAGGCCCATCTTGCTGCTTCCTTTCACAGCCAAGCTCATCAAAAAGGTCGTCAACACCCAGCTAGCATACTTCATCGAAGCCAAAAACATCCTAGACAACTTCCACTACGGATTCCACAGCAACCACAGCACTGAGACTGTCCTCCTTGCCTCCATGGACAACATCTGCACTCTCCTCGACCAAGGCCAAAAGGCAGACCTCATCCTCCTGGACCTATAAGCAACCTTCAACACTGTCTCTCCCACTGCACATTAGCCACCTGACTCCATTACGCCGGCATCCAAGGAAAAGCCCTAGACTGGATACGATAATTCCTCACAGGCAAAACACAGAGAATAAGATTCCCGCCCTTCCTCTCAGAACCGACGGAGACCTGATGTGGAGTTCCCCAAGGATCCTCCCTCAGCCTCCCATTTCAACATCTACATGGCCCCCCCTGCAACCACTATCAGAAACCACGGGCTCAACATCGTCTCCTAGGCTGATGATAGCCAACTCATCCTCTCCCTCATGAAGGAACCCAACGTCACCATGCGCAACTTCCAAGAAGGGATGACAGCCGTCGCAACCTGGATGAAGAACAGCTGCCTGAAACTCAACTCAGAGAAAACAGAGGTCCTCATCCTTGGCTCCATCCCCTCTGCATGGGACATCACCTGGTGGCCTCCTGCCCTCAGTAAACCACCCATGCGACAGACCATGCACATAACCTCAGTATCCTACTGGACTCATCTCTCACCATGAATCTCAAGATCAACGCCACCTCCTCCGCATGCTTCAACTCCCTCTGCATAATATGCAAAACATTCAAATGGATACCCCCGACTCCAGGAAAATGGTCCCTCGCGACCTCATCAACAGTAGACTAGACTAACGCAATGCCCTCTATGCTGGAATCAACAAAAAACTCCTCCGCAAACTCCAAACTGTCCAGAATGTCGCGGCCAGACTAACCCTCAAAATCCCACGATGCAACCACATCACCCAACACCTCCCCGACCTCCACTGGCTCCCCGTCAAAAGAAGAATACATTTCAAGCTGCTCACACACACACCTACAAGGCCCTCCACAACATTGGATCACTGTACCTCAACAATCGCCTCTCCTTCCATACCCCTAAGAGAAACCTCCGCTCAGCTGACCTCGCCCTAGCCACCATCCCACGCTTCTACAGGAACAGAGCGGGTGGAAAGTC
This sequence comes from Lissotriton helveticus, assembly GCF_964261635.1. NCBI lineage: Eukaryota > Metazoa > Chordata > Amphibia > Caudata > Salamandridae > Lissotriton > Lissotriton helveticus. The sequence continues at coordinate 701,918,213 of NC_136073.1, read as the reverse complement.
CTTCTCCTACCTCACAGCCAAGACCTGTAATGACCTCCCTCTATACATCCGGCGAAGCCCGACACTGCACCAATTCAGGAACGACCTCAAGACCTGGCTCTTCGAATGACCCTAACGGTCCCCCCCCCCCCCCCCCCCCCATTGTGTTGAGACCCTAACTGGTGAGTAGTGTGCTCTACAATCCCTGATTGATTGATTGATTGGTATTCAAAGATCCTGTCAGGTGGTTTACCACCAGGAAGATCCCTTGATGGTCCAGCCATTTACAGATATGTAGTGCCTGCTGGCACAGGATCGAGGACTCTACACAACCTGCTTGTTGCAATACAACATGGCAGCGGTGTCGTCAGTAAGCACCTGCACCAGCCTGCCTTTGCTGGATGGAAGGAAGGCTTTCAATGCCAAACAGATGGCTGAAGCTCCATTAGGATGATATAGAGCTGGGCCTCTGCTGGAGAGCAGATGCCTCTGATCTCCACATGTCCCTGAAGGTCACCAGAACTCAGAAGCAGTGCATCAGTCACTGCTGTCAACTTAGGGTGGGGTAGTCTGCTGCTGACCCAATAGTGGTCCAACAACCATCACTGCAGAGCTTTTGCAATCTTATTCGAAATCTGGACGTGATATGAGATGTTTCACTGATGTTCAGATCTCACTACAAAGCCTGCATATGCCACCAGGTGCATTTTACCAGCAGGATGCAGCCTCAGTAGCCTCATAGTCAACCTTACTGAAAGAACAGAGGCTGAAAAGAGGCTCCTAGCCTGCATGTCCTACACTCGCCATTCTCAGGGGAAAGGCAAGAAACTAAATCATGTACAGAATGGCTCAGATGAAGATGAGCGTCTGAGGAAGAGTCAGGTGTGACTTCGACATGTTGATATTAAACTCCATAGATCACAAGAGGTTTGTCGTCGTCGGGAGGTGGTTGATGGCACCCTGGGTGAGCCTGCCTTCAACAGCTAGTCATCGAGTTAGGGAGGAGTGGAACCCCTGACCTCCCAAGGTGCACTGCAACCATAGCCATTTCTTTGATGAAAACCTAAGGGGGCACTGGTGAGACCAAAGGAGAACTTAGCAAACTGAAAATGTTCCTGTCCCACCCTGAACCACAGGCTACACAATTGGATTCGCTGGTCAGGTATATGAAAATAGGTGTTCTGCAGGTCTATCATCACCATCCAGTCTGCTCGGTCAATGGTGGCTAAGACCCAAGGACACATGGAGTAGTTTTACTCAGATGAGCACCTTGGATCTTCTTCCCCATGAGGCCATGCTCATGCCCGCCCGCCTGCCTCTTCTCGTAAGCATACGAAAAGTTATTGCCGGAAGAAACTGCCACGGGATGCTCCGTTCATTCCTGGTTTATTCCTGGTTCCAGTGAGCTTATTTTTTTGTGGCAAGTTTCCCCTTAAACTGCCAGTTGCTGCTCATTGCGGCTGCCAGGAGCTCTTAACCTCTGAACTGCAAAAGCTGCCAAACTGCTGCTTCCAAAACATTGATTTAGATGCTGTTGGGCACTGTTGGACGCTGCCTGCACTACTTCCTTCACTGCCATCAATGCGCCCGGCCGGCTTGCGGAGGCGGGAAGGTACGGGTGTACGCAGGGTGGTCAAAGGTAAGTGTTGCGTGAGGTATTAGGTGCAGATTTGGCGCTTTGGTGTGAAGTCACCTTCTTTTCTTCCCTCTTGGTGAGCCCTACTTGCGGGGGCCATCGTAGGGGCTGCAAGGAATGTTGGGAGCACTCTGCATCAGTACCAGGCAGGAAGGAGCAAACAGTGTCCTTTGTTAATTTTCTAAACATACCCCTAATGTCATATTCTCCTTTACTGCCAGAACTATTGGGACTATTAGAACTATTGGAGACTTACAGCTCTAGTAGGGTCTAGGCAGGAGGGCATATTTGAACATTGTTGGATGGTATTGGACAACAGACTGGGATAGTCTGCGTGCCTGGATGTGTGGTGGAGGCATCGGCCAGCACGACAGAGGGAGGGGGTAAGTGGATTCTCAGGGCTTCGGTGATGACTGCATTCACTGCCACTACTGCTGCTGCTCCTGACTTTTGACTGCCTACTGACTGCCATTGTGATTTCTTGTCACTACGGCATTACACCAGTCATATTGCCACACTGAGTTTTATACTAGCTTTTACATCAGCTTTTATACCAGTTTCTACACCAGCCTTGAGACTATTGGTATCACTGCTAATCCATGCTTTCCTTGGCCTCTTGAAGTTCATACATAGGCCCTCTGTGTGCCGGGAAAAGAAGGAGGGCAGAAAGGTGATCACCACCCTATATACCACAGCCTACACTTCCTGCCGCTGCCCATGAGTTACGGGGGTCTTTGGGGATACTGGGGGGGGGGCATATTGAAGGTTGGATCTGGATCCTGACACAGCTCTGGCCCCTGATTATACAATCCTCTAACATTTTTAAAGTGGCCTCCTTTACATCTCTAATTTCGACATACATTTGCATGGAAACAAGAGTTATGGGGAAAAAAAAGCTACATACTGGTGCTCCTCCATGCCATTTTAACACCACTATGGACGCTTTCCTGCAGCGCGCTGTGGGGATCATTAATAAGGGGATGGAGTTGGCTGAACATCGCCTTTCCCTCTCACCTTCCATATCACCACCCCTGGGGACTCTTACCACTCAAGTCTGGGAGTCTAGGGAGATACCTCCTCCCTTAGTTGCAGAGGTCATGGAGGTTAAGGAGGACATGGAGGGGCATTTACCTGCACTACAAACTGCATCTATGGAAGACCTCACTTTGCGACCTAGGCCCCAGAAGGCGCCCTTCCCTCTAGAGCCTAAAGTTATGGTGGGAATAATCAAGGGCTGTGTGGGGGGTGGAAAAAAGGAAGAGTTTGGAGATGGGCAGTGAATCCAAATCCAACAGGCCAGGGAAAATACCAGGGCAAATATTACCTAACCTACAGCTCCTGTATCATCTAGTGGTAGTACGCCTAGGGAATAGGATAAATTAGAGAGATTGATGGACTCCCTTTATTATACAATTATAGTAATCTAGATGCTAAATCAGAACCAATTTGTGCTTGTCTATGTGCTATAGAACTAGCATTTACAAGTTTTATTAAGCCAGCACCCAGCACAGGCTCACAGGGGCCGACATCACACTCATTATTTGTGGTAAATACCACAAGCATGCTGTTTATGTTCAGATAGAGGGGAGTGCTATGAGGGAGCCAAGTGAACAGGCCAAAAAATCTGCCAATTATCACCCATAACTGACAGGCATCTAACGAGAGGGTTATATACAACACAGGAATGACACCAGTGCCTGGTACCAGAAAGAGGATAGAAGCAGTGGGGGATAATACATAGCCCGGTAGGGGCTACCTGAACTGGATCAAACCATTGTGCAGGTTAGTCGGGCGACAAGAATTTTCTCGTTAAACACTATGACACCCAAACTGCCACCAGAAGCTACCCCTTATGTTATAGTACTTGGCAATGTCCCTCCTCTCAAGCCTGGTTCTACTTAAAGTTTCGGTCAATTGAAGAACAAGGGCATGCACTGGTTAGATTCTAAGATAATTGTGGGGGTCCATGTGGGAGGTTTGATTAACATGCCCCAAAGAGTAAACCGGATAGGTAAAGAAGCCAAATCCCTGCTGGGAGGCTGTTTTATAATACATTTTAGAGAATTCTCGCCTCCCTTTGACCGATCCTCCAACCACATTTGGGTTCTACCATTAGGTTTCTTTTATAGAGCCCAGCTTATAGCACAGACCCCTCAATTAAGTCATTGGCTGTTCCCCAGGTGCCCAGCCCCGGTCAGAGGGGGTTTTCATCTAGCCCTGAAACATTTGGACCTTTTTAATAAGACCCCTTTGTCTTATCTTGACGATTGTGACTGACTGGAAGGTCACAATGAAATGGAATCAGTAGGGGGTAAGAAGGGCCTAAATGCACAGCCTCAGGGGCTTCCCCTGAACATAATGGGAAAGAACCTAATCATTTCACAGGCCATATGCCCCTGTTTGACCCATAGGAGAACCACTTTAAATGTAATAACCAGAATTCCGCTGGTTTGGCAACAACTTGTGAGATTTTGGCAGATTCAACCAATATGGATGGGCAGGGTCCCCCACGCATACGGTGTGGGTACTAAAGTAGAAATTAGGACCTGAAACATTGCAGGTATTAAAAATAAAATAGGAAATAAGAAATGGATAGGCGTAATTAAAACATCCAACTTGCTTTATTTGCAGGCACATGGGGACTTTTATTAGATGGTTATAAGAAGGCCTTTAGTACACCAGCTATCCCCTCCAGCCATGGACGAGCCAAGGGGGGTCTAGCTTAACTAATTTCTGCCACCTCCCCTTTAATAGTGAAAAAGGGTCTCCTCAATTCACCATTCTACCAGATATTTCCTCTCCAGGCCACTGAGAAAGCAAATTTAATTGTGATAAATTTTTATAATAATGTTTTTGACAACACGATGAATAGGGTTGTTGATGATTTGGGGAGAGAATTGGAATCCTTTGAGAGCAATGTTTCAGATAGCTGCATTTATATATGGGTTGGGGATTTTAATAAAGAAACCTGTAATAAACCCACTAGTAAGAAATGTGGGTTAAGCAAACATTCATGGGGGTAAACAAAACTAATTTCTGACACAATCCATATGGTGAGGCCCTTAATGAGTTGATCTTCAAATATAATTTGGAGTTCATGGAACATACACCAGATAGTGATGGAAAATGGATATCCTCTTTTCAGGGGTACCGCTCTGGTTCTACTATCAACCACATCCTTATATGTGTAGGACTTGGGTGGCTGGATTGTCCCATTTTTTTTTAGCGATCATCATCCTTTGTTGATACCGCTTAGTACTAAAACACATTGGACCAATGGTCAACAACTGGCGGAAGATATTGAAACATATGGTACAAATGGCATTAGCCTCAGGTGGGCAGATGTCAACTGAGGTGCGGTAATTGAAAAGGTGTTAAAGGACTATCCCGATGATTTTTCTACCTGTCCTTAATAAAATTCCTGGCCCTACCAAATTATGGAAGGTTTTACCAAGATGTTAACAGTCATTGCAGGTAACTTGAGATCTACTAGGAAGAGGCCTGACAGCAAACCAATTAGGTGGTTTAATAGGGGTTAGTCAAGCAAGTGCAAACCAGAACTTGAAGAAAGCCCTTCATTCCCACCCCAGAAATACGGAAGAGATTCTAACCCTGCAACTTTCTTACAAGCAAGCGCTAAGGAAAAGAAAGGCTGAGCTGCAGGAGCAAGGATGGGCAAAATTGCAACAGTCATCGGAAAGAAGAGCTGTTACCCTTTTCTGGAAAACTATAAACCAGCCCTTTTTAAAGGATTCATCAGTCCCCCGGGTCGAGTCGTTAGTCCAACAGGGCAACTGGCTGAGCCATTATGGTTCAATTTTCAACCCAGAATACCAAGACCCGGACACCACCCCTCGAGCAATATGCTTTGTAAGACAATCACACCTAAAACCCTCAGTCTAGAAGAGGTTAGTGTCTGCTTGAGAAAATTTGCTGCTACGAAAGTACCTGGCTCAGATGGGTTCCCAATCAACACATTAATATCACGTATTAATTTATGGGCCCATATACTGATGCAAATATGCAATGAGGCAGCCAGAGGATGTGTGCCCACATCCTGGACAGATAGCATAATGGTCTCTAGTTTATATAATAGTTTAAAATGGGGGACGGGGATGAAAAGTGTTACTGCCCAATATCTCTACTTGATTCCTCTGTCAAACTAATAGAAAGAGTCCTATTGGAAAGGTTAGACTCCTGGGTGATAGATAATCAGATACTAACAGATGCCAAATATGGCTTTAGAAGGAATTGGGGCACCATGGAACAATGTATTAACCTCCATCTCCTCTCCGGCAAATACACCTTGGTGAAAGAGGGCCACATCTATTTATGCTCTGCTGATTAGAGCAGAAGATTTGATCTGGTAAATCACGCCAAGCTGTGGCAGACACTGGTTAACATGGGGGCATCCATTGAAATCATTATCTTTTTGTCACAGTTATATGCACAGCTAACATCAATGATATGCTACGGGTCTAGGGTAGAAGTCACACCATGGTTTAAAATAACCAGAGGAGTTCGGCAAGGCTGCATCATTGTGCCCCTGTTATTCTCATTGTATATTAATGGGGTAGATACGTTTTTGCAAAAAATAAATACAGACACTCCAAAAGTTGACCACCGTCTAACACCAGTACTCCTGCATGCTGATGATGCCATCTTGATGTCTAGAACTGGTAATGGTCTCCAGCATCTACTAGAGGGTTTCACTACATACGTGGTGGATGACCAGTAGGGTCCCCTTATGAACCTTCAAGGCCTGAAGGCACTCCTTCCGGGACAGGCGGCGCTAATATGAGGTGCATGGCCTCATAAAATGTGTGGATTTGAGTTGGGTCACTCTGGCTCCCGAATACTCGGGGAGGCGTGGTGAGGGCCCAGGCTCAACCATGGAGCCAGACCTCGAGGGTCGACGCTCCCTCGTCTCGTGGGATGGCTTTGACGGATGGGGCGAAGGCAAAGTCTTCTGGGACTTATCAGAGTGGGATGACTTTGACTGCAATGAATATCGATGGCTCCACAACTGATTCCTTAATACCAGTATCAAGACTGTCACCGTGTTGCACATTGAGCGGCAAAGAGATTGAGGGATTGCTCTCTCAAGGCCTTGGGGTGCATGGCATGACAATCGACGCAAGTCTTGCCTTAGTGGTCACGCTCAATACACCAAAGACATACAAGCTTTTTGGTTACCAGAGCGACAGGTCTTGAATTCAGCCTTCCTTGTAGGCATCCCTGTACACCAGGAGACAATGTCTCAGATCTTCGACAATAGGGTCGAAGAAAGGTCGGTCGAAAGTGATTGGGTGTAGCTCTTCTCCGGATCTGTGCTGACTGGCGCGGTAAGAAAAGATCTAACGTTAGCGCACTTGGGTGGCGCCTATGTAGGCATCGCGCATGTCACTTCTGGTGCAGATGACGCCACGCAGAGCTGAACACCACCACCTACTGGCACGCTGAGGTACTGCGCTTGAAAAATGTATGGATCGAGTCGGACACCTGGGGATAATTTTAAGGTAAGGAATCTGTGGCTAGAAGTCTCTATCCAAACAGTTGAATTTCCTTTCACTCAGCATCCAAGCACCTACACTCACAGAACTTCTACTTGCATACATCTCATGCATACATGGAACCATGAGGACTGGAGTTTTCTTATATCGCTCCGAAAGCATGGAACAACCTCCTATTTCACATTTCACATCAGAACCTCCTCTTCTCTTCTTGAATTTCACAATAAGATGAAGACCTGTCTTTTCAATTAACCAAACTACCCTAAAGAGGGGAGGGCAAAGAACACCCACCTGCTCAGAGCCAGAATAACCTTGCAGGTGATAGCATGCTTTAATAATACACATACCATGACATTGACTTCGTGAATGAGATCAAGAAGCATGGTGATGCCCTTGCACTTTCTCAGGAGTATGTGAGTTGCAGGAAGGGGCAGAATCACATTTGGATTTTTTATGGGACCAGGACTGACCCTTAGACTGGGAACAGTTGTTGTGGAGTCTTGCGGTGCTTGTTGACAGAGTTTCACCTCGCAGTCTCATATGGCCTTCAGAGTCATTGACAAGCAGTCACTGCAAGCCTTAGACCCAGGCACCACAGGCAAACTTGATCAGTATTTGTCACAGACATTTGTTTATGACAGTCCTTACAGGGTTAAAAAAAAAAAGCTGCTATTTTGGGAGGTGACATTCCGGTTGCACACTCAATTTTAGAATTTCTGAGGTAAACCTGTCTCTTGAGACACAAGAGGAAGCTCTGGATCCATGTCTGATGGCATGAAAACAAAGGAACTGACGTCAGCATGCTGGAGTGGCACCTATGTAGGCCTGCATGTAATTTCCAGAGCATAACAGCGGCAATGAGGAACTGACTGGTTACACCTTCAGGCATGCAGATGTGCGGCTCAAACATTTCAAAATCCAGTCTGACACCTGGGGTAAATTCAAATAGCTTCCACAACCGACCTCTCGGCAGCCTTCAACATCATTTCCTCCCACATGCTAATCGAAAGATTTCACCACATCGGCATTCAAGGGACATACTCAGATTGATCAAGTCAAGTCAAGTCAAAGATCTTTATTCGAATTTAAAAGACATCCATAAAAGTGCATATAAAACACAACAATCATCCATAGAATACAAGAACACAATCATTTAAAAGCTGATAAAAGGTGACATAATTAACCATCATAGTACATTACATGGATTTCAGGTGTTGAACAGAAATAGTAATTTCAGGGAGTATTCAAGGCTTAAAATGAGATACACAACAGTTAAATGCAAAGTCAATCGCTATAATATGTACAAAGAAACAACTACTTGTGCAAATAAGCAATGTGCAAACTGGGCAAGAAATAGTGCAAAACATATCAGGCCATGTTCATCGATGCTCGTGATCGAACAGCAGCTTTGAGAAAACAACTAACTCTGAAGATTACTTCATCAGAGCGTAACATCAATAAGTCTACAAAAGCTAAATTCATATTCATCCGGGTAGTCTTTCGAAAGTATGGAATTAAAAAGTGGTTAGTGTATTTTACATAGAAGCCACAAAAAAACATAAAATGTAAAAGGCTTTGTTTCCCGCCTTTATTGCAGGGGCAACTTAGATTTTCCGAATTTTTATTGAAGCCTAGCGGGAAGCATAATAGATTTTTAATGCTCCCATCCCTGAACCGGAACAGCAGACTTCTGTTCCATTTACCCATGTTTTTGCACAGATAGCCTTGCGGCATATCATGGGGCCTATCACTTGCTGCCAGAAGGGGTATGTACCTTATGATAGCTGATTTTACAAACTCGCTCTTTTCCCTCTCATTGCTATAAAGATTATACAGAGCCCTTTTTACTAAATTCTTGTGTGAGCGATCAATTGTTTGGGGAGATGTAAATAGGTGCCCCTGCTCCACACTTGCTAGACTTTTCTCCACCGCCCTGAGCCATGGTATATGATTGGCCTGCTCGCTTTTTAAACAATCCGAAATAATATCACGGGTCAGAGAAGCCGCTGGATTCAACCATATTTTCAGCCAGAACAGGGCGGGTCTAGATCTTATGAAATCCTCTGTGTACGGGAGATTCAGTTCTCGATGGCACACAAAAGTTGGGGCAGAAATAACCCTCCCCAAAACCTTCCTGCAAAATCTATTCTCCTCTATCTGTATATTAATACAGTTCGAGTATCCCCACACCTCAGCACCATAGGTTCCTGTGGGTAAACATTGGGTGTTATAGATTTGTAGCAGTGGTGTAATAACCTCTGCATGTTTAGGTTGACGGAGGGAGGTTATAGAATTAATAGCTTTGCCCAATTTACTTCTCCCCAAGGCAACATGAGGTTGCCATGAACCTGAATCAGAGAATAACAAGCCTAGATATGGAAAAGTGCATGTGCTTTTTAAAACATTATCCCCTGTCAAAATTCGATTAATTGTATGTTTTTTGGGGCCGCAACACATTATAAATGATTTATTAAAATTTGTACAAAGACCAAGATCTGCCATATACAAGACAAATCCTGAGATTAGGGTACGCAGTGCATTGGGAGTGCGGTCCATAAAGACCGCATCGTCTGCATAAAGAAGGGCGGGAAGTGGTCTTCCATTTACATGCGGAACATCACTTGTTAGTTTGCACACAGTGCTACTTAATTCATTTATATACAGAATAAAAAGCAAGGGGGCCAGAACGCAGCCCTGTCTGACCCCCCTGCCAATTAAAATATCACCGGAGACTTCACCATCTTTATTCAATCGAACACATGCTCTCAAATCGCTATGTAAGTGGGCCAAAAAATAAACCAAGGATTCATCTAAACCATAATTCAACAAAACAGACCATAAGCGAGAATGATTAACAAAATCAAAGGCAGAACTTAAATCCATAAAACCTAAATACAAAGGGGATTTTTTGGCAATGGTATATTTAGCCATTAATAGGTTTAAATTTAGGCATTGCTCCACGGTGCCCACATTGCTTCTAAAGCCCAGCTGACATGGGTGTAGAACAGCATTATCCTCTGCCCAAGTTCTAATCATATTGAAGATGACCCTATCTAAGATATTCAAGGTGTTATCTATTAAAGATATTGGGCGATAACAGCCAGGGTTTAGTCTATCGCCTTTTTTGAAGATAGGCACGATAATGCTATTTGACCATGTTACTGGGACTGGAGAATGTGATAGGTTATTGAAGATGTTACACAATAATGGAGCCCAGAAGTCAGGTTCTGATTTAATTTGGTCGATGGATAGACCATCGGGCCCTGGAGCTTTATTCCCCGCACTTTCTGAGATGGCATCTTCCACCTCCATTATGGTGATGTTTAATGTGGTTAGGGGGGAACAATACCTATGGTGTTGGGTGATGCCTCATGGATTTTAGAAAAATGGTCCACCCACACATCCCCTGGTATATTGCAATTTATGGGGGAGATATTTGTTCCCATTGATCTTAAGTTCTTAACTTCGCTCCAGAACCCGGTGACATCTCTCAGCGACGCTGTGCGCACGAGGGAATCCCAATGATCTTTTAGTAACTCCTCTGATCTTATTTTTAGGGTGTGCTTATAGCTAGATCTCAGTCTCCTCACCACAGACTGGTCCCGTGGGTCCGCTGTGAGGGCAGCCCTTAGTTCCCGGTTTGCTTTGGAACATGAGGTGTCGAACCACCTTGGTTGTTTTTGATTGGTTGCTAAGGCTGGTTTAGAAATCTCCTTTTTTATAGCCTTACAGAGACCTGTGAAGGCCTCAACAATTTCATGTCCGTAACTATCGGTGGATAGACAAACAGACACTAGTAAGGGGTACTTTTTAATGGTACGAGTTAGAACCCCCTTATTATCTATCCCCCTCCAGGCCACCCTGAGTTTATCTGTTGATGCCGTTAAATTTTGGGCCCCGATTTCCCTTTGATTCCCCTGTTTTTTAATGGATTTAAGACTAATTAAAATCGGGTAATGATTACTATATGGAACACTGGCAACTTCAGCCTTTAGTAAGAGGTCCCCTAGCAAGGAGGATATGAATCCATAGTCTATTATGGTAGAACTCCCACACCCTACATAAGTGGCCTCTGGTCGTTATTCGCGGTAATGTTAGCCTTTTCCCTAACATTAACTAGGTCACGTGTAGACAAATGGTTGAGCAATTCTTCTCCTCTTTTACAGCTGGGGGTTCTCGAATAAATGTGGGCATTAAAATCGCCTCCTATACAAATACCGTCAAATTTACCATATTTATGTCCATCAGCAATCTCATCAATAAAATCAAATAATCTTATAAAATTAGTGTTAGGGTGAGTTGTGAAATCATTGTTATAAAAATTGATTAGACATAATTTTAATCTACTAATATATGTCAATGTCTGGAAATTCTTGTCATTAATAAGCAGTTTTTCAATTTTTACACCTGCCAAGATCTTGACCCAAATAGATAAGCCCCCGCTAGGTCGGCCCATGCACGGGGTAGGTACAGTTTGGTTGTAACAACTATACCCTTCTTGGAGCAGAGGACTGGTACACCAGGTTTCCTGGAGCATTAGAACGTCAAAGTTGCTAACCCAATCTATGGCTGATTTTCATTTTTGCACTAAGACCGGCAATGTTCCAACTCAGAATGGTCAGGTCATCAGATGGTATGGAGGTGTTGGTGCCCTGTGGGGATGTTAGCTGTTTAGATGGTGACACAGACGCTGTAAACCCATTTGGCACCATTACATTGGGACAGATTGGCAATTTTGTTGTATTTCGAGCCGTGGATGAGTCAACCTTAGGTGATAACGCGGGGAGCCGTCAGCTTGATGATGCTGACGTGAAGAATTCCTCCACCACGGACTCAAGGGGAGATATTCAGTCTTAAAACAATCCTAAAGAGAAGGGTTGCCTTTCATCTGATTTGGGATGAAACTGGAAATCTAGCCTAATTCCATAAACCTCAGAAATGAGGTAACGCACCAAAGTCTTTTTACCATTACATGGAACACAAGTGGGTAAAAATGCGTTTCATTTGATCATCCATCCACCGTGAGTAGGCACTTTAGGGGGTGTACTGCTGCGCTGGGTGAGTTTCTAAGATTACTGGTCCTGAGGAATGCTGGGTTTAACAAGACCAGATAGCTGAAACATGTCGACCGATTTTTAGGACGGAGAGTTCAAATTTGCTCAACTCTTAATTGTCCGACTGTACACACTGATTTTAATTGAGTTCGAATCACCCCTTTATTAAAAACGTTGGTTGAGGGAGTGATCGATACTCATTTTAATCTTGCACTTTTTTGGTTTGGATTGTTGTATCTCAACAAATACTAACTATAGGAACCCGATGAAGATAAACAGCTCCCCCCTCTTCCCAGTGGATGCCTGAGGGTTCTTTTTCTCCTCTTTATAACTTCTCTCCTTTCTCTCTGACACAGTTTCCAATCTCTGCATGGGGCATTGATGGTGTGTTTGGTGGACGGCTGTCCTACCGGCTCTCCTTTCTAGCTCAATGTATTTTAAATTTTAAGATACTCTTTTGTTGTTTATGATTGCTTATTCCAAGGGGTGGAAGAGTATCCATTGTAGCCCTTTCTCTCTTGTTGTTTATATACAGATTGGCAATTTTACCACAAGGTCAGTTACATTCAACTGATCGCTGACTGCTATATCTAAGGGGGTGGGTGGTGGTGGTCAGTCCAAGGTGTCCAGCTCAGATAGTGCACTGTATCTATTAAATAATGGATATGGTGGTGGAGCTTGGCTAAATGGTCTCCGAGGGGGCCTATAAAAGTAGCCCAATGAGAGAGGGGTTATGACAGTTGTTAGGCCAGGGTAGGTGTTATTGTTGCTAAGTATATATTTGGCTGTCCCAGGGTAACGAAAATTAATTACAATACAATCACCGCTGATGTTCTTAAACAGGGGACCGACCCAACTTACTCGACGTGCTGACAATATTTCATTCGAGATGTTGTGACCTACCCTTTTATGTTTACACAGCAAGTCAATGCATTTGTTGTTCAACTGGACCCACGACTCTCCTTGGCCCTCCTTAAGTGCTGGTACGCCTGCTAAAATTAAAACATAAGGGCATGCGTCTGGGGGTAGATGAAGGGAAGGTCCCTGGGGTTTTATGGGCCTAATAGCAGCAGCTTGTCCCTTGTTGGGGCCAATATTAGTTGGTACTCCTGATTTAGAGGTGGCTGGGGTAGAACCACCCTTAGGTGTACCGCCAGTCGTACTGATGGAACAGGAGGACCCGGTTGCCACTGCCGATGTGTGCTGTGGTTTCGTGGCAGTTTGGATTTTCCCAGCAGTGTCATTCCTAGGTGCAGCATTAGGTGTTGGTATGCTACTGCTAACAATATTGGCCCTACCACCCATGATGACCTTGCTGGCAGACTCTAGCTCTTTCAATAGGCGATCACCCCTCATTAGATCAAGACTAATCACCCCGTTCCTTTTTGCGTCTTCCTTTTTTACAAGATTTTCCAGTCTATCCAGTCTTTTAAAAATAGTATTAAACTGTTTGATCATTTGACTTTCCATTTGTTTAAAAATTGTATCAACAATAGTCTCAATAAGATTTCCATTAGTCTTTGGTTGGGTAATACTTTCGACTAGCGGCTCAGTCTGTGTGCAGGCAGAAGTATGACCCTCTTTTAAGAAAGTTTTTGGGGATGCAACAGAAACCACGTCATCATGTTGCGCGGACTCATTGGTGTCAGTGCTAACCCTTGGTAGTTGATTATTCCCTTTAGCCCACATACTTTGTGGAGTCAGCTGGCTCTTATTACGAGGTGGTTGTTTCTTCTTGTTCACTATTAGTTTGGAGGCGCCTCTTTTTCTTTTTTCAGCTCCAGACTTGTTGCTCGGCGTTGAGGGGACGGTGATAGTTTGTGCAACCGGGTCAGGCAAGCAGTCAATAATAATGGTAGAACTACTACCCCCCGGCAGTTGCACCGACAGATTGCCAAGTGGGGTAGGTTTCATGACTGTAACCACAGGTGAAAGCGGGAGAGCATTATTTGGGTTTGCTTGTAATGGTTCTGAGTGTATATTTGCAAGACCCAGTGACATTCTCCTCTCAGTGTAGGCGATTTCATTTGTTACCATATTAAAGGCATTTTCCAACATGCTTTCAAAGGAAGGCGGGAGAACTGAAGATCCCTCAGGTGCCTGTGTCACAGTGCTAATGTTTCGTTTCACCATTGTGGATTTTATTGTTACGAGCTCACCTTTTATAACAGCTTAGAGGGGTGGCCCGCCCGACCACTGTGGACTTCTGAGGGCCTAAGAGGGCCCGCCCTTTGCCCGGGCTTCGCCCGGCGTCCCGCGAAGCGGGGTGCTCACAGGCTTTGTAGCACATCCTGGCGCCGAGATGACGCTTCCAGCAAGCGCCGCCGCAGGGGTCGATGGAAAACCGAGTCCTCCACTTGGCGGCCGCGAGGATACCAAAGGCGGCGGCGGGAGACTCAGAGGACTCGGAGAGCTCAGCAGCAGGGTAGGGACACATCCAAATTGCAGCACAAATGCCCCGGGTCTATTCAGAAGCCACCTTCTCCCTCACCGGAAGAACACAAAGGCTTTGCCTACCACCTTCTACCTTGGACCCCAAGGATATCGTCTGTGCTGTCTGCCAGGGCTTACCCCTCAGCTCCACACTCTTCAAATGCATATATGACATGCATTGTCAGATCTCACGGTCTCAACATAATATCCTACGCAGATGACACCCAACTCATCCTCTCATTCACCGATGTCTCATTCACCGATCACCACCAGGACCAACCTCCACAGATGACAAGCGTCACCAACTGGATGAAGAACAACTGCCTGAAGCTGAACATGGACTAGACAGAAGTTCTGATCTTCAGCAACAACAGTAACCAATGGAACGACTATTGGTAGGCTTCAGATTTAGGACCCGCACCCACTCCAGCCAACCATGCCAGAAACCTCAGAACCATCGTTGATAACAAGCTCACCATGAAATCACAGATCAACAGCGTCTTCTCTGCCTGCTTCCTCACTCTGCACATGCTGCGTACGATCTTCAAGTGGCTACCCTTGCACACGAGACACACTGTGACACGAGCCCTCATCACCAGCCAACTGGACTATGACAGCGCTCTATGTACGAATTACAGCTCACCTCCTTTGGAGACTTCAAACCATACAGAATGCCACAGCTAGAGTTATCCTCAACCTCCCCCAATGAACCCACATCAGACCCCACCTCGTTCAGAAGAAATGGCAATTCAATCTGCTGATCCACACACACACGCCTCCACACATCCAAGGACCCACCTACATTAACCACTGCCTGAATTTTCAGCAACCATCGAGAAGACTAAGCTTCGCCTCCCTAACGCTTGCCCACATTCCCCACATCTCCCGAAGCAGAAGTGGAGGACGCTCCTTCTCCTATATCACAGGAATGACCTAGAACAGCCTCCCCACACCATTCCGGACCATCACCTAACTTCCAGAATTCCAAACATCCCTCAAGACCTGGCTGTTTGAATACGCCTTCTGGAACCTGCAAATGACTGGATACCCTATTGGGTAATTAGAAGTGCTTTATAAATCCTGATTGGTTGATTGATTGAAAGGGTGAGGAATCCACAGTTAAAAGCCTCTGTCAGAAATAAAGGGCATTCTTTCATCTTGTTTCAGCATATACATATTACAGAGAGTGAGGGTCGGGCAGTTGGTTGAGAATTCATTAGTGATGTCAACCAGGATGGCGTATAGATAAGCCTTGGTGAAATTTGTAGTTCACAAAGTTTTGCAGAGGGGTGCGTCTGAGAATGAGCAGGAAGCTGGGAGAAATGTGGTACATTACATGAGGACCATGATCAAGAGATGTATGACAGCAGGAACCATAGCCAGAATGTTATCAGAAATTACCTTTTATGCAAAGTATTTTGGAGCTATGTGCTCTCTGGTGACAAACTCAGAAGGAGAATCTTGGCCGAATGAGCAAAATACAGAAAGTGTAGTATGATTGCCTAGAAGCCCTATTACAATGACCCTCTTAACTAGAATGCTGGGTAGTCCAGCAGTCATATGCATATCAAATACTGAGTTGAGACTGTTTAGATTGTGTATGTTGTGGTTGTTTTTTGATGTGGCATGAGTTTCTAACCATCTAGTGGAAGGGATAGAAATGGCAATTGTTCCTATGAAGTGCAATTGCAGAGGTGCTTTTGAGATCGTGTTTGAGATAATCAAAGAAGGATCAAACAGTAGATGGGTAGTAATACAAGCAGCAGAAGGAATCTTGTACTTTGAGCAGTAGGAGGAAAACTGTACCTGTGTGATCCTGATGTAGATTTCCTGAATTGTGTTTGTGAGAGGCTGGGCATTGGTACGAAGTATAGGGGGCATATTACCAAGCCTTTATCGCCACCACAGCGTCATTTTTTGTGATGTTGTGGTGACGATAAGGTCAGCGCCCTATTACCACGTCCCTTTTAAGGCAAATTATTAGCGTGAAATGCGCCCTATTACCAAGGCAGCGTTAAACCACATAACATGGCTAAAAGCCACATAAAGTGGCTTAACGCTGCCTTGGTAATAGGGCCCATTTCACGCTAAAAATTGGCATGAAAGGGACGTGCAGATGGGTGTTGCTGTGGGCGTTCCACCACAACACCCATTCACTTTGACACTGCCACCTATTAGCAAGATAGGCGATAATAGGTGGCAGCGCCAA
Organism: Lissotriton helveticus; assembly: GCF_964261635.1. NCBI lineage: Eukaryota > Metazoa > Chordata > Amphibia > Caudata > Salamandridae > Lissotriton > Lissotriton helveticus. The sequence goes on along the minus strand of NC_136073.1, from coordinate 701,901,389 downwards.
ACTTAAGACCAGAAAAATCCTGGTTTTAAAGTGGCAAAACGAGGAGTGTGCTGCCATGTGCAGCACACATGGAAAAAGCAAAATGCCAGCAGGCCACCATTCCTGGAAGTGCTAGCCATTCCCGATGGGGTTATAAATTGCGCTTGCCTCATGAATATTAATGAGGCATGCAATTTGATTGGGAATCACACACAGTGTCTGCGGCAAACTTTCAAATAAGCATTTAAATTGAACTGCATTTACCAGGATGCAAAGGGGCGAACCGTGCTGGGAGGTGAAGCAGTGTGCTCCCATCCCCCTTCTGTTTACAATGGTTCCCTTGAGCCACTGAGCTGACGAGCTCTTGGAGATGCACCTGTGCGCCAGGGAGAGGCACAGAGACCTGAGAGGATTGTGGCAGCTATCTCAGCAAACCCCAGATGAATTTCGTTTTATCTCTACTGCTGAAGGATAAAATCCAGAAACACATGTGTCTAGAGATTAACAGCACTAACCTGCACCAACTTTGGTGAAACACTCTGCAAACTTTAAAGTAAGCATTTAAATTGAACTGCATTTACCAGGATGCAAAGGGGCGAACTTTGCTGGGAGTTGAAGCAGTGTGCTCCCATCCCCCTTCTGTTTAAAAAGGCTCCCTTGAGCCACTGAGCTGACGAGCTCTTGGAAAGGCACCTGTGCGCCAGGGAGAGGTACAGAGACCTAAGAGGATTGTGGCAGCTTTCTCAGCAAACCCCAGAAGAATTTTGTTTTATCTCTACTGATGAAGGATAAAATCCAGAAACATAATTGTCTAGAGATTAACAGCACTAACCTGCACCAACTCTGGTGAAACACTCTGCTAACTTTTAAGTAAGCATTTAAATTGAACTGCATTTACCAGGATGCAAAGGGGCGAACTGTGCTGGGAGTTGAAGCAGTGTGCTCCCATCCCCCTTCTGTTTAAAAAGGCTCCCTTGAGCCACTGAGCTGACAAGCTCTTGGAAATGCACCTGTGCTGCGCCAGGGAGAGGTACAGAGACCTGAGAGGATTGTGGCAGCTTTCTCAGCAAACCCCAGATGAATTTTGTTTTATCTCTGCTGATGAAGGATAAAATCCAGAAACACAAGTGTCTAGAGATTAACAGCACTAACCTGCACCAACTTTGGTGAAACACTCTGCAAACTTTCAAGTAAGCATTTAAATTGAACTGCATTTACCAGGATGCAATGGAACGAACTGTGCTGGGAGGTGAAGCAGTGTGCTCCTATCTCCCTTCAGTGTCTGTGACATTGTTGTGCATTCACTTTTGTGAGTTGCAAATTGTGAGTCGCAATTCGACGCAATTTGCGACTCGCAAAAGTAAATGGTCATACATCTGGCCCATGGTCCTTAAAGTGTTGACAGTTGTTCAATAATGTCTAATGTTGTCTTGTTTTTGTTTTATTGCTGGGTTTGTTGCAGGGCCTTGGGCTACAGTTGTGACAATTTGGATTATCCGGCACTCACTAGTTTGGTGGACTCCAAATAAGGCGGAGAAATACCCCTTCAGAAAGTATTTTGGTTTACGTACATGTGGCTTTTGAGTTGAACAACGAAATACCATTGTCACAACTGAACACTACGACATTATCTGTTTTTAGATGCTTAGCAGGCCTTTTCACAAAATGTATCTTTATCCTGTTGATATACCTTTCTCCAATACCACTAGCTCCTCTACTCCAATACAATGGGACATAGTTGTATAGTTATGAATAATATTTCCTCTCCTTTGTAGCAGTTATTCTATACCAAGGGATTTTTAGTTCATTTTTTTCAATTCATCATCATCATCAAAAACGTTATTTCGGCTATTACAGCCATAAAGCACATTTAAATTTACTGCACGATAAAATCTCAAAGAGGGAAAATATAAGATCATCAAGAACACTGGAATATAGACCTGTAGACATAAGAAAGCCACTATAAAAGATGGGGAATACAAAATCGACATTATGGGCAATTCGAAGAATTAAAACATACATTAAGAATATAAATTAAGCTAAAATATATAAAAAGTAGTTAATCATATCCATTATTTTTATAAAGCCCAGAATCAAAGTCCCAGCCAGCTGGTAGGTATTTCTATCTCTCACATAGAATTAACTCCCAATATCTGACTTACAGTCTTAGTTTTTACATACTAAATAGTCAGAGCAGGTAACAGGAAGGAGCTAGGTGTTGCTTGAAATCAGGTCAGATTTTTAGTAAGCGCCTTCGTTTAGACCACATTGCAAAAAGAAATTTCGAGATTGCAACAACATAAACCGGGTTAGTATCAGATTTTAGGATCCTAAAGTATTCACGACAGTTCCTAATACCCAGGTTTCTACAAAGTTGTATAACCCATTTGGACCTAGCCTGTTTGTATGCCGAGCAGAAGAGCATAACATGAATTGCTGTTTCTTCCTCCACTAGGCATCCAGGACATAGGCGGTGGGTTACACCCGCCCATTTATTGGTTGTGGAGTGAAGGGGGAGCGTCCCATACCTAAATTGCAAAAACAACTTCTTAGCTAATGGCGGTTGTATTAAGTCCAACACCAGTTCAAATTTATATTGGGACTTAAAATCCAAAAACCCATATGTTAAGCTCAAAGGGTTTACTGCCTGTAAAATGCGAGTCAATTTGTGCTTGTTCGCTGCATTTGCCAAGGTTTTTTTTAGAAGTAGCTGGGCAAGATTCTTCAGCAGTGGTTCATAGATCCTCTCTTCCAATTGCACAAAACGTAACAAAGGACAACCAGGGTATACTACCAGCCTCCAGAGATGACAATACCACTTTTAGTTCCTCCCTGTAGTGACCCATGTCAGGAGTACTCCACAGCCGTCGCCAATATAGCAACGGACGTGAGGAGATTAAATCCGCAATTGGGAGGATATCCGAATTCATCCTTAGTGGTACTAGAGGTGTATTTTTCGGCAGGGCCAGAGTTCGTCTAATGAAATTATTTTCAGTTATAGTAAGGGTATCGGATGGACTGTGCCCCCACAATTCTGCCCCATATATGGTGGCTGCCCTGGCTTGGACTTTGTAGATTTCTAGTGGTGGGCTTATAACCTTTAAAACACAACTCTTATGGACTTTTAAAATTCCCCCAACAGCCTGGGTTAGCTCCAGGTTGGCCTTATTGCTTTGGGGTCCCCAATCCATTTTATCATTTAAAAGTGAGGCCCAAGTAGTCAAAAATAGGCACCCTCTCCAGAGGTCTACCGTCCATCATTGGGTGTGGGCAGTTTATGGAGTGTGCATTAAAGGCCATGTATTTTGTCTTGTTAATGTTTACCACAAGGTTCCTCTTTTTGCAAAACCGGCTAAATTCTGTGAACACACGCTGCATCCCCATTTGTGATTTCGAGAGGAGCAGGGTGTCATCCGCAAACATTAATGCGGGGAATTTACGGAGTGCTAGTTTTGGGGATCCTATATCCTTAACGGCAAGTAAATCTTCAATTAACCCATTGAGGAAGAGGGAAAAGAGGGTCGGCGCAAGCACACAGCCCTGCCTCACCCCCTTACCAACAGGGAAAGGAGCCGTTAATTGCCCATTGTTATCAAACCTTGCTCTAGCAAATGTACGCTCGTGGAGGCGTTTAAGCTGGTAACAAAGATATGGTGGAACTCTCATGTCCAGCAAAATACCCCACAGCTGGTCACGGTCCACAATATTGAACGCTGATTTCAAGTCCACAAAGGTAAGATACAGGCTCCCACCCTCCAGCACTACGTGCTTCCAATAGATCAGCTGTAGCATAAACAGCTGATCTATGGTTGATGTTTTAACTCTAAGGCCAGCTTGCAATGGGGTTAAGACATCATAGTCTTCCATCCATTCCTGCAATCTTCCCAGTAACACCCTTGCAAAGATTTTTTATGTTACATTAATAAGGCTAATTGGCCTGTAATTAGCAGGTTCAATGGGGGACCCTTTTTTGTGAATAGGGATAATCTCTGCCCCAGCCCACGTAGAGAGGGCTGGGAGGTCATGAAGAATTGCATTAAAAAGTGATTGGATATATGGGGCCCACACTACCTGTTTGTTTCTATACAGGTCCGCAGGGATTCTATCTAATCCCGGTGCTTTATTAGGTAATAACTTGGCTAAAGTAGATAATACCTCAGCCATAGTACAGGGGGGTATATCCCATAGAGAATCAGGGGTAAAACTACACACCGTGATATCACTCACACATGATCCAGTAGGCGGGCTTGAGTATAACTCCTTAAAATAAAGATGCCATGCTTCCTCATCAATATTTGGCTCGATAATAGTTCTACCCTCGGTTTTACCAGTGTGGACTACACGCCAAAAACCTCTAATGTCTTTTAAGTCCAAGGCAATCTTAATAGCCTGCCATCTATCTAATTCCCATTCGGATTTTGCTTGTAAAACGGTTTTCTTAAAAAAAGCCCGAGCTTCCCTAATACACAAGCTATCACCCCCCTTGAGGGATGGTAGCAGGGCTCACTTAGCTTCCCTACAACTCCTGCTGTACCAGGGGTTTTTATCACTATAGTGGTTAAACTTAACGGACCCAGTACTATAAAATAAATCCGCCAGGATTGCAACCATATCCTGATGAATTTCCCCTAAGTCATTACCGGGTCCTAAATTGGCAGTATTTCCATATGCAAGCCTTGCCTTTTCTAGCAGAGGGATAATACTATTTGACTAATTTGACATTGTTTCCGGGATTGATTTATTGTACCCCAACGGATACGTCTCCCTCCTTCAATAGCGACTAAATTATCATGAAGGGGTTATCAGGACCTTGTTCTGTTACTGCCATGTGAAAATCTAGCAATGCGACCAGAGGATTATGGTCACTTTCAATGCGCGAATCAACGCTAAACTTTGCAATGTTATGCCAGATTTCGACACTTAATAAAATATAATCAATAACTGATGCCTGGCCAGGTCTCTCAAAGGTAGAATGCCCTAGATTATCACCTGAAAACCGTCCGTTACAAGCCCTCAAGAAAAAAGTGAGGGTAAGAGAACTCAATTGGAGGACAAGTGGAGTCCACCCCCTTATCGTGTATGTGTTAGGCAATGGGATTGACCAGGTTGAATCCTCGTCGCTAGTAATAGGTTAAATAAGACCATTGAGAGGTTCAAAGTGGCAATTAAAATCCCCGCCAATTAAAAAGTACACATTCCCCGAGAGTGAATTAAGGAGGCTTACCAAACAATCTAACGTCGGGGATGTTCCACCATGCTGAACTTGCCAAGAATAAACATTAATAATGGCCAGTTTTGGTAGTTTTCTATGGGTCAGAAGAATGCATCTAATGTCAGGAGAGTGTGTTTCTACTCTCTTTACCGTACATCCTAAGTGTGTTCCCACCCATATACATAAACCCTCCCCGAAGGTCTGCCCCTAGGGCCCTTCACTGCTGCTTCGCAATACGCCGCAAATCCTACTCTATATAGGGGATTTAGGGCCCAAGTTTCTTGGAATAGACAGATCTCATGGGAGTCAATGTAACCTTCCCAATCGGGCAGATCTAATTTAGCCGCCAGGCCGGCAATATTCCAGGACAAAATTCTAGGACCACCAGATGGCACTTCTAAACCACTCCAAACAGTTGCCTCCAATTCACGGCTATCTAACAATCCAGGGGATTCAAAGCTAATAGGGAGAGGGGCTAATTCTTGGGGATATGGTCCAATCTCACAAATTACGGGATTAGTTCCAGTTGGAGCAATGGAATTCCCCATCTCCTCACCTATATTAGCTATACAAATTTTGCCACTTTCAGTACCCCCTAATACATCGCTTGGCAGCAGTTGTTGGTTTAATACCCCAGCCCCCGACCACCCCCCCGGTTTATTACACAGCTGTTTGGTCGTTATCAGTAAACAGGAATCAATAGAGGTCAGTCAATCCACCAAATCTAATACACTAAGGGCCATATGTATCAAGCAAATTTGCATTCGCAAACGCCGAAATTCGCAGATTTTCGGCGTTTGCGAATGCGAATTTGCCAAATGGTATGTATAAAGGAAAATCTGGTGCAAAACAAGGAATCGCAACATTTGCGATTCCTTATTTTGCAATTGCATTGTATGAAGCAAAAAAAAATGCAAATTGTCCTTAAGGAATCGCAAATTACCACCAACTTCAAGTTGGTGGTAATTTGCGAATTCCTTGAACACTTCACATTTTAGCATTTTTCAAAGTGCCATGTGACACATACATGCCCTTAGGGTATGTATGTGCGGCACATGTGCACCCATGCTTATTTCAGGGGTACAACAGGGTGTCCTTTGGACACCCCTGCACCCTTGAAATTATTCTCAATTTGCGATTCTCAAATTGCGAATCGCAAATTGAGAATAACTTCCCATTCATTCCTATGGGCCTCCTGGTCTATAGAAATGAATGGGAAAGTATTCCTTAATTGCGATTCGCAATTTGCTAATCGCAATTAAGGAATACTAAGAATTCACACAAAAATTGCGAATTTGCACATACATCCCAATTTACGATTCTGAAATAGCGATTTCTAAAAAATCGCTTTTTCAGAATTGCAAATCTGGTTGATGATACATATGGCCCTAAATCTATTGCTGATTGGGACACGCGGTGGACATGCGGTGCTATCCAGCCCTTCTCTATAACCCTGCATTACTGGTTGGCCAAGCCTACCTGTAATGACCGGATTTCCTGACCAAGTTATCAGCTCACCCAAACACCACAAACCCAGTCATCACGTAACTTCATCCCTTCCCAGACCCTGGGTACCTACCTGGGAATGGGGATATACAAGCTTACACATCCAAAATACCACTAAAATCTAGAGGGTTGCTAAGAACTAATATTAGAAGTCAGTAATAACTACGGAATCCCATGATATATCCTAAGATCTCACCTTATAGCCCCACAACAATCTGGCCCGGGCTAACCTACTCTCTCGTGTCGGAGAGCAGCTCTTTCCCACTTGTAGCCCCACGGCAATCCGACCCGGACTACTCTACCCCCTCTCTCTTCGGGGAGCAGCTTCAGCATATAACGCCCTATCCTGAGCGACCTCTCTTTATAGTGTCCCCACTTGTAGCCCCACGGCAATCAGGCCCGGACTACTCTACCCCCTCTCTCCTCGGGGAGCAGCTCCAACATATAACGCCCTATCCTGAGCGACCTCTCTTTATAGTGTTCCCACTGTCCTATTAATACCTCCTGCTCTCTATTTGGAATTTCCCAAGTACCTAATATCTACTGGAAATATCTTCTATCTCATATGAATTATTATTATCCCTCATGTAATGGATAGGAGATCCGATCCTCTCACACAAGAACTGCCAATTTATTACATTCAAGAATTATTCCCCCATATGAAACTCACATTACTCTCCGTCATCAGTTACCTGTAGGAAGGGAATGGCCAATCCTTCCTTACGACAGTACCTGGCTAAAAAGAAAGGTTAGCTTCATCATGGAAACAATACTCAGATATATTCATTAAGAACTGGGGTCCCTTTATTAAACAATAGAAATAGACATTGCTTTATAAAGTCATAGTAACACCTAGCAACCTAAGCATAGCCTGAAAAGTAAAGGAAAGAGTTAGTCTATTTGCGCACTATAATAGCAGGACAGACTTCACCTTATAATTACGTAGTCCGGTTCTGGCTGTCATCTGGGTCCCTCTCTCTGTGCCTTGGCTCATCTCAGACTCTGCTCTGCACCCACAGATACACGTCTGCACCGCTATGCTCCTTCACCTCCGTCACCCCTAAAAAGCACTGGAACCCTTCTCTGGTCTTCGTCTGTCTCTCAGCTCTGCACCGTTCAATCTACACTGACTTCTCCTCTCCCACAAACTGTCTTCACTTCCAAGCTTCAATCTAATGATATAGTTTCCACTATTCTGAAAACCATCGGTTCAACTAACTTCTTCACTCTGATTATTCCAATACTGGCTACAAGCTAACTCCAACTGCTCCAACAGACTAATTCATGATGTAGCTTCGGTCTCTCCAAAGGATCGTCTGCGTCTGCGTCTGGTCTGTGTCTGCTCTGCGTCTGCCAACTGCTCTAACAGACTACTCTGCCTTCCGATAATATAGAGAGCTCTTCGTTCGTGGAAATTTCCAGACAGTAACCTGCCGCCCACCAGACCCCTGTACCAGGCCCCGGGCTTTCGACGCTCCCACAGTGGCCACCTGCTGTTTCGTCTAAGAGCCCGAGCTCCGTCTACATTCCTCCGATAAGGGCGAACAACAGCTCAGAACTAAAATATCACTCTTGACCTACAAGCGCCTCGGGCAACCGAGGCAGAAAGGAAAATGGAGTCTCTCTCGTTTGGGCCTTGTAGGCCCGAAAAAGATGAAAGAGACTCACAGCTCTGTCAAAGTACGTAGGCAAGCCCTACCAATAGGTAATATAAGGTCAGAAAGAAAGAATCTACCTCCTAATCTAAGCCTTCAGGCCCGAAAACGATGAAAGGGGCTTAGAATTATGTCAAAGTCGATAGGCAAACTCTAAGGATATATGAGAATGGGTGATAAGTTTATCACCTAACCCTTTCTGCACTGCTGATGCTAACCTCTTTGGGTTCACTCCTATTTTTAACTTGCCTATAACTTTTTGGCAAACAATAAAGTTTTAACAATTAATTGCTTCACATTTTTCATCATTTATTTTGTTGAACATAAGACCTTATTATGCTTTAGCAACAAATGACAGTCACTATTCAATAGAAACTTTTCTTATATACAAAAATGCAACTCATAAGTACAATATATTATTTCATTCAACGCTAATAGTATCATCTTGTTGTGAATCCCAATGCATTTCGAGATCACAGGGATCTCTTCTTCAGGGGAACTGAAATGAAAGAATTATGTTTGTATCAATACTATGTACAATATTCAAGCAAACAAGGAAGATCACAGATCAAAAAATTGACTTAAGAGTGAATTACTGACAGTGTACACCATAATGATCACATGCTCCAGTTTAAGAGAGTTATTAGTGGTTAGTCAAGATAAGTGGCCAAGTACATGAAAACTCGAAGCTTACCAAAAGATTCAAGATGAGGTAGTACTGTGTTTTTGTGGTCAACAAAAGTAAACTTTCTAGAACCAGAAACTAGAAAAATGAATGAAAATGCACTGATTATAACCTGGTTATTTGAAAGTTCATACCATCAAACTCTAAGAATATTCCAAAAGAAGATGTACCTCACTGAAAGACGGGCGTAATCCAACAACTGGTTCAATGTTAAAATCAACGAAGGTTCTGAAAAAACAAATACTCCGGATGTCATGCCTGTCCATAACACGCTCTTCGTGATTTAATATCAAAGGGGATTAACAAAATTACCTTAAGTTTACTCCAGTGTCTGTCGAGAGATGACAAATTAAATCGGTGGCCAAAAATCGATATGCTGAAATTAAACAAAACATTCCGTCACCATTCCGTCAGTCGTTAGCTCGCGTTATAACCCGCTCGCAGAACAAGACTCTACCTGTGAGAGGTTCTCGGCGTCTGCCAAATTTCAATCCTGGTACCGAAACAAGAGGATCCGAATATCGTTCGTATAAGAACGTTATACTGAGTTGGAAAGAGGACTATCTACACGCGAGTCGGCCATCTTGGAAAGGGTACTATTCAAACAAGCCTGTGGCGGCCATCATAGAATGTCTGAGATCACGAAACGCAAAACAACCACTGATAGTATCGGAAGACCTAAAATACTGTGTTAAACAAAACACTTCACATGCTTAAATTAACCAATCTTTTCCAACACTTTAGGTGCGAACGAAAAAAGAAAATAGGTGATGTTATTAGTATTTAAATGTTATATCTGTCATTCATTTAACTTATATAGCGTGACTAGACTTGAACCTTGACATTTAAATCGTCCACGGTGCATTCTCAACATACCGTATTTCAACATAAGAGAAATTGAAACTCTTTTAAACAATATTGGTGATTGATATACAAATACAAATACATTTATTTATTAACATTCTATTATGCACTTCTATGAACCTAAAAGTTGTTGACCTTTCAAATCTATTTGGTATTATACTAACCACTATTGTGTTATAGTTCTCTAATATTATTTCAAAAGATCTACCAGACCTGGTATACAGATGTACTGCTTCTATGGGGCATGTGACCTCCTTATAAGAAACAAATCATATCTAACTTGTCGTTGAGTCCTTTCGGCATCATGGTTTCCATGTATTTTATCCACCAAATCTCTCTTTGGGATAGAAAACGTATATTGTCTCGGTCAGGTTTTTGGTCAATTACTTCTAATACTTGAAATCTGAGTTGGTGTATGGTGTGGTTAAGTTCATTCCAATGAGTGGCAATGCTTGAGGTTGTGGATTTGTTGCGGATACGACTTTTATGCTCTGATATACGTATTTTAATTTTCCTGTCTGTTTTACCGATGTACAATTTGCCGCAAGGGCACTTTATACTGTAAACAACGTGAGTGGAATTGCAGTCTACTTGATGACGTAGTTTAATAATTTTGCCTGTTTGTGGATGTTGGACACTGTGGCTGACGATAACATTATTACAATGTACACAATTGGCACACCTTTTCATTCCCGGCTATCCTTGGCTACTATGAGTGGAATTTTTTTTTGGTTTGGTTACCATCTCTTTCAAGTTTCTGCTTCTGTTGCTGGGTGCCGCTCGCAGCCGTTGCGTTTCATTTGGATTGCTGTCATTACTGGAAAGCCCTTGAAGACTTGAACTCAGCCAGGAACACCGGGGAGAGACCGAAGTCTGTCCGGTTTGTGGGTGTGGGACTGCGAGTCCCAGCAGGAGTAGCGCTTGAGGCACCAGCGCACCTGCGACTCTTCCCGCCCCTCTCCTCCCCTCTATTTAATTCCATCCACCAGCGCGGACGCGGGACGTGCGCGGGTCGGAGCTCGGGGCGAAGCCCGGGCAAAGGGCGGGCTCTCTGAGGCCCTCAGAGACCGAGTGAGGCCGGGCAGGGCTTACTCTCTTTCATCTCCTTACCGTGTTGCTATCTGGTTCTTTCATGGCTGTGAGCCCGGCCCAACCACTTTCTGACAAGGTAGTGTGTAGTTTCAATGGCCCCCTTGATAGCTATTTCACTAAGGCCTGTACTGATCCAGATAGGCAGAAAACCCTGGCAGAGCGAAGGGCAGAGCGTCGCCGCTCTGTCGAAAGCATGAAGAACAAGGTTTCTGCCGATTCCTCCCTGGATGTTCCCACTCTTACTCTTGAATGCACTCCCACCATTGAAGACCCTTTACATCTAGAAAGTTTCCCACTCCTACTGAGAGATTGCACTCCAACACCCTCGGGCCACACAGGCCAGTCTAGAAACGTTATCCTTCCCCCTAGTCCGACATTGCCTGATGCCGATCTCACCATCCCGACCTCGGCTCAGACTAAACATGTTCAAATTAAATCGAAAAAACATGTGCAGGTAAACATCCATCGCCCACCTCCTGCAAAGAGAAGATGGAAGGGGGGGGGGGTCAGCAAAAGCCAAAGATCAGTCACTCGGACTTTGGAAAATCTTCTAAATCTATCACCAGAACTGACCCGGCCCCAGTGGTTACCTATGCTAATATGCCAAATCTGGTTCCCTCGCAACCACTGATACAAGCTGGACAATCTACGACCACTAACGCCCCAATTGACATTCTTGTTGATCCCTCACAAATGGCTGTTTCCAATGTTGCCCCCCTGGATAACATGGAACACCTAATAAGGTCTTTCATCTTACCCATTATAGAGAGGCTGAGGAGGGTCGAGAAAAAGCTCGAAGCGATCGAAGCTGTGGCTACCAAGGGTCTGTCGAGTAGTGTCCTCGTACCATCAGCCGAAGTGACTCCGTGCACCTCTGGCACTTCCAAAGGCACTCTCCAAACTAGTAAAACAACTAACTTTAAGCAACAGAAGGCTCCCCCTACCAAACAGACCATTACCCCAGTTTCCATACCATCAAACCCAACTTTGGCAGGCCCGGCAAAATCCTCTGCCGGGAACTTACAGCAGAATACCAGGGGCTTTAATAGATCTACTAGACCATCCCAGCGGAGAAGCCCTCAAACAGAACTGCCTCCCGAAGCTGCCCCATATGTGGTTGTCCTGTCGGGAGTACCCACTTTGTCAGTTAATAAGAAGGAGGGGTTTTTCCAGCTTAAAAATAAAATTATGCACTGGCTTGCACAGTACAGACCACTTACACACAATATCAATGGGGAGATTGTGCATGTTAGACGACTTTCATGGTTAGGTAGCAGGGTCAAGGACATTGATGGATATCTTGTTGTCATAAACTTTAGGGACCCTCAAGCAGTCAATTACATCTTAAATTGGCCCCAGGGTGGTGGCAGCAACTCCATTATCCCGCGCCCCCTGACCTATTTTTACCCCAGATCTCTGGTGCTCCCTCCAACCTATACCGGTGGTCACTTACCCATCCACATTACCCCCCTCTTGCCCTACAATACTAGCTACCCGCCCCAAGTCCCACACTTCCACCATGCTGCTGACCCCTTTGGGTGGAATACGGTACCAATCCGGTCCAAGAGTAATCCCAACAGTAGAATGGACCACCTGAGACCCTTTACACCCTTGGAGACAGCAAATAGGTTTGATGCCTTCTCTGGTTTGTACATCTGTGATTGAAGTTTACAGCATGATCAGTTCACGGGTGCCCAAACAAAATCAATGGGCGAGGATGTGTTCAATGGGGGAGCCCATTTTATTGAATCTCCTCCTGAACTGTCAGCTACTACTGTGGCTCCGCCATTTGATCTTGTGTTGCCTGCAAGTGGGTGTACATCATGTCTGTCTATCCTCTGCTGGAACGTAGCGGGCCTGCAGAGCAAACTTGACTCTCCTGATTGGGGGTCTTTTATCAACACCCAAGACGTTTGCATGTTCCAGGAGACATGGGTACGGGAGGACAAATGGCGTCTGGGCTATGCGAATTTCACCATTCCAGCCAAATGGGTGGGTAGAGGACGGCCCTCGGGGGGCCTTTGTATTTGGGTGGCATCTCACTTGGGATGCAAGGCTAGGGCCCTCAAAACCAACTCACTGGATGTTCAGTGCGTACTATTGGAATGGTTGAACCATACAAAACTCGCACTGATCAATGTTTACTCCAGACCGGTGGGTTTAACAATGCCATCACCCACCTTTGAGGAGCTCTCTCTATTTTTGCCACACCTCCCAAAGGGAGCTAGGATTTTGGTAGGGGGAGATTTTAACTGTCAATTTGAGCCGCTCACCCTGACAATGGAGGGAGCACTCGGGGAAGAGGATGATCAGTGGGGAATACCACAATTGGCGGGTCCCCCCGTCAAACCATGGACGCCCCTAGCGACATAAATTCTGCCATTAACTCTCAGCAACTCTCTGAGGGCTTGTAATGGCAGATTCGGTAGGGATATTCCTTCAAAACCGACCTTTAACAGGCCCGGGCAAGAGTCTCACTTGGACTACATCTTGGTCCAGACCTTGGATTGGAATAGGGTTCTGGCCTTTGATGTGGTCCAAAGAAGTGAGAGTGACCATAATGCACTGACTCTCTCGTTGGCCTTGCCATCCGGGCCCAGGGATGACCAGCTGGATCAGGCAACATCAGACAACAACCTAACCCTAACCAACTATAGGCGCAGAGTTCGATGGACCAAACTCCTAGACAATCCTGCCCACATCTCTGCGCTCTAAGGGAGGATTCTCCCCACACTTGAATCCGTGGGGATAATCTTACATCAACCTCCCTCAGAAGAATTCTTCCTTAAGTTGGGCACTCTCCACATGGACTTGGTGGGCACCCTTGTGGGGCTCCTGAATCCAGTCGTAAGGAAAGGGCCCCGCAGGGCACAAAGACAGTCTACTGGTTGGCCAAGCCTACCTGTAATGACCGGATTTCCTGACCAAGTTATCAGCTCACCCAAACACCACAAACCCAGTCATCACGTAACTTCATCCCTTCCCAGACCCTGGGTACCTACCTGGGAATGGGGATATACAAGCTTACACATCCAAAATACCACTAAAATCTAGAGGGTTGCTAAGAACTAATAATAGAAGTCAGTAATAACTACGGAATCCCATGATATATCCTAAGATCTCACCTTATAGCCCCACAACAATCTGGCCCGGGCTAACCTACTCTCTCGTGTCGGAGAGCAGCTCTTTCCCACTTGTAGCCCCACGGCAATCCGACCCGGACTACTCTACCCCCTCTCTCTTCGGGGAGCAGCTCCAGCATATAACGCCCTATCCTGAGCGACCTCTCTTTATAGTGTCCCCACTTGTAGCCCCACGGCAATCCGGCCCGGACTACTCTACCCCCTCTCTCCTCGGGGAGCAGCTCCAACATATAACGCCCTATCCTGAGCGACCTCTCTTTATAGTGTTCCCACTGTCCTATTAATATCTCCTGCTCTCTATTTGGAATTTCCCAAGTACCTAATATCTACTGGAAATATCTTCTATCTCATATGAATTATTATTATCCCTCATGTAATGGATAGGAGATCCGATCCTCTCACACAAGAACTGCCAATTTATTACATTCAAGAATTATTCCCCCATATGAAACTTACATTACTCTCCGTCATCAGTTACCTGTAGGAAAGGAATGGCCAATCCTTCCTTACGACAGTACCTGGCTAAAAAGAAAGGTTAGCTTCATCATGGAAACAATACTCAGATATATTCATTAAGAACTGGGGTCCCTTTATTAAACAATAGAAATAGACATTGCATTATAAAGTCATAGTAACACCTAGCAACCTAAGCATAGCCTGAAAAGTAAAGGAAAGAGTTAGTATATTTGCGCACTATAATAGCAGGACAGACTTCACCTTATAATTACGTAGTCCGGTTCTGGCTGTCATCTGGGTCCCTCTCTCTGTGCCTTGGCTCATCTCAGACTCTGCTCTGCACCCACGGATACACGTCTGCACCGCTATGCTCCTGCACCTCCGTCACCCCTAAAAAGCACTGGAACCCTTCTCTGGTCTTCGTCTGTCTCTCAGCTCTGCACCGTTCAATCTACACTGACTTCTCCTCTCCCACAAACTGTCTTCACTTCCAAGCTTCAATCTAATGATATAGTTTCCACTATTCTGAAAACCATCGGTTCAACTAACTTCTTCACTCTGATTATTCCAATACTGGCTACAAGCTAACTCCAACTGCTCCAACAGACTAATTCATGATGTAGCTTCGGTCTCTCCAAAGGATCGTCTGCGTCTGCGTCTGGTCTGTGTCTGCTCTGCGTCTGCCAACTGCTCTAACAGACTACTCTGCCTTCCGATAATATAGAGAGCTCTTCGTTCGTGGAAATTTCCAGACAGTAACCTGCCGCCCACCAGACCCCTGTACCAGGCCCCGGGCTTTCGACGCTCCCACAGTGGCCACCTGCTGTTTCATCTAAGAGCCCGAGCTCCGTCTACATTCCTCCGATAAGGGCGAACAACAGCTCAGAACTAAAATATCACTCTTGACCTACAAGCGCCTCGGGCAACCGAGGCAGAAAGGAAAATGGAGTCTCTCTCGTTTGGGCCTTGTAGGCCCGAAAAAGATGAAAGAGACTCACAGCTCTGTCAAAGTACGTAGGCAAGCCCTACCAATAGGTAATATAAGGTCAGAAAGAAAGAATCTACCTCCTAATCTAAGCCTTCAGGCCCGAAAACGATGAAAGGGGCTTAGAATTATGTCAAAGTCGATAGGCAAACTCTAAGGATATATGAGAATGGGTGATAAGTTTATCACCTAACCCTTTCTGCACTGCTGATGCTAACCTCTTTGGGTTCACTCCTATTTTTAACTTGCCTATAACTTTTTGGCAAACAATAAAGTTTTAACAATTAATTGCTTCACATTTTTCATCATTTATTTTGTTGAACATAAGACCTTATTATGCTTTAGCAACAAATGACAGTCACTATTCAATAGAAACTTTTCTTATATACAAAAATGCAACTCATAAGTACAATATATTATTTCATTCAACGCTAATAGTATCATCTTGTTGTGAATCCCAATGCATTTCGAGATCACAGGGATCTCTTCTTCAGGGGAACTGAAATGAAAGAATTATGTTTGTATCAATACTATGTACAATATTCAAGCAAACAAGGAAGATCACAGATCAAAAAATTGACTTAAGAGTGAATTACTGACAGTGTACACCATAATGATCACATGCTCCAGTTTAAGAGAGTTATTAGTGGTTAGTCAAGATAAGTGGCCAAGTACATGAAAACTCGAAGCTTACCAAAAGATTCAAGATGAGGTAGTAAGTACTGTGTTTTTGTGGTCAACAAAAGTAAACTTTCTAGAACCAGAAACTAGAAAAATGAATGAAAATGCACTGATTATAACCTGGTTATTTGAAAGTTCATACCATCAAACTCTAAGAATATTCCAAAAGAAGATGTACCTCACTGAAAGACGGGCGTAATCCAACGACTGGTTCAATGTTAAAATCAACGAAGGTTCTGAAAAAACAAATACTCCGGATGTCATGCCTGTCCATAACACGCTCTTCGTGATTATCAAAGGGGATTAACAAAATTACCTTAAGTTTACTCCAGTGTCTGTCGAGAGACGACAAATTAAATTGGTGGCCAAAAATCGATATGCTGAAATTAAACAAAACATTCCGTCACCATTCCGTCAGTCGTTAGCTCGCGTTATAACCCGCTCGCAGAACAAGACTCTACCTGTGAGAGGTTCTCGGCGTCTGCCAAATTTCAATCCTGGTACCGAAACAAGAGGATCCGAATATCGTTCGTATAAGAACGTTATACTGAGTTGGAAAGAGGACTATCTACACGCGAGTCGGCCATCTTGGAAAGGGTACTATTCAAACAAGCCTGTGGCGGCCATCATAGAATGTCTGAGATCACGAAACGCAAAACAACCACTGATAGTATCGGAAGAACTAAAATACTGTGTTAAACAAAACACTTCACATGCTTAAATTAACCAATATTTTCCAACACTTTAGGTGCGAACGAAAAAAGAAAATAGGTGATGTTATTAGTATTTAAATGTTATATCTGTCATTCATATAACTTATATAGCGTGACTAGACTTGAACCTTGACATTTAAATCGTCCACGGTGCATTCTCAACATACCGTATTTCAACATAAGAGAAATTGAAACTCTTTTAAACAATATTGGTGATTGATATACAAATACAAATACATTTATTTATTAACATTCTATTATGCACTTCTATGAATCTAAAAGTTGTTGACCTTTCAAATCTATTTGGTATTATACTAACCACTATTGTGTTATAGTTCTCTAATATTATTTCAAAAGATCTACCAGACCTGGTATACAGATGTACTGCTTCTATGGGGCATGTGACCTCCTTATAAGAAACAAATCATATCTAACTTGTCGTTGAGTCCTTTCGGCATCATGGTTTCCATGTATTTTATCCACCAAATCTCTCTTTGGGATAGAAAACGTATATTGTCTCGGTCAGGTTTTTGGTCAATTACTTCTAATACTTGAAATCTGAGTTGGGGTATGGTGTGGTTAAGTTCATTACAATGAGTGGCAATGTTTGAGGTTGTGGATTTGTTGCGGATACGACTTTTATGCTCTGATATACGTATTTTAATTTTCCTGTCTGTTTTACCGATGTACAATTTGCCGCAAGGGCACTTTATACTGTAAACAACGTGAGTGGAATTGCAGTCTACTTGATGACGTAGTTTAATAATTTTGCCTGTTTGTGGATGTTGGACACTGTGGCTGACGATAACATTATTACAATGTACACAATTGGCACACCTTTTCATTCCCGGCTATCCTTGGCTACTTTGAGTGGAATTTTTTTTTGGTTTGGTTACCATCTCTTTCAAGTTTCTGCTTCTGTTGCTGGGTGCCGCTCGCAGCCGTTGCGTTTCATTTGGATTGCTGTCATTACTGGAAAGCCCTTGAAGACTTGAACTCAGCCAGGAACACCGGGGAGAGACCGAAGTCTGTCCGGTTTGTGGGTGTGGGACTGCGAGTCCCAGCAGGAGTAGCGCTTGAGGCACCAGCGCGCCTGCGACTCTTCCCGCCCCTCTCCTCCCCCTGCTGCTTGAAAACGGCTCGCGGCCCCGGCTCCGCGGGTGCCGCTCGCAGCCGTTGCGTTTCATTTGGATTGCTATCATTACTGGAAAGCCCTTGAAGACTTGAACTCAGCCAGGAACACCGGGGAGAGACCGAAGTCTGTCCGGTTTGTGGGTGTGGGACTGCGAGTCCCAGCAGGAGTAGCGCTTGAGGCACCAGCGCACCTGCGACTCTTCCCGCCCCTCTCCTCCCCCTGCTGCTTGAAAACGGCTTGCGGCTCCGCGGGAGCCGCTCGCAGCCGTTGCGTTTCATTTGGATTGCTGTCATTACTGGAAAGCCCTTGAAGACTTGAACTCAGCCAGGAACACCGGGGAGAGACCGAAGTCTGTCCGGTTTGTGGGTGTGGGACTGCGAGTCCCAGCAGGAGTAGCGCTTGAGGCACCAGCGCACCTGCGACTCTTCCCGCCCCTCTCCTCCCCTCTATTTAATTCCATCCACCAGCGCGGACGCGGGACGCGCGCGGGTCGGAGCTCGGGGCGAAGCCCGGGCAAAGGGTGGGCCCTCTGAGGCCCTCAGAGACCGAGTGAGGCAGAGTGAGGCCGGGCAGGGCTTACTCTCTTTCATCTCCTTACGGTGTTGCTATCTGGTTCTTTCATGGCTGTGAGCCCGGCCCAACCACTTTCTGACAAGGTAGTGTGTAGTTTCAATGGCCCCCTTGATAGCTATTTCACTAAGGCCTGTACTGATCCAGATAGGGAGAAAACCCTGGCAGAGCGAAGGGCAGAGCGTCGCCGCTCTGTCGAAAGCATGAAGAACAAGGTCTCTGCCGATTCCTCCCTGGATGTTCCCACTCTTACTCTTGAATGCACTCCCACCATTGAAGACCCTTTACATCTAGAAAGTTTCCCACTCCTACTGAGAGATTGCACTCCAACACCCTCGGGCCACACAGGCCAGTCTAGAAACTTTATCCTTCCCCCTAGTCCGACATTGCCTAATGCCGATCTCACCATCCCGACCTCGGCTCAGACTAAACATGTTCAAATTAAATCGAAAAAACATGTCAGGTAAACATCCATCGCCCACCTCCTGCAAAGAGAAGATGGAAGGGGGGGGGGGGTCAGCAAAAGCCAAAGATCAGTCACTCGGACTTTGAAAAATCTTCTAAATCTATCACCAGAACTGACCCGGCCCCAGTGGTTACCTATGCTAATATGCCAAATCTGGTTCCCTCGCAACCACCGGTACAAGCTGGAAAATCTACGACCACTAACGCCCCAATTGACATTCTTGTTGATCCCTCACAAATGGCTGTTTCCAATGTTGCCCCCCTGGATAACATGGAACACCTAATAAGGTCTTTCATCTTACCCATTATAGAGAGGCTGAGGAGGGTCGAGAAAAAGCTTGAAGCGATCGAAGCTGTGGCTACCAAGGGTCTGTCGAGTAGTGTCCTCGTACCATCAGCCGAAGTGACTCCGTGCACCTCTGGCACTTCCAAAGGCACTCTCCAAACTAGTAAAACAACGAACTTTAAGCAACAGAAGGTTCCCCCTACCAAACAGACCATTACCCCAGTTTCCATACCATCAAACCCAACTTTGGCAGGCCCGGCAAAATCCTCTGCCGGGAACTTACAGCAGAATACCAGGGGCTTTAATAGATCTACTAGACCATCCCAGCGGAGAAGCCCTCAAACAGAACTGCCTCCCGAAGCTGCCCCATATGTGGTTGTCCTGTCGGGAGTACCCACTTTGTCAGTTAATAAGAAGGAGGGGTTTTTCCAGCTTAAAAATTAAATTATGCACTGGCTTGCACAGTACAGACCACTTACACACAATATCAAAGGGGAGATTGTGCATGTTAGACGACTTTCATGGTTAGGTAGCAGGGTCAAGGACATTGATGGATATCTTGTTGTCATAAACTTTAGGGACCTTCAAGCAGTCAATTACATCTTAAATTGGCCCCAGGGTGGTGGCAGCAACTCCATTATCCCGCGCCCCCTGACCTATTTTTACCCCAGATCTCGGGTGCTCCCTCCAACCTATACCGGTGGTCACTTACCCATCCACATTACCCCCCTCTTGCCCTACAATACTAGCTACCCGCCCCAAGTCCCACACTTCCACCATGCTGCTGACCCCTTTGGGTGGAATACGGTACCAATCCGGTCCAAGAGTAATCCCAACAGTAGAATGGACCACCTGAGACCCGTTACACCCTTGGAGACAGCAAATAGGTTTGATGCCTTCTCTGGTTTGTACATCTGTGATTGAAGTTTACAGCATGATCAGTTCACGGGTGCCCAAACAAAATCAATGGGCGAGGATGTGTTCAATGGGGAAGCCCATTTTATTGAATCTCCTCCTGAACTGTCAGCTACTACTGTGGCTCCGCCATTTGATCTTGTGTTGCCTGCAAGTGGGTGTACATCATGTCTGTCTATCCTCTGCTGGAACGTAGCGGGCCTGCAGAGCAAACTTGACTCTCCTGATTGGGGGTCTTTTATCAACACCCAAGACGTTTGCAAGTTCCAGGAGACATGGGTGCGGGAGGACAAATGGCGTCTGGGCTATGCGAATTTCACCATTCCAGCCAAATGGGTGGGGAGAGGACGGCCCTCGGGGGGCCTTTGTATTTGGGTGGCATCTCATTTGGGATGCAAGGCTAGGGCCCTCAAAACCAACTCACTGGATGTTCAGTGCGTACTATTGGAATGGTTGAACCATACAAAACTCGCACTGATCAATGTTTACTCCATACCGGTGGGTTTAACAATGCCATCACCCACCTTTGAGGAGCTCTCTCTATTTTTGCCACACCTCCCAAAGGGAGCTAGGATTTTGGTAGGGGGAGATTTTAACTGTCAATTTGAGCCGCTCACCCTGACAATGGAGGGAGCACTCGGGGAAGAGGATGATCAGTGGGGAATACCGCAATTGGCGGGTCCCCCCGCCAAACCATGGACGCCCCTAGCGACATAAATTCTGGCATTAACTCTCAGCAACTCTCTGAGGGCTTGTAATGGCAGATCTGGTAGGGATATTCCTTCAAAACCGACCTTTAACAGGCCCGGGCAAGAGTCTCACTTGGACTACATCTTGGTCCAGACCTTGGATTGGAATAGGGTTCTGGCCTTTGATGTGGTCCAAAGAAGTGAGAGTGACCATAATGCACTGACTCTCTCGTTAGCCTTGTCATCCGGGCCCAGGGATGACCAGCTGGATCAGGCAACATCAGACAACAACCTAACCCTAACCAACGATAGGCGCAGAGTTCGATGGACCAAACTCCTAGACAATCCTGCCCACATCTCTGAGCTCTAAGGGAGGATTCTCCCCACACTTGAATCCGTGGGGATAATCTTACATCAACCTCCCTCAGAAGAATTCTTCCTTAAGTTGGGCACTCTCCACATGGACTTGGTGGGCACCCTTGTGGAGCTCCTGAATCCAGTCGTAAGGAAAGGGCCCCGCAGGGCACAAAGACAGTCATGGTACAATCCAGCTTGCAGGGAGGCTAAGGTCAAACTGCTCGCTGCACTGAAGCACCCTAGGGATGTAGGGGTAATCAGGTCAAGGAGGTTGGAGCTAAAGCAAGCCATCCACAACGCGAAGGTGGCTTGGGATTATACTAACTGGGAAAACATGCTGGCCTCCCTTCAGACAAGAGACACTCGCAAATTCTGGCAGATTGTGAAAACAGGATCAGCCGAGCCGACTCAAGCAGTTGAGGCCAACATTGCGGCTTCGGTTTGGGAGGATCATTTCTGTTCCCTTTACGAAGAGGCTGAGCCGGGCCCGCGCAAGCCGCAGGCCGGTTTATCATCTGATCACCCCGTTTCACCGGGTGGGTCAATTGTTCAATCCCCAAACATGGAAGGCGTTGAGCCTTTGCAGTTCTCTTTAGGCGAGGTTACCAATGCAATATCTAAATTACCTTCAGGGAAAGCCCCCGGATTAGATAAGATCCCGGGTGATTTATTTAAGCACCAACCCAGGGTTTGGGCGCCATACTTGTTAATGGTCTTTAATGCAATCCTTACAGGAATGGCGGTCCCCAGTACTTGGCTGGGAGCAGAGATTGTACCAATCTTCAAGAAGGGCTCTCCTCTGCTCCCAGCCAACTACAGGCCAATCAGCCTCATTGACGTTTCGCAAAGACTTTTTGCGAGGCTGATTCTTGACCGCCTTCAGGATTGGATGACAGACCATTCAGTCTTGAGTACATTTCAGGCGGGTTTTAGGAGTAGGGTGTCAACCACGGATCAACTTTTCCGGCTGGCCCTTCTCTTTTGGAAGACGGTGAGGGTAGAGGGGGGTACCTTATATACCGTCTTTGTCGATCTCCGTGCAGCATTTGACTTGGTCCCGCGGAGCAAACTCTGGACGGTACTTGCTAAACTTGGCCTCCCCCGCGCTCTTCTGGATATTATTATTCGCTTACACACTCACAATTATGCACAGGTAAGGTGTGGGAAGTTGGGCTGTCTTTCCAAAAGATTCCCCGTTGGCAGAGGAGTAAGGCAGGGCTGCGTCCTTGCGCCGACCCTGTTTTGCCTCTTTGTCAATGGGGTAATCAATTCTTTAAACAACGTCATCAATTCAGACGCACCTAGGCTTGGTTGGAACTAAGGTGCCCGCGATCATGTTCGCGGATGACACCTTACTGCTCTCAAAATCCCCTATGGGGATTCAGCGTATTTTGGAGGGGTTCGAGGCATTTTACCGAGAGCATGGTCTTGAAATAAATGCCATGAAAACCAAGTATATGATCTTTAATCCCCCCAAAAAGACACGTCCAAATCCATCTATAGGCCTGAATAGGCTAGAAAGAGTCTATACGTTTGAGTATTTGGGCGTGACCATCAATGATAAACTGGAATGGGGTGATCACCAGGCCAAGTCACAGCTCAGACTGGCGCAATTAACAGGGGGTATTATTAGGCTAGCAAATTCTAACAGATCATCTATTAGGCCGCTAGCCCCTCCGCTGGAGATCTATAGACTCCAGGCCAGAGGAGCGATCCTCTATCGTAGTGAACTCTGGGGGTATGCTTGTAAAAAAGATCTGGTTACTTTAGAAAATAAATTCCTTAGGCAATTACTAAAGCTACCGATAAGCACACCGCTCCTGCCACTTGGATGAAGTGGTGGGCGTGAAACCTTTAACCTTCTGGAGAAGATTATGGTCCACTCCTGAGTTAGCCAACTATAGGCAGGAATTGCAGGGAATCCTTGCTCTACCCGCTATAGAGAATATCCCATGGTTTAAATATATTAAAACTGAATTTGACCGGCTGGGCCTTCCGTCCCTGTGGAGCGACCCTGCAGTCGCCTGCCAGGGTATGCCCCGGAAACTTCTGGTGGCAACTTATAATGCATGTAACCTGGCATCTCACACACAGGGTACACGCCCAGACTCCAGGGCTAACCTATTCCTTGGGGTGAAACACAAGTTTGAGCCAGTCCTTGATGACATCTTCCCAAACCTGGCCCGGAAGTTATTCCTCCAATGGCGTTATAGTACCCTTCCGTTAAGAGCATTCACGAGTAAATGGAAGCAGCCAACCCTGGAGAATTGCCCCGGCTGCAACTGTAGGCTTGAAGACGAACTGCATCTAGTCTTCTTTTGTCCTGCTTACACTGCTGCCAGAAGATTTTGGGTAATCCCTTTATGTAAAAGTTTTGGGTTTCGTAAATGCTCTGAGGCCTTTAGAATCCTCAAAACTGACTTATCTAAAGTAACTGTGTTTGCAATGGCCACATTTCTAGAGGCAGCTTGACACAAGAGACTGCTCCTAATTTCTAGGGCACCGTAATTTTAGTTCTTGTTTGCGCTACTTAAGTTCAAAACTACTGCATCATATGTAAGATTTTAGTTCTATTGATATATTGTTTTATTGCATGTAGTATCATTTTAGACTGATTGAGGAAATAAGTGGTGATTCTTCTATTGCTTTCCAGAATATGTGACGGCTTCCCTTTTGCATTTTCTGCTAGTTGATATTGACGTAACAGTATTGTTGTTCTTGTGGTATCAATTTTATTGTATCTTTTATGGCAGATTGCCGAAATAAAGATTAATGAATGAATGCTTCTGTTATAGGCAAACAATGGTTTATCATTAAATATGCCTTGAAATTCATACTCTGACTCCAATAACTCCCACCTTTTATTGATGATCCTTTTAATCTGAGGCGATTGTACGGCAAATGTGGTAACAAATACCGTTCGTTGTTGTTTAGTTTTTATTTTCGGTTGTAAAAGTTGGGTTCTTGGTATTGTATGTATTTTGGATTCTGCTGATTGTAAAATTTGTGATGGATATCCACGATTTATGAATCTTTGTTTTTGTAATGACAGTTCTTGTTTGAATGCTTGGTCCGTAGATACAATACGCCTAGCTCTCATAAATTGTGAAACTGGTAAATTTTTAAGCAATGCTTTAGGGTGAAAGCTTGTGAATAGCAAGGTGTTATTCCGATCAGTAGGTTTGTGAAAGGCTTCTGTCTCTAATTGTTGTCTGTTCTTCTGGACCAGAACGTCAAGGAAAGGAATCTCCGAATGATCAATTTTAAATGTGAATTGTATCCGACAGTTTTTGGTATTGAGAACATTAATTTGTTGTTGTAATAGTTCTTCTGGACCATTCCATAACAGGAAAATGTCGTCTATGAATCTTTTGTAAAACACTAAGTGTTTTTTCCAGCAGTCGTCTGACAGTATGTGATCATTTTCAAATTTGGCCATAAAAATATTGGCAAAGACTGGGGCTCAAGAAAAGCCCATCGAAGTTCCGCTAATCTGTAAATACCAATTGGATTTCCATAAAAAGTAAGAGTGACGTAAACAAAATTGTAACAGTTCTAACAGAAAAATTGTATTCGCTGGTAAATCAGGAGTTTGCAGAAGAGCCCATTCACAAGATTCCAAACCTTCATTGATAGGTATCGATGTATATAGAGATGTTACATCTATTGTACACAAGATTAGGTTTTCCAGATCTGTCTTGACATTTTGCAAAAGTTGTAAAAAGTGTGTGGTGTCCTTGAGATAAGTTGTCCAGTTCTGGACAAACGGCTGAAGAAACTCATCAATGTACTGCCCTAAGGGTTCAAAAATAGATCCACATCCACTAACTATGGGTCTGAAGGGTGGGTTTTTTAGATTTTTATGGATCTTGGGCAACATGTAGATCCGAGGGCTTCTGGGTGTTAATATTATGAGAAATTTTTTGGTACGGTCATTAATCCAGCCCATTTCAACGGCATTCTGTAAGATGGATTCAAGTGTTTTAATGATGTCACTCAGAGGATTTTCAGTCAGTTGTAAATATGTTGATTCATCTTTCAAATGTTCATCTACTTTGGCTTCGTATATGGTAGTATCCATGATAACTAAAGCTCCACCTTTATCGGCTGTTTGTATCGTGATCGATGAATCCTGAGCCAGTTTTTGAATTATTGTCTCTTCGTGTTTATTCATGTTTTTCCTTGTCTTTTTCTGCCAGTCAATTTGCTGTAAGTCCTGTTTGACCAGGATTTCAAAAGTGTCTAATAGTTTATGTGATGTTGGTAGCATGAATGTGCTAGGTGGTTTAAATTCCTTGTATTCACTTTCAATAACCGATGAGGTTTCAGGTAATGTGGGTACAATGTTGGTAAAAAAAGTGTCTCAGTCGTAGAGATCGCATGAAGTTAATTTCAGTATTGAAGAAGTTGCTGGAAAATGTTGGTACAAAGCTTGTGCCTTTTTGTAGTACTTGTATTTGTTGTTTGTTCAGTTCTTTACTTGAAATGTTTATTACTAAGGTTTCCCCTTGCTCCTCAGATTTGAACTGACCTGTTCTTTGACTACGTCTTGTTTTCGTGAGCCTGCTGATTCTGGGGGTTTGCCAGCTGCCGGACCCTTCTCTAAAAATGTTTGCTGTGGCTGTTCTTAATTTCCGGTTGTTTGTGTTGAACTACCTTCGTTGGTTGGTTGTGATGTTGGTTTGATTGGCGGTTGTCGTGCCAAGGTTAGTTCTTGATCTGATACTATACTTTCTTGTGATGAAGTTACAGGTCTTGTTGATGGTTTCCGTTGGGCGTACACCTCTGCCCAGTTGTAAACCTCATTTAACTTATAATCGATAGTAAAGCATAATAAGGTCTTATGTTCAACTAAATAAATGATGAAAAATGTGAAGCAATTAATTGTTAAAACTTTATTGTTTGCCAAAAAGTTATAGGCAAGTTAAAAATAGGAGCGAACCCAAAGAGGTTAGCATCAGCAGTGCAGAAAGGGTTAGGTGATAAACTTATCACCCATTCTCATATTTCATTTACCAGGGGAGTAGCGTACTCACCCCTCTCTGCACGCACAGTTGAAAGCGATTGAACCTTCAAAATTTTGGATTGAACTTTGGAAAAAAACCCGAGTGCACAGTACAACCCCTATAACATTGTCAAACTCTAAGGATAGGCTAAGAATAGGGATCTATCCACTATACTAAGATGGTAGTAGACCACAGTCACCACCACTCAAAAAATAGAACAAATTATCCGGTCACTACACTACCCCTGCTATTTCCGTGATAAACGAAATTAGCCATATGGTTTGGGGAAGTATAGAAGTAACTCAGGTCCAGGGTCCGGATGGTGGATCTCATATTTTTAGAAAAGCCCACACAGACATGTTCCACCACCCTACTGTCCTTAAAATTAATAACAATGCAATACCCCATCATATTTTTGGATCTACATCCTACCCATCCCACTCTTCGAGCAAACAGGATTTGGCATTTCACGTTTGGTGGAAGAGGTCTATTATTATTCAACCAATGAATCGTTTTTGTTCTTTAATTCAATGTAGGATTCAGCTCTACCAGTTTCCAGTTCTGGATCCCCAGCCAAGACAACAACATAGGGCGAGCAGTCAGGGGGTAGATCTATGTATGGAAGAATGTTTTTGGGGTCCGTTCCATTGTGATTCCCCTTAAAAATTCCATTTGATTTATGCATCTGACCCTCTCCCGACGGTTGTTGATTTTCTGTCTCTCCCTGGTTGCAAGCCATATTTCGCTGGGCCTCTAGACCAACAGTAGTACTTGTGCTAGCCGCTTCATTCCTACTCGAGGGAGGGTGCATTGGATTTGGAGCAAGGCTGTGAGTCAATAGAGTTGGTAACAAAAGGACCCTGTGATCCATTTTTCGCAGATTCATGGGCTTGGACTTGGCCACAGTTCACCTTTTTGTTCTTAATACATTCCAGACTAGATATGTTATATTCTTTGAATTTTTCCAGCCTATTCTCAATTGACAATAGTCGTTCTAATAGGGGCCGCAAAGATGATGTAATGAGGCCACCTACTTTTAGCCAAAAACCTTCATCCAACTGGGGCAGTGAGACCACAGTTTCGGCCACTTTCGTAGTGTTTGTAACAGGCGACGTTTCCTGAGGTGCTTCGATGGTTATGGGCTCTATGATTGCTGAGTCGCCGTTCTTATTAAGTTTCTGTATCTTTGGCTTTTTCCCCCTCTGGGGCGCTCCTCCTCGCTTCCTCTTGGAAGTCGCCCCCTGTGCATGCTCCGGGAGTTGTGGAAAGTCTTTAGGGGCTTCCACGGTGCATGTGGCTGTGCCACTATCGGGGTCTGACAATAGATTATGAGTAGATGGCACCGGATGATGGACCTCTCCAACCAGAGAACCATTACCTATTTCTTGAGATAATTGTCAATTTCTCTTGCTCAAGCACCCAGAAACGAGAGCAGGTTGTGTGTGCCGCTCCGGTGTACGTGCTTTCATCAAGCCCCTAGTGAAGATCGTTTGACAAAAAACTGGGTCCTGTGAGAGACGACGCTCTGTAATAGCTATTTCGTGTGCCAGCACAGACGTGGCCCTCATGATAAATTGGTCAAGAGTCCCGGCAACGTAACCACCCATTGTAGCTTTCTTTCCCTTACCATCATGGCTAGACATTGTTTTAAAAATATGGCAGAATGTAAACTAGTGACACTTATACAGTACTTACGAAGGCAGCCCTCGGAGAATAAAATGTTTGAGGGGGGGCCTGCCCGGCCTCCTCCGGTTTCCAATGGGGTGAAACGGGCCTGCCCTTAGCGTGGGCTTTTCCCGGCGCGCGCCTGCGCGCTTTCCGTGCAGCGGGTGCCACGAGGAGTTAAGTAGAGGCTGGAGGGAGGGGCTGATGCGCCTCAGGTGGTGCGGGTGAGCAAAGTGTTCCTGGGACCTAGAGTCCCTTCCAAAGCAGGCGAGTCTCCCCAACAAACTCCTCCAGCAATGCGGCACCCCTCCAGCAATGAGTTTCTATTGTAAATACATTGGTGTCAGATTTTTGAGGAGGTCAGTGTCGCAGTGTTGTTTGAGGCACTCTGGAGAGGCGGTAGGGGCTCTGGCTTCAGACTGCCCTCTTCACGGTTAGCTGGAAGACTGCAATCCCTCATTTGTCCATTGAGCTGTCTTTTTTCAGTTCATTCCAATTAGGAAAATCTCACTGTATGTGTCCTCAAGAATCCTCTTGGATTGCTACTAGATTCCTTTTTTGACCTACTCTTGGGTTTGTACTATGATGAGGAGTGCATAAACAAAGAATTGTATTAGGATAAAATACAAAACATCACACTTGATTTACCAGTCCCATTTTCATCATACTAGTATAATTTTCCTTTCCAATTGAACAAGGTACTTACCCTCTGTAACCCCTTATCTGATAGAGACTCTATCTAGTCACAGATTCCTTACTTTTGTATTATCCCCAGGCGTGAGCCGAGCTGGAAATTTCTCTTGATCAGTTCTACTCCTGCATGCTGGTAGATGGCGTTGTTCAGCTCCACGTGGCGTCATCAGCTGTGCTGCAAGTGTCGTGCCTGGTCCCTATATAGGCACTACCCCAGCATGCTGATGTCAGTTATTTTTCGCAACTTTCCATGCTAGAAGCGCAGAGCCACAAAGTACACTGACCACTGTTGTAGAATACTAGGATCCTGTCCTTGGAAATCCGTTCACAGAACTGAGAGGATGGGTGGGTTGGTAAGAATCAGCAGCCAGATAGTCTCTACCAGATAAAGCATTACCAAAGTTAAGTAACGTATTCATCTGATAGAGCCTTCCAGCCGCAGATTCCTTACCATAGAGTAGATATTCAAGCATTACTTCCCCATAGGTGGGTCTTCAGACCAATTTCACACGAGGACCGAACGGGCAAAATACCCACCCCTACAAACCTGGCCATCCAGGCAGTAATCCTTGGTAAGCATGTGCAGGGAAGCCCATGTTGCTGCCTAGCAGACGTCCAGGACCAGAACTCTGCATTCAAATGCAGCTTACCTCTGGTGGAAAGAGCAGGCAAACTATCAGGGGGTTGACTCTTAGCTAATGCGTTTCAGATTTTGATACAGAGCATGATCCAGCACAGAACGGTCCTCTTCTGTAGGGCCCATCCATTCTTCAATCCGACATATTCCATGAGGCAGGGTTGGTGGCTCAGTGGACTAAGGCGTCCACTGCAGTGGCCTGTGTTCGTCCTCATGGTCACGCGTTCCCATCCCAACGGGTCCACTAACCCTTTCATCCATTTGAGATCGATGAAATGAGTTCCATTGTGTTGGGTAACAATAAACATCTGTTATTCAGTGCCAAGATGCCTCCAGGTGAATGTGCGCTTTACAAACACACATGTTATGTTATGAAGAGTTGGTTGCCCTCCTGGAATGCTCTTTTTACATCCAGGCAGTGAAGTTGCTCCTCTTTCTTGGAGGGTTCACATGGAGCATAAAAAGTAGGCAGATTGGCCTACCTTAAAGGCACTGACCACTTTCGGTAGAAAGGAAGCTCTCATACAAAGCACCAGTTTGTCTTTGTAGATGTTCAGATAAGGAGGATTGGATTACAGTGCCTGAAGTTCACTGAATCTCCGGGCAGATGTTATAGTCATGAGAAATTCTGTCTAGATGGCAAAGAGTGCACAATTGTGCTGGGGCTCAAAGAGAAAGTGATAACCCCAGCTGAAGCACTTCCATCAAGGTGTAAGTCTTGACTGCCACTAAGGGCAAGCTAAGGTTGAGGACCGTGGCAACCTTCCTCACCATCATTGAAAATGATGCTCCTTCCTCCTTAACCATGGTAGAGGGAGAAAGCAAGCCAGTCTCTGGAGAAATATCCAGTCTGCTGGTGTCCACCAAATCCTCACACTAGCTCATGCTGGTATCATATTGCTGGTATTCTTCAGGGTCCAGTGACACCTCCGATTCCTGCCCGAGTTCTAGCCCAGCTCAGGCTCTGACCTGGAAAGCATTGCTCCAGCCGGCATTAGGCAACACCTCTCCGACTCTGCTTTGGAGTTGAGGATATAAATGGGGACGATGAAGCCGGTGGGTGCCAGCGATGCTGGAAGCGTTGTCCTCTGGACTGGCACCAGGGAAGGTTGAGATTGCATGACCAGCGCAGATCCTTATCTATCTGTGGATCCTTAGGGCCCAACTGGCACCTGAGCCGCCGGCATGGATCCAGTAAGTGCCCCTCTTGTAATGGGCCACCCAAATATGAGGTACATTCTTTTACTGAGTGCTGGTTGGTACAGCTCCTGGAAACTCGGGTAGTCATGGAGACAGCCTAAGTCCTGGGTCAAGCCCAGAGCCAGGCTCGAGTGCTGATGCTCCCTGTCTCATCGGCAAATGGGTGAGGGGAAGGTTGAAGCATGCTTTGACTTGGTCTTCTTGTGGGAGCTGGACTTAACCGAATAGCCAGACAACTTTGAGTTCAACAAGGATCATATACTCTGTGATTGCTCCCGGGACCTTCCTCTTGACCGGAATCTGGATCATTGCAGCATTGCACTTTGAGCCACCAGGAGCTTGAGGGATCGCTCCCTCAAGGCCTTCGGGTGCATAGCGCGGCAATTGGAGGAGGCGCTCGAGGCACCAAAGGCAAACAAGGTGTGGGTCTGTCACTGACATTGAGTGGTGGTGACAGGCATGGCGGGGCTTAAGGCCAGCAGTCTTCTATGACATTCCTACTACACCAGGAGAGAAAAAAAAACAAAATACCTTTAAAAAATGCTGAAAAAAGTTAGTCAAAAATTGACTGAGGGGTAGCTCTTTTTGGATCTGTGCCGACTGGCATGGAAAGATAATAACCAACATCAGTGTGCTGGTGGGTCCTTGTTGCTTAAGGATTGGAACTTATTTTTAAGTTATTTTAGTGTGTAATCAATCAGACTTCTTCCTTCGTTTTTGTAGGTGGTAAAGGATTTTGCTATCCTCCGCAGACATAGTACTTCCAGACTGCAAGTCATTTTTTCAAGATTATAGCTCTTGGATGGTCGCAGAGGCAGGACTTCCGTTCCAAGTACTCAGTGCTTATTTTTAGCCGACAAGGCCCCCCAGCACTCTTTTTAAGGGACTG
The DNA here is from genome assembly GCF_964261635.1 of Lissotriton helveticus. Classification (NCBI taxonomy): domain Eukaryota; kingdom Metazoa; phylum Chordata; class Amphibia; order Caudata; family Salamandridae; genus Lissotriton; species Lissotriton helveticus. The sequence goes on along the minus strand of NC_136073.1, from coordinate 701,869,911 downwards.
GCACTTTTTTCCCTCATCAGTCTTTTGCAAGACATGGGGGGAAGATGCAGAAAAAGGAAAGATGGAGGAAGAGAAAGACAGCCAAATCGCTACAATGGGAGAAAGCAGGAACCTGCAAGATTGAGACAAATGGGCAGGGAGTGGCTGGTAGTGGATTAAAAAGGTGTGCAATGGAGTGAGGACTTTGCTGCCTTGGTATTCAGTGTGCTGAGCTCTGTGCACCAGCACTCATTGTTTTACAAGTTAAAAAAAGTTAAGCACTGCAAGTATCACAGATGCAAACATGGGTTTTCGAACCCTGAAACTGTTTTAAAAGTTGTGTGTGTTATGAAAACAAAATGTAGCATTGTGTTTGAAAGTACTGGTTAACTAAATAGAACTAAAAGTCAACAAGTATTGTCACATTTAAATGTTTCAACATTATACGTCTTGGATTCGTGATATGGGAAACAAGCGCATGCTGGTCACACCCTTGCCTATTTTCCAGCATATCCAGTGGATCTGTAAATACTTATGGACCTCTACAGAAATTTGACTGGTGTCCTACGAAGTATTGTTCCATATTGAAGTAATCCTTGGCTTTCTGGAACCGTTCATAGCATTTGTTGTCACTACACAGGTCTATACCAACGAAGACATTACAGTATTTTTGCTGTATTTTTTATTTTTGGGGGATGCTAAATAATTCCTGCATTTCGAATGGCTTCTGGACAAGAAGAACTGGTTACTTACCTTCGGTAAAGCCTTTTCTGGTAGATACAGTGTCCATTTGCAGATTGCTCACTTTTTCAATATCCTCATGTGCCGACAGGGGGTGCCAGCTACACACAAGGCACCATCTAATGTCACAAGCTGTAAAACACTCCAGTCAGCATGATGATGCCAGTTTCCATCCTCTTATTTACATGCCTTTGAGGCGAACGGATGAAACTAACATCAAACATATGGGTGCAGTTTTCAATAAAGTCAATCAATCAATCAATCATACAATTTGTATAGCGCGCTACTCACCCGGAAGGGTCTCAAGGCGCTTGGGGAGGGGTTCGCTACTGCTCGAGCAGCCAGGTCTTGAGTTGTTTCCTGAAGGCGAGATGGTCCTGTGTCAGCCGGAGGTGGATGGGGAGGGAGTTCCATGTCTTGGCTGCCAGGTGGGAGAAGGATCTTCCTCCGGCGGTGGCTCTTCGGATGCGTGGTACGGCGGCGAGGGCGAGGCTTGTAGAACGTAGCTGGCGGGTGGGCATGTAGAAGGTCAGGCAGTCGTTGAGGTACTTGGGGCCCAGGTCGTGGAGAGACTTGTGTGCGTGGGTCAGGAGCCTGAACGTGATCCTTTTGCTGACGGGGAGCCAGTGCAGGTCCCTCAGGTGGCCGGAGATGTGGCTGCGTCGGGGGATGTCCAGGATGAGTCGGGCAGAGGCGTTCTGTATGCGCTGGAGTCTTTTCTGTAGTTTGGCTGTGGTTCCTGCATAGAGGGTGTTCCCGTAGTCCAGTCCGCTTATGACGAGTGCCTGGGTGACCGTCTTCCTGGTTTCGGTCGGGATCCACCGGAAGATCTTACGGAGCATACGCAGGGTGTTGAAGCACGATGAGGAGACGGCGTTGACTTGTCTGGTCATCGAGAGGGAGGAGTCCAGGATGAAGCCCAGGTTGCGTGCGTGGTCGGTTGGCTTGGGTGCGGTGCCCAGGGCAGGGGGCCACCAGGAGTCGTCCCAGGCGGAGGGTGATGGTCCCAGGATGAGGACTTCCGTCTTGTCTGAGTTCAGTTTCAGGCGGCTGTTCTTCATCCACTCGGCGACGTCTTTCATCCCTTCGTGCAGGCTCGTTCTGGCGGTGGCGGGGTCTCTGGTGAGGGAGAGGATCAGTTGGGTGTCATCGGTGTATGAGATGATGTTGAGGTTGTGCTGGCATGCGATGGTTGCAAGAGGTCTCATGTAGACGTTGAAGAGGGTGGGGCTGAGTGATGATCCTTGCGGTACGCCGCAGATGACTTCGGTGGCCTCGGATCGGAACGGTGGGAGGCGGACTCTCTGCGTTCTTCCGTCGAGGAACTAGATGATCCACTCCAGTGCCTTCTCTTGGATCCCGATGTTGTTGAGGCGTTGGACTAGAGTGCGGTGGCAGACGGTGTCGAACGCTGCAGAGAGGTCCAGGAGGATGAGGGCCGTTGTTTCCCCGTTGTCGAGCAGGGTTCTGATGTCGTCGGTGGCTGCGATGAGGGCGGTCTCGGTGCTGTGGTTGGCTCGGAAACCGGACTGCGAGGGGTCGAGAGATCCGTTCGTCTCGAGGAAGGCTGCAAGCTCTCTGTTGACGGTCTTCTCGATGACTTTGGCAGGAAAAGGGAGGAGCGAGATGGGGCGAAAGTTCTTGAGGTTGGTGGGGTCTGCTGTTGGTTTCTTCAGTAGCGCGTTGAGCTCGGCATGCTTCCAGCTCTCCGGGAAGGTGGCGGTGTTGAAGGAGGTGTTGATGACGTCTCGGAGTTGGGGTGCGATGATGGAGTCGGCCTTGTTGAAGATGTGGTGGGGGCAGGGGTCGGTTGGCGATCCGGAGTGGATGGTGTTCATCGTGCGGGCTGTGTCTTCGGTGGTCACCGTGGTCCAGGTGCGGAGGTTGGCGGCAGGGGGCGTTGGTTCGACGGTGGGGTGCGTGGATGGTGCGCCGAAGCTGTTGTGGATGTCGGCGATCTTGCAGTGGAAGAAAGAGACGAGAGAGTCGCAGAGGTCTTGAGAAGGAGTGATGTCGTTGTTGCCTGTGCTGGGGTTGGAGAACTCCTTGACGATGCTGAAGAGTTCCTTGCTGTCGTGGGCATTGTTGTCCAGTCGTTCCTTCAGTGATTTCTTCTTGGTGGTGCGGATAAGCTGGTGGTGCTTGCAGGTGGCTTGTTTGAGGGCGGTCATGTTGTCTGTGGTCTGGTCGAGGAGCCAGGCTTTCTCGAGGGTGCGGCAGTTCTTCTTGGAGTCCTTGAGTTCGTCGGTGAACCAGGAGGCTTTCTTGCTTCTTGGTCTGCTGGGAGGGTTCTTGAGTGGAGCGAGGTCGTCGGCGCAGGCGGTTAGCCACTGTGTGAGGTTGCGGGCTGCTTCGTTGGGGTCCGTTGTGCTGGCGGGCGGGTTCTGGCTGAGGGAGGTGGTGAGCTGCTCGGCGGTGATCTTGCTCCAGCTCCTGTGAGGAACCTGTTGCAGGTGGTGGTGGGTCGTTCACACACACATGCACTTTTCTTACCAATTGGCCAACCTCCAACATATCTCTGTTGTGTCACCATCTATCACCTGCTGCCGAACCCAGGATTTGAACTCTGGCTGTCTGGTTGGAAGTCATAAACTTACCCACTGGACCACACTGGTTTCCATATCCATAGCCTATCAAATCCTCCCTATATCATGGTCACCCTTTTCATGTGCAATAGACGCCACAGGCAACGACTCCAGGGCCTGTATGTTCCCTATAGTTACTACTGCAATGACCTTAATCACCAAGGAGCTATAGCTCAATGGTAAATATTGTTCCTCTAGTGGTGAAGGCCCTCACTGAATGGGGGTTCAAATCCTGCCAATGCTGTCAAGGTATTGTAATGTGGTACATTTTCAAACAGTGCTATTTTTTTCATTTGCTAACTTTTGTTTTTTTCACTTGGAAAAACTGAGAAAATAAATGGCAAACCTTTTCGGCATGTGAGCCCCAAAATTACAAATCTTTTCCCTCGTGAACTTCTACCAACCCCCCTTCTTCTCAAGAAGGTGCGATAGGGGCAAAGCCTTATCTTCCTTTATCAATTTATTATTCTTTTTCCTTTAAATTCGGTATTTTGTAGAGCCAAATGTGCCCTCCAGTGGTATAACTGAGCACAAGAATGCAAGGAAAGTACTGCACTGATAGTAACATAGTTTGTACGGTGATAATTTTTCATTTTGGTGTGAGCTGATCACTCAAATCAGGGGTTTGGTGCCTGTGAGATTGGTTAGGAATAAAGGTCAAGTATGAGCTCTGACTAATGAAATGATGGACAAAGTTTGAGGCAAGTGAAAGTCTCTTTATTAGGTGCAATAAGAAGCTAGAAAGGTTGTTTTCTTCAAAAGGAAAAACAGGGCAGAGACAGACCTTTACTTCTGCAGGTCTGCATCATGCCTGCTGCAGTAGGTGAAAGGATGGAGCATCACATTGCTGGGCTGGGCTGGGCTACGCTACACTGGGGCTTTAAACACCCCCTTCCTTCCTTTGAAGAACGCCCACAAACGCCCAAGAACACCCAGGTTCTGTATAGAGATTGACTGCAGGCAATTTAGGACCATGCTAAATGACGGTGACATCACCATGTGCGGACTTCGAGTGGCAAATTGTTAGCCTAAGATAAATAGGCTGCTTTTGAATTTGGCTGACAAATCATGTGTTGGAGGCAGTATCATGGCGCAAAGCTGACGACCATCTCAGTAGAAAGTAAGCCTGGGAGAACATTATTTGCATAGGACAGTTCTCTTTCCATTTCAATTATTATGCTGCAATTGCCATGTGGAATTACTAGAGGGCAGCAGCATGAACATAATAGCACACCAAGGCTTTTCTTCTGCTAGCTGACATACCTCTTGTTCATGTTGGTCTTACAGGGCCTACAGAGTGAAGGACTGCAATGACTAAGTGAATGAGTAATGAAGAATGGCTTACCTGTATTTTTGCTGCAGGGGGACATTTTGGGAAGGGAAACAGAAAGATGAAAGTGTCAATGTGTAAATGTTTGCTGAGTAATTGAGTGAGTGTGTCATCTGTCTCTTTGAAAGGACATGTGAGAGAGGAGCAGCACTTCCATATTCCTCAGATGAAGGAGGAAGCACAGATGAATATTTCCCTCAAACAAAAACACGTACATCACTTTAAAGCTGACAAGTTTGAAATGAGGCTTTGCAGGTGTAAGGATTTGCAATGTTTGGTGCATAAATATGCGTGGTTAGTGAGGTTTTTACCAGAATGTCAGTAGTGCATCCTCTGGGAGTATCCTGAGGCCCAAAATGTCAGCCACTCCTTTGGGGGAATGAGGCCAAGAAAAGCTTTGGGAAGCTTGCTCCAGCCAACTGCAGGATAGAAAGATACTGGGGAAAGGTTACAGAGGGAGCCAGGCTGCACAACATTTGGTCACCGTTAGACAGAAATCTTTAGCAGGAACTTTTGACCACCCCTTCACTGTGGGACCAGGATCGCCACACCTCTGCGTCTCTGAAACCTTTTCTGACCTCTGGATAGCACCATCTCATTACCACTCAAATGTTACCTCCTGGTACCCCAGCTATGGTAGTGCACCAACCACGTTTCAATCCTTTGAGTGACATCAAACACACTTCCTATGTGCCCTGGGTAACAACGTTTACAACACAACTTTTACAACGCACTTCCATTACAACAAAACTTTTACAACGCAACATCCATTACAACGCATGTCATTACAACGCAACCATTACAACGTATGACACTACAACGCATACCATTACAACGCATACCATTACAACGCATACCATTACAATGCATAGTACCCCTACACTATCCAACACTTACCCTACTGTTGCACCCCCTGGAGTTAGAATAGTAATTTTTACCCCTACACTATCCAACACCTACCCTACTGTTGCAGCCCCTGGAGTTAGAATAGTAATTTTTACCCCTACACTATCCAACACCTACCCTACTGCTGCACCCCCCTGGAGTTAGAATAGTAATTTATACCCCTATACTATCCAACACTTACCAATTATGTGTTGTAATGGTATGCGTTGTAATGGTATGTGTTGTAAAGGTAGTGTGTGATGTAATGGAATGCGTTGTATTGGTAGTTTATGGAAATTCGTTGTAATGGCATGCGTTGTAATGGAATGCGTTGTAATGGATGTTGCGTTGTAAAAAATGTGTTGTAATGGCATGCGTTGTAAAAGTATGTGTTGTATCGACATACAACCTGTGTACTTATTGTCAGTAACCCAGCTGCTTCTCGCACTGTTCAGTTTCAAATATCCTGTTGGATGCACATTGCTCGCGTATACAGGCATGTGCCGCTCTGTACAGCCCCTCGCAGCTCACTCAGACTACACTTCTTTAAATCATAACTACATGTTCTACCTTACAGTTAGGCCTTGCCTTTCCTCTGTGGATCATACCAAACATAAGGAGGAGAAATACATTGAAGAACACACCAAACTCTCTACAGACACTGCCAGTCCATGGACTGCAGCCTATTTGCATGCTATGATTATTTTCTATGGTCCATAAACCCAATTGATACAGGTATCTTTTCCCTGTACCATTCATCTGCTCCACTGCCACCCTTCATTTAGCAAATGTTAGTGCTTTCAGATTTCATAGTAGGAATCTCTATACCATCTGTTTTTGATTAAAATTTCCCATGGGTAACTATAACATTTTGCACACGGGGGGTGGAGGCAGTAAAATCTTGGGAAGCCCCCTCCCCTGCAAAAATACCACCACATACTCCTTGTTGTACCTTTCAATACCATAACCTCAGTAGGATGCTATGGTGCCCCCCTTGTGGCTGGTAATAAAAACTGTCACAAACCCGTTTATCCCCTAGCCCCCTTGTTTGCCCTATTCATTGGGGGTGCACCCCATAATGGAGGAAGGAAGCAATTAAAACTGTGGTTATCCCCCCAAAAATATTACACAGAAGCCATGTATTTGTGTCCCCTACACACTTCATAATGCACCCCAAGCTCCTTTTAATACTGCCCTCCCCCAAGTCAACTGCCCCCTTCTACCATAATCAAGGAATGTAGGGGGTGCAGCAAAATATATGTTGGGTTCCCCACCATAAGGCCCATCCTATGTAATTGAGCCATCTGTGGAGGGGACCACTGAATGTGTGCTCACATTTAGCCTTCCTCTTGATGAGTGCCCCAGGCTCCTACTCCATCTAGGAACGCCTTTTTGGTCACTGGGACCCCACCCATCTATCTATGCTCCCCCTAACACCTCTTTTACTCCTCGCTGGCCCCACCCAATCTGCCTCAGCTCCTACTACACCCATTCCTTGCTCTACCCTCTATTTGACTCGACATCTGTTACCCTATCACACTCTTTCCACCCCTTGCTCTGGCCACATCTACCAACTCCCAATCACTCTGCAATCCACTATTTGGCAGGCATCACTCCACTCTTACACAACACACACACTTTACTTACCAATTTGCCAACTTCCGACTTACCTATGTTGTGCCACCATCAATCACCTGCTGCCGAACCTGTGATTTGAACCCTTGTTGTAAGTCAGGAACTTACCCACTGGACCACACTGGTTTCCATATCCATAGCCTATCAAATCATCCCTATATCATGGTCACCCTTTTCATGTGCAATAGAAGACACGGGCAACGACTTCTGGGCCTGTATGTCACTTATAGTCCCTACTTCAATGTCATTTAATACCATGGAACTATGGAAGTGCTGTTCCTCTCTCACATGTCCCTTCAAAGAGACAGATGACAAACTCACTCAATTACTCAGCAAACATTTACACATTGACACTTTCATCGTGCTGTTTACCTTCAAATATTTACCCCTGCAGCACAAATACAGGCAAGCCATTCTTCATGACTCATTCACTCAGTCATTGCAGTCCTTCACTCTGTAGGCCCTCCAAGACCAACATGAAGAAGGGGTATATCAGCTAGCAGAAGAAAAGCCTTGGTGTACTATTATGTTCATACTGCTGCCGTCTAGTAACACCACATGGCAACTGCAGCATAATAATTGGAGTGGAAAGAGGACTGTCCTATGCAAATAATGGCCTCCCAGGCTTACTTTCTTCTGAGACGGTCGTCGGTTTTGCGCCGTGAGACTGCCTCCAACACATGGTTCGTCAGCCAAATTCAAAAGCAGCCTATTTATCTTAGGCTACCGGTTTGCCACTCGAAGTCCGCACATGGTAATGTCACCCTCATTTAGCAGGGTCCTAAATTGCCTGCAATCATCTTTTATACAGAACCAGGGCATTTGTGGGCATTCTTCAAAGGAAGGAAGGGGAGTGTTTATAGCCCCAGCCCAGCTCAGCCCAGTTCAGCCCAGCCCAGCTCAGCCCAGTTCAGCCGAGCCCAGCTCAACCCAGCGCAGCTCAGCGATGTGATGTGATGTGATGCTCCATCCCTTCACCTGCTGCTGTGGCAGGCATTATGCAGACCTGCAGAAGTAAAGCCCTGTCTCTGCCCTTTTTTGCCTCTTGAAGAAAACAACCTGTGTAGCTTTTTATTGTACCTAATAAAGAGACTTTCACTTGCCTCAAGCTTTGCCATTTCATTAGCCAGAGCTCATACTTGAACTTTTTTCCTAACCAACCTCACAGGCACCAAACCCCTGATTTGAGAGATCAGCTCACACCAAAATGAAAAATGATCACCATACAACCTATTTTACTATCAGTGCAGCACATTCCGCACATTCCTGTGCTCAGTTATACCCCTGGAGGCCACATTTGGCTCTACAATATACCAAATTTAAAGGAAAATTATTATACATTAATAAAGGAAGATAAGGCTTTGCCCATATCGCACTTACTTGAGAAGAAGGGAAGTTGGTAGAAGTTCATTAGGGAAAAGATTTGTAATTTTGGGGCACACGTGCAGAAAAGGTTTGCCATTTATTTCCTCAGTAATTCCATGTGAAAAAAATAAAGTTAGCAAATGAACAAATAAATTAAAACTGTTTGAAAATGTACCACATTAGGATACGATGACAGCTTTTGCAGGATTCAAACCCTGTCCTGTGAGAGCCTTCACCACCAGAGGGACAAGACTTACCGTTGAGCTATAGCTCCTTGGTGTTTAATGAAATTGCAGTAGTGACTGTAAGCAACATACAGACCCAGGAGTCGTTGCTTCTGGCTTCTATTGCACATTAAAAGGGTAACCTTGATAAAGGGATGATTTGATAGGTTATGGATATGGAAACCAGTGTGGTAAAGTGAGTAAGTTCCTGACTTCCAACCAGACAACCCAAGGGTACCTATAACATTCTACACAGGGGGAGTGGAGGCAGTAAAATCTTGGGAAGCCCCCTCCCCTGCAAAAATACCACAACATGCTCCTTGTTGTACCTTCCATTACCATAAACGCAGTAGGATACTATTGTGCCCCCCATATGGCTGGTAATAGAAATTGTAACGAACCCGTTCATCCTCTAGCCCACTTGTTTGACCTATTCATTTGAGGTGCACCCCATAATGGAGGAAGGGAGCAATTAAAACTGTGGTTAGCCCCCCAAAAATAGTACACAGAAACCATGTCCTTCTGTGCCCCCTACACACTTCATAATGCACCGCAGGCCCCTTTTAATATTGCCCTCCAAATTTGACTGCCCCCCTAAAACCAAGGAATGTAGGAGGGAGAAACAAAAAATATATTGGTTTCCCCACCATAAGGCCCATCCTATGTAATTGAGCCATCTATGGAGGTGACCACTGAACGTGTGCTCACATTTAGCCCTCCTTTTGTTGAGTGCCCTAGGCTACTACTCCTTCCAGGGATGCCTTTTTGGCACTGGCACCCCACCCATCTATCTATGCTTACGATGACCTGGTCCAACGTGCATTAAATAATTTGCCAAGAAGTTCTCTAGGGGTGTCACTCCGTATGAGGTTCTATTTGGGGCTATAATGTTGGTACCGGACCTTGACATGAAAGGCACAGTGGCGGAAAATAATGAATTTGATGTCAAAGAAAGTTTGGCTGTTTTAAAGGAATTAAATGAACTAAGATCCAAACAAAGCAATGTGTTCCTGAAGCCAACCACCAAAAGACAAAAAAGTACCTGCCAAAATAATTTCAAACAAGGCCCAGCTAAGGGGTCCTTTTACTGGTTCATTACCATCGGAGCAGACAAGAGCTAGTCAAATAATCACATAAAAAAATGCAAATATATAATACTTTTATTATAGAAAACATATTTACTTTAATTCTATCCCTTGGGCCTTGTTTGAAATTATTTTGGCAGGTACCTTTTTGTCTTTTGGTGGTTCCTCTTTTTCCCTGCTTACCTGCCTCTATTTATGCCGGGGGTCCCCCTTCTATTTACCTGAAGCCAACGACCACAGGGGAAAAAACAGCCGTCCCTGCAAGGCCTGTCTGGATCCCAAATCTTGGTGATCTAGTCAGAGAAAGGATCGCGGACAAGAAGGAATTTGGGCCTTCTTACAGACAACCAGTACCTGTCCTAGCAATCCATGGATCAAGAACAGTACTATTGCCGCCCCTTGCTGGTAAAAAGGAGAAAAGATTTGTGTCCATCGACCTGATCAAACCACACTATGTGGCGATACTAAGCAGTAGGCCAAGTGGACTCCGACAATGTAGCAGACGCACTCCTCTAGCTACAATCCAAGAGGTTCAAACTGAGAGACTCATCACCTTTGAAGATTCTACAGTGAGAAATGAAGAACTAAGCAACAAAGCTATGGAACCTATTCCTCTTGAGACCCAAATAACAGTTCGCATTGATATACCGGTCTACAACAAAGTAACAAGTGACCAACTGGTTCGAGCGATTTCAACGAATCCAATCCTGATGCAATTCCATCTATTGACAGAACTGCCTCTGGCTAGTTCATTAACTTTGATACGTTTTCTGAGGATCCCAGAGAACCTGAAACAACGCCAGCACAAAGAACTTTCAAAGAACAAGCAGCCGACTTTTTTCATCTCGTGAAAAAGACTTATCTCGTTTCACCATGGATTGAACTATGGATTGTTTTGGGAATATTCTTCTTTCTACTTTGGTTAGCTCTGGTAATATCTCTGAGTTTGCTGATAAATGGAAGATATATTCAAATGGACACAGCAAGTATAAAAGTAACCTTACTTCTCCAGCCACACAAATCATCCCATCGTGAAGCAAGAGACTTGTCAGAAGCGAACATCACATCCATTCTTGTACTAGATGGTATAGTTTGGGACAAAACCGAATATGACATTTTTGGCCCGTCTGAGCTTTAGAAGCTTCCACACTTGTTTAAGATTTCATTAAGTGACTTTATTACCTCTAGTACCTTTTCTGATGATTGGGACTTCAAGACTGTTAATAACATGATGTCTGATCTAGAAATGCCTGCTGTATTCACAAATCATGAATATTTAGAGGCTTCATCAGACTATGAACAAATGTATTGTTATAACCATTATGGTCATCATTTCTTGCATAAGACTGCAACACCTTGAAATGTGTTTATGTATAACCAATGGGAACATTGTCCTACACCTCCAAAGAGTATCTCAAAAACGATTGCAATGAAGTTTCCATATTTTTCAGGGTTCAACTTGTCAAAAACAAAAACTTTTTTCTTTAAAAATGTGAACAAGACTGGATTGAAAAATATGTTAACCAATACAAAATAGTTTTATTCTGCAGCCTTTATTGCCCAACTGTCTAGACAGGGTTTCGACTTTTGGAAAGACAACATTGACATGAAATCTGTCTGGAGTACAAAAGATTGGCAAGTGCAGGGGTAGAAGCTTTGATTAGAGCCTGTATCATCCCTGAGCAAATTATGTTTTTGAATGACATTGTCCAACAAACGTCTTGCCTTGGGATAGCCAAGATCAAAGATATGAACACTCCGTCCATACCTTCACCTGCAAGTAATAGCACTACACAGGGGAAGGTCGACATACATACTAGTTTTCATCACAACAGATCAGATCCTGATTGGAAAAAATTGTTGCTCTGGCCCACAGACACAAACAACTGTCAAGATCGATTCCTGAAGAAAACACAGGGTTTCACTATCAATAAGCCAGACCCACAATATGTTCAAAGAGAGCATCCAGGGGTAGTAACAACATACAGTGTAGGGAAACTATGCCTTGATTGGCTACAGAAAGCTACACTAGTGGATGTAAAACAACACTTATCTTTACTTAAAGAAGGCGCAGACCTTAGGGAATTCTTGCTTGGACCAAGAAAACTGCATCAAAAACGTTTCATATATGCAGGTATCTAGGCTGCTTATAATGAAATATGGAAGGTTACCCAAGCAGAAACTACAGAAAGAATACGAGAAAATGATCGTATTAATTTAGAGAAATCTCTTGCTGTAGTAGACAATGGGTTAACAACTCTGTCGTCCAGGATATATTAATTGGTCAGCAATGTATCCTCTACCATAGACATTATGGAACAAGACTTGGTCATGTTGCAATATGGTCAGTCTCAGCTACGTTCTATCATGCTATTAGGCTGGACGCTACAAAACATGTGTGCAGGCTATGTGCCTTGGCATTCAATCAACACTACGTCACTGTTTTCAGAATTCAATCTCACTGATAAACAGATCAAACTGGCACAAAGGGGAGCAGACTATACGGTGCCGAGCATTAAAAAACGGTAAAATTACCATTCACAGTGGCAGAAAAACCAGCTGCTGAGTGGATCATACATGGTAAAATTACTCTGCCTGTTAGAACTTTCCATTTTCAGTATTGCCTAAAACATATACCAGCAGGCAGATATGAAAGGTTGGGTAAAGAATACATCAAAACATCCTGGGATTTACCTTACACATACAGATGTTGGAGTGGAGGGCGTGAAGTGTTTCTTAGTGGTTCAAACTCTGAAAACGCACTAAGGGGTTCTCTCCTATGTCAGGGTGTTAGCTTACAAGGGGCCTGTGACGGTTCCACTACAAACGTATTCTGTCGCCTGCAAGGTTCACCAGCTGCAGTGATTAATCCAATTTTTGGCCAACTTTCGAATGATCACAGCTGCTGTGGCATGTTGCCAGGCATCCCATATCTAGTAACGGTTACATCCAGTGTCACTTGCTGTATGCAAGTCTTGTTTCCTCAAATAGAGACAGCCAGGAAGTCGCCTTTATGGCCTTCACTGACCATCTCTTCTATACAAATTGATACTCTAAGCAGAATGAAAGCCATTCCTTTGCAACAAACAGTGCCACTGACCTTGGCCAAAGAGCGCCAAGATATCCGTAGGGTGATAGCAGCGCTATATAAGAACACAATACAATACAATACAATACAAACCTATGATCTACAAGTTGCAAGGACTTCAGCCGAGATACATGCCCTTTTGAATACAAACTGCCATATACATTTCTCAGAAATGTTGGGACATATCTTAAACATGTCCGATACAAGTGGTATGCACATGTGTTTAAGAATGTGTGTTCAGTACTGTTAGCACCTTTTCAAGCAGTCCTCGGAATCATTCCAAACTTCATGCACTCTGTGTTTGGCGGACTGCTGCTACTTTTAGCACTCATTGCAGGGATCCTGTTTTTACTCCTACTGCTCAGATATGGCAAGCCCAATCACCATCGTCTCTCCAAGCACCATAGAGAAAGTTCTACTGGAGATGAAGTGTTGTGAGTGCATCGTCCAAATTTTGGGTTTACCTTGTCTACGAGAATTAAATACCACATGGTTTCTGTCATTCAGACCAATCTGGCAAGATTGCATCTTACGTGTTCTACACTGCCTGCTTTGAGATGAAGAATGCATGCTAGACATCTGTCTAACACTCCCATCAGTCATGCCTACAGATGTTGATACTCTGCTGGACCTGGTAACGGCCCATGCTGTGTGTTGTCCCCAGCGGCTACCAATCCTGATGATGGCATTCATTGAGATCTCACAGACCCAAATTGCTACTGCGGAGGTACGAGAGGAAATAACAGGCACGCAGGTAACATCGGATACGAACATTGCTCATGCTCCCAATGCTGAAGGTGATAGTTCACATCTATGTGCGGTTAATCTTCTAAACGAGGTAATCCAACTTTCACCTACAATGGTAGGTGACTTTTTGTCTACAGGATTAGAAGATTTCATGCTTTCTCCATTCCCACACACTGACGTTTGATCCAGCACAGAGTGTACCTGAAAGACTCTGAATTTGGCCTTCATTTTTCAAAGCAAAGACTGAACTTGAAACTTTTTCCTATGATTAATTTGTTTTCCAAATTTTTCTTCTTTAGCAAAGTAATCAGCTTATACGAGAACTATTCACAGAGAACAGAATTTTTTGAAACACTTTCAGAGACAATATGTCACCTTGTAAATAACAATTGTTTTTAAGTAACTTGACATGAAATGGTTTCTGCCTTTTTTCTTCTGTATTTACGAGCCATTTCATCATATGTATAAATATGTATGTTCATTCATTTAGCATTCACTGTAAATATATGCTTGGAATGAAACATTAATTTAATATATACAGCACCATTGCATTTTCATGCATAACAACAGTTTTGATGCATTTTTATAATGTGTTTTAGACATGTTTTTAGCAATTCATGTGTAGCTATATTTTAGCATGTTTAGAATTTAGTAATGTCATTCATACGAAACTGGAGTGGGTGTTGTGTGTCGATTTAGATACTGTATATAGGGTTCCCAATTTACGCCCTTATTTAGGCATAGAAATCCTACCCTTATTTAGGCATTATCCATGCTAACCAAATACAGGCATGGCCACCTACATCCATCCATCCACATCACAACGAGTTCTTGAAAAAACAGACTCTTAAGCCTTTAGGACTTCCCCTTGCTTGGAATTATTGATTTCTCCAATAACTCATTTATTATTCATGAACATCAATTCCTTAGGGGTTCCTTCATGACGATCCTCTGCCCGACTTTTACTTAAATGCTGGCATTCCCAAACACGTTTAAGGTATAAATATACCTTCACTTGCCATGGCAAATCACGGTTTGGCTGCATACTTGCACAACACGGCAAGTTCGGAAGGAAGTCGAGTCCTCGCCTGACGCATTGATCTGACGCTGTCATCCTCCTCGCAGAGAATCCAGCTCCAGTGTTTCTGACTCCCCTTGAGGGGTGTTAGAGATCAAGACCCGGCAAGAGATTCCAACCTCTCTCATTCTAAGGTATGGAGCAGACTAGAACCTAGAGGGACTTTTGGCAAATCTTGGCAACACCAATCCAAACTATAGCTAGACTAGACAATAGAAAAACAGCACCTACTTCTTATCTCGTACTACACTTAGGTTAGGTACACTGGGGTAGAACTAGCTAGAAGCACCAGATGAGTATTCACATTTTAGCCTGTGTTATTTATGTATGAATTTTTATAAATATATGTCATAGCTAAAAACCATGCTATTGCAGTATTAGTTTATCGTACTGCTAATGCTGTACGTATTATACTTCGCATTCTGGTGGAGAAGTGTGGCTCACTGGTTAGAGGAGGCAGACCCTGAAGCAGAGGTCAGACCCGGGACCAGGGTTCAATTCCCGACGCGGCAGGGTCTTGAGCCCAAATATCCACGGACTCGATAATTCTCGTTTCGGTGCCTACTCAAATCATGGGTTCACACTCTGCAGCTCTGGGCATTAGCCTGCTTAATCTCCACTACGGCCCCCCCGCGGCGGGATGCCTCGCTTTCACCTTGGGGAAGCCAGGACGGGTTCCCAAGGCAAGCGCCGAGATGCCTACGGGTAATCGAGCGCTATATAAGAACGCATAATAATAATAATAATAATAATTCTGTCTTATGATTGTAGCAGTTCATATCACTTGCACAAGAAATAAGACTGTTCAATAAACCCTTTTTATTGAAACACCAGTCTACCTATTTCTGTGTAAACTCTGTAGAAACGAAGCATGCACTGAGTGAAACTGTTATGTATTGTTTCCACGATTCTGAGATTGTTCCGATTCTAAAGGGAAACAAAGTTATCATGTTTATGTGGTTGTTAGAGACTAATACGAGACGTTTCTAGTGACCTCTGAGCTAGCTGGCACACACAAGTATTTAAGTTTAATGTACTCGATAGAGACCTATTGACCTCAGTTCCATGTCAAAACTATAGTGTATATTATTCCAATGTGCAGAGCCTATAAGAGGTATAGGAACTACACTATAAGGCACTCCTTTCCGGGTATGAGGCCAAGAAAAACTTTGGGAAGCTTGCTCCAGTCATCTGTAGACTTTAAAGATACTGGGGAAGCATTACATAGGGAGCAAGGCTGTAAAACATTTGGTCTACCATCTCATCACCTTTCAAATGTTCCCTACTTGTACCCCAGCTTTGGTAGTGCATCAAACACGTTTCAATCATTTGATTGACCACAAACACCCTTCCTTTCTTCCCTCCATTCACATTCCATTAGTAACCCAGCTGCTTTTGCCACTGTTTAGTCTCAAGTGACGGTTTTGATGCACATTGATTGGGTATGTATACAGGCACTTACCGCTCTGTACAGCCCCTCACAGCGCACATAGACTAACACTTCTTTAAATCATAAATACATGTTCTGCCTAACAGTGAGGCCTGGCCTTCCCTCTGTGGATTATCCCTTCATAAGGAGGACAAATAAATTGAAGAACACGTCAAACTCTCTACAGACACTGCCAATCAATGCACTGCTGCCTATTTGCATGCCATGATTATTCTTTATGACCCATCCGACCAATTGCCACAGGTACCCTCGCCCTGTCCCATTCGTCTGTTCCACTGCCCCCCTTTACTTAGCAAATGTTAGTGCTCTCAGATTTCATAGCGGAAATCTCTATACTGTATGTTTGCAACAAAAAAATCACTAGGGTCCCTATGACATGCCACATAGAAGGGAGGAGAGGCAGTAATATCTTGGGCAGCCCCACCTGTACACATACCTCTACATGCTCCGTGTTGTACCTTTCAATACCATAACCGCAGTAGGATTGTATGGTGCCCCCTTGTGGTTGGTAATTTGAACTGTCACAAACATGTTCACCCCCCTATACCCCCCTGTTGCCCTATCCTTTTTAAGGTGCACCCCATAAGGGAGGAGGGGAGCAATAAAATCTAAGGATAGCCCCACAAAATTTCCCAGAAGCCATGTCATTCTGTGTCCCCCATTACCATTCATAGTACACCCCAATAATACTGCTCTCCCAAACGTGATTGCTCCCCAATATCAGAGTGTAAGAGGGGTGCAGTAAAAAAAACTGCTGTTCCCCACCATAACTCCAGATATCTGTAATCACCCCATCTGTGTGCTGAACAACAACTGCATGAGAGCCCACCTTTACCCCCATGCTACTCACTCCTATCTTCCCCTGACTTGCTGAGTGCTCCAGCCCCTCCTCCATCCATGACCCCTTCTTAGTCATTTGGGCCCCAATCACCACCCTTTGGTCTCCTCTACTCCTCGCCCCCTACACTCTGACTCCCCCTACCCAATGTGCCTAGGCTCCTCCTACACCTCCTCCTCACTCAACACATGCACACCCATTTTAATTACCAACCACTCTCCATTGTACCATTCACCAGGGGTGACATCACTCTTACGCTACACACAGACACACACACACACGTTTGACTTACCAATTGGCCAGGCAGGACCAACTCCAACTTACCTCTACTGTGCCACCATCAGTCATCTGGTGCTGAACC
This sequence comes from Lissotriton helveticus, assembly GCF_964261635.1. Taxonomy (NCBI): domain Eukaryota; kingdom Metazoa; phylum Chordata; class Amphibia; order Caudata; family Salamandridae; genus Lissotriton; species Lissotriton helveticus. Next base: position 701,852,520 of record NC_136073.1, on the reverse strand, counting down.
TGGGAATTGACCTCTGGTTGTGTGGCTGGAAGTCAGAAACTTACCCACTGGACCACCGTGGTTTCAATGTGAGTAGGTTATCACATTGTCCCTATATCATGGTCATCCTTTTCATGTGCAATGGAAGCCACAATCAATGTCACCAGGGCCTCTAAGTTGCTTATAGTTACTACTGCAAAGGTAACAGCAACAATTTAGGGATTAAGACAAAACCGCCTGCACCACTATTAGAATACCACACTTCAGTCTGTACAGAAGGTGCTAGTACCAGGAGCGTAATCCCTATACGGTCCTAACAGGGAATAGAGAGAGCCCTACTCCCTAAACAACATACACACAAAATTTGGTCTGCACCCTTCAAGAGTTCAATTTATTGTTGGAATTTTGCAAAATAATGATCTTAGTAAGTACAAAGTATTTAATTGTTTTCCCAAAGAAACAGCAAACGAAGTATCTTCGCTTCAATTCAGTTCTTTATTCCGTTTTCTTTTTTAAAAAGGCAGAAAGCCAGATAGCCAACGCGTTTCGTCCGTTACCGGACTTCTTCAGGGCTATACAAAATACAAAATACAAAAACATATATTTTACAAAATGCTATTTACAAACAAATACAGAGCAATTTATCTCAAATCAAAGAACCAGAGCTAGCAAAATTGTTTTTACTTCTATTTAAGATTTTTGGGAAAAACTTTCTAAAGTGAAATTTATGTCATTGTAGACCTCAGACATTATGTTTTTGAAATAATAAGTTCAGAGAGGTACTTGAAACTATACATAGTGACAATATTTCATATATTCTCATGATGTCTATACCGTTTATTTGAGACAGTTATTCTTCCCTAGAATGGAAATAATATTAAATTCAGAACCGTCCAACGAGCTTTTACAATTTCTTGGTTCAAATACAATTCATGCCGATGGTTGTTTATCAATCTGTTGATGTAATAATCCTCATTATTATGTGCATACAAGGTAAACAATTACGCCATCCTGCTTTAACTTCCTTAGAAAACAGGGAGAACACCTACCAAAAATAATATTCCTTAAGTTGTGCAATACTAAAACAATTCTAAACTACACCCAAAAAAAATGTTTCTTTCTTTCTCTTCCCAACGAACCTATTCAAAATTAAATTTACGATAGTCCATGTTCTTGGTCAAGGTTTGACGTCTCCAAAATATCAATAAAAGCATGTATCAGATTTTTTTACTTTACATAACGTATGCGATGTGCTTGTTATTACAATATCATATGCCTTTTTTTTAAAGAGAATTTCATTAAGGAAAATTTTACAGGAAATTGATATCCCAAGGGCCATACACCCGTAAAAGTCCTAACACGACAGTAGGGACCTCCTAATTCCCAAATTAGGGGCCACTAATACATAGTAGATATACTAGCTATGCCTTAGTACTCACTTGGTTGCGTTCTTTTTTTTTAATAAGAAGACTCCAGTAATTTGACAGTTCATTCACTCTTAGTATTTTCAGGCAAACGGTAAAGCCTAAACAAGAGCTTAAATTAATATGACATTTTTTTTTTTTAAAAGGGTTTATTTTTAAACGTCATTTATATATTCCAAAACTCTACACAATACAGATAATACCTTGCATAGAGTCTGGCCCCTATATCCACTGTTGGTATAAGTTGGTTCCCTAAATGTAGAGAGACGTACATTTAAGTAAGACTCACAATGAGTTTTCGAGCAAACATGGCGGCCATCTTTAAAAAGACCCCATAACGTAATCCTCATTCCCACTGCAGATATGCGTAAAAGAGTAAAGCCATTACTATCTACTATTCTGCCTGTATGCCTTCAAAAGTACGCTGTCTACATAATAATTATTCTCTACAACTTATTGACTAATGATCTAAAGTTGTCCATAAGAATAGCATAACCGCCCCCTCCGGGAAACACTCACATAAGTTTGAGATTATCCACGGCATTCATTTTGAAAGAACTCCGTGTTGCATTAAAACAACCCCCGGATACTGCCAACATTAGTAGTTACTTTTCCCAACTACTCACAAAAGGTTACCGGGAGATAAAGGGTAGTAATAAGGGTCCTAAGAATCGTGAATAATAAACTGAAATAAAAGCGGCCCGTCTTTTGGCACGTGCGGAGCCCCAAAATTTCTAATTCTATCCTTTTTAGGGTGAACCCCTTAAGGGAGGAGGGGAGCAATAAAATCTAAGGATAGCCCCATAAAATTTCCCAGAAGCCATGTCATTGTGTGCCCCCATCCCCCTTCATAGCACACCCGCAAATCCCTATTAATACTGCTCTCCCAAATGTGATTACCCCCCGAAATCTGAGAGTGTGAGAGGGGTGCAGTAAAAAACAAGTTGTTGCTCCCCACAAAAATACCCCTTTTCACCTGTCACTGTTCTCAAAACTTGCTCTCATCACACCCATTTTAATTACAAACCACTCAGCATTGCAACATTTGCCAGGGGTGACGTCACTCTATGCTACACACACGTTTTACTTATCAATTAACCAGGCAGGCACACCTCCAACTTCCCGCTACTGCACCACCATCAGTCACCTTGTGCCAAACCTGGGAAATGAGCCCTGGTTGTCTGGACAGAAGTCAGAAACTTACCCACTGGACCACACTGATTTCCATGTGAGTTCCTTATCAAATTCTCCCTATATCATGGTCATCCTTTTCATGTGCAATGGAAGACACAGGCAATGTCACCAGGGAGTCTATGTTGCTTATAGTTACTTTTGCAAAGGTACAGTGGTAAGTCTGGTTCCTTTGGTGGCAAACGCTCTCACAGGACTGGGGCTCAAATCCTGACAATGCTCTCTAAATATCCTAGGGTGTTTACATTTCAAATTCTACTTTTAGTTTCCTTTGCTAAGCTTATTTTCACTTTAAAAAATAGAGAATAAAAGCGGCCACTCTTTTTGGCACGTGCAGTGCCCCAAAATGTCAAATCTTTTCCCTTGTGACCTCCCACCAACTCCCTATTTCTCAAGTAGGCGGAATAGAGTAAAAAAAGCCTTATCCTTCTTTATGAATGTGTCCATTCTTTGTCCTTTAAATTTGGTGTATTGTAGAGTGCAAATGTGGCCTCAGGGGGTAAAACTGAGCACAAGAATGCGAGGAAGGTGCTACACAGATAGTAAAATAAATTGGATGGTGGTGATTTTTCATTTTGGTTTGAACCTAAATCTCAAATCAGGGGTTTAGTGTCTGAGAGGTTGGCTAGGAATAAAGGTCATGTACGAGCTCTGACTAATAAAATGATGGGTAAAGTTTGTAGCAAGTGGCTAGAAAGGTTGTTTTCTCCAAGAGGCAGAAAAGGGCAAAGTCAGGCCTTTGCTCTAGCAGGTCTGCATCATGCCTGCTGCAGTAGGTGAGGTACTCGAGCATCACAGCACTGGGCTGGGCTGGGCTGGGCCTTTAAACATCCCCATCCTTCTTTTGAAGGAATCCCTCAAAACACCATCTATATATATAAAAACGAAAGCATGTCTATCTGTTTTTCCTTTATGCATTACTACACCACTCATCCGATCGCCATGAAACTTTGGGAAGTTGTTGAGTACACTCCCGCAAAGGTTTCTGGCATAAAATATTTTAAAATATCGGCCCCCCTCCAGGGCCCTCATGATCTTTCGCATACTGATGTACGCACCAGACGGAAAAACAAAAAATTGCGTATCCACAAGCACTCGAATAAATAAATAGAATTAAAACGACACTTTGAGATGTTTTCCATATTAAAATGAATAAGTTTCAATAAAAATGGCACAATGTAAATTGAATGTTATCATAACGAGTTTCCTTGAATTTCCTTTCTTCGGAGATCGCAGCAACGCGCAACGGGTAAGCTAGTGTTCTATATAGAGGTTGACTGCAGGCAATTTGGGACCCTGCTAAACGAGGGTGATGTCCCCAAGTGCGGCCTTTGAGTGGCTAATTCATTAGCCTAAGATAGGCCGCTTTTGAATTTGGTTGAAGAGCTGATGTTGGAGGCAGTATCACGGCCCAAGATGGTAACCGTCTCAGAAGAAAGAATGCATGGGAGGATATTATTTGCATAGGACAGCCCTCTTCGCCGTCACATTATTATGGTGCAGTTGCCATGTAGCGTTACTACAGATCAGCAGTATGAACATAAAAGCACACTAAGGCTTTTCTACTGCTTGCTGACATACCTCTTGCTCATGTTTGTCATGCAGGGTCTACGGACTGGAGGACTGTGATGACTGTGTGGCCGACCTTTATTTGTGGTGAAGGCGGAAGGTTTGGAAGTTAAAGAGCAAGATGAAAGTGTCTAAGCATACATGTTTGCCGAGTGATTGAGTGAGTGTGTCACCTCTCTTTGAAGTGACACGTGAGAGAGGAACAACAGCTCCATAGTCCTCAGTTAGGAGAGGAAGCATAGATGAGTATTTCTCTCAAATAAAAACACTTGCACCACCTCAAAGCTGTGATATGATGCTTTGCAGGTGTAAGGATTTACCATGTATTGTGCATAAATATGCATGGTTAGAGTGAATTTTCCCAGAATGTCAGTAGCTCACCCTTTGGGAGTATCCTTAGGCCAGAAAGGTCAGGCCCACCATTCCAGGTATGAGGCCAAGAAAAAGTTTGGGAAGCTTTCTCCAATCATCTGTAAGCTTTAAAGATACTGGGGAAACATTACACAGGGAGCAATGCTGTACAATATTTGGTCACGGTTGGACAGAAATCTTTAGCAGGGACTTTTGATCATCATTCACTGTATTACCAGGATCCCCATACCTCTGTGCCTCTGACACCTTTTTTCACCTCTGGATACTACCTTCCATTACCCCTCAAATGTTCCCTCCTTGTACCCCAGCTTTGGTAGTGCACCAACCCCGTTTCAATCCTTTGATTGACCGCAAACACCCTTCCTTTCTGCCCTCCATTCACATTCCATCAGTAACCCAGCTGCTTTTGTCACTGTTCAGTCTCAAGTGACGGTTTTGATGCACATTGATTGGGTATGTATACAGGCACTTACTGCTCTATACAGCCGCTCACAGCACACGTAGACCACACTTCTTTAAATCAGAAATACATGTTCTACCTAACAGTGAGGTCTGGGCTTCCCTCTGTGAATTATCTTCTCATATGTAGGATAAATACATTGAAGATCATGCCAAAATCTCAACAGACACTGCCAATCAATGCACTGCTGTGTATTTGCATGCCTTGATTATTCTCTATGACCCATCCAACCAATTCCCACAGGTACCCTCGCCATGTCCCATTTATCTGCTCCACTGCTCCCCTTTATTTAGCAAATGTTAGTGCTCTCAGATTTCATCTCTATACTGAAATGAAAAGAAAATTTGTAAAGCGCGGTATCTGCCCTGAGGCATCCTAGCGCTAAAATTAGTGCTGCTTTCGGGTAAAGCTGCTAACAAGAGGTTTTATTCAGATTTCTTAAAAAGGAAGTTTTTTAGGTGTTTGCGGAATAGGAGTAGGTTGGGCTCGGATCTCAGACAGAGCGGGAGAGAGTTCCACAGTTTGGCCGCGTTATAGGAAAATGACCAGCCCCCGCATCTTGATCTCTTGATCCTAGGGACTGTAGCGAGGAATGAGTGAGCCGAGCGGAGCTGTTTGGTGGTGTGGTAGGGGGTGATCAGGGAGTAGTTAGTGGTAGCACCTGTTTTATAAAAAGCTCGATTGGAGATGCAGAGAGTCTTAAAATCAATTCTCTCCCTGACAGGAAGCCAATGAAGGTTTCTCAGACTGGGCTTGGCCGAAAGACGGCGAGGGAGCTGAAGCAGAGTTCGAGCAGCACAGTTTTGTATTATCTAGAGCTTTCGTAGAGTACTTTGGGGGGCTCCCAAAAAATTCCCTAGGGTCTCTATGACATGCTGCACAGAGCGGAGGAGAGGCAGTACAATCTTGGGGAGCCCCACCTGCAAACATACCACCACATGCTCCTTGTTGTACCTTTCAATACCATAACCGCAGTAGGATTGTATGGTGCCCCCTTGTGCTTGGTAATTTAACCTGTCACAAACCTGTTCACCCCACCTATCCCCCTGTTGCCCCTATCCTTTTAGGGTACACCCCATAAGGGAGGAGGGGAGCAATAAAATCTAAGGATAGCCCCACTCTGAATCCTGTCATCAGCTGCATCAGTGTCAGATCAGGGGGGGGGGGGGGGGGTTTGCAGGGAGATGTTGATCTGTGCTGCCATAACGCACTGGGCACCAAATTCTCAAAAACATGTGCAACTACATAACAAGCGCGGCAAAACCATGAATGGCAGCTCATCAGGTAGCCTACCTGCAGCTTAATTTTTACTCTGGCAGATCCGTGCAGCAACAAGGGCCGAGACTGCCTGGCTGCTTGCATGGTGAAATGGTAGTGGCGAAACAAAATGTGTGCTTCTAAACCGAGACACTGTAATCATGCCAGCACTACGCCATTGTTCGTGCCGAGCTGGTGAAAAAAGCATTGTCGAGGTCGACGGCTGCGATGGACAGAAAGGAACAATAGAGAGGGGGGGTGTTGGAGAAAAGGTTGACACCGTTAACAGAGCGACGCTCATGACGAGCGCCATGATGATTATGTATAATTAACAGCACGGCGCTCGTGACAAACTCCATGCTGATTATTTATGCAAGTGGGGCCCTAAAAAGAAAGTTCCCCTTGAACAACATTAACTAGAAGAGTGGACGAAAACTGTAGTTAGGCGGTGCTGCTTCTGGAATAAACGGAAGTGATGCATCGGATCTATAGCCAATAATAAGCCCTCTAGGAAAACCAATGCAAGTGTTTACAAATGGCAAGCGGCAGGAGAAATTCCCCAGCGTTTCACCCCTCACACAGATTACTTGATGTCTCGGAGAGACAGCGCATGCGCGCTGCCTAGGCGAGACCTAAAAAGGACCAATAATCAGAACAAGAGAGTGCAAAACATGTGCTACAACTAATGCATCTGAAATACTCACCAAAACACTCATAACACTATGCTATGTTAAATACGTAACAGAAAGAGGCAATGTAGACCAAATACTTCCAAATGTCTACAACCAGATTGCTATTGCAAAAACAGTAGGGTAAGTGTTGGATAGTGTAGGGGTACTATGCGTTGTAATGGTATGTGTTGTAATGACATGCGATGTAATGTCTGCATTGTGGTGACATATGTTGTAGTGTCATGCGTTGTAGTGACATGCAATGTAATGGCTGCATTGTAGTGACTTGCGATGTAAAGGATGTTTCGATGTAATGACTGTGTTGTAAATGTAGTGCGATGTAATGACTACGTTGTAAAGGTTGTTTCCCTTTGCAAACTGTCATTTTTTAAAACAATACTACGGCTGTCTCCTGCTGGGCTCTTTTAAACTGTGTACTCATCAGGAATCTGATATTTAACATCATCTGGTGTACAGTAATCTGTATACCTTTTTTTTTTTATATTCGCAAAAACGAATCTTTTCCTGTCAGGCCTAAATCACAAATAACAAATTGGTAACCTTTCCCAAATGAACCTATTGTTGCTGCAACCCTCTCTAAAACTGACTTTGTATTTTCTCTTTAAAATCTCCTACAACTTTGATATTCTTTCCTAAGTGGGGAAATGTGGGCCATTCACCATTGCCACAGTGGACTTGGTAATGCCAAAAATGTTAGAGCCAATAACCTCATCTTCAAACACAACAACCTGTTGAAACGTGTTCTTATTTTCTTTCTGAAAAGAATTCACATTTGGCCTGGACAACTTATTCAAATTGATTTTAGCCTTCTCCATATTTCGAGGGAGCATCAGAACTTGAAAAACTCCTGAGCACCTTTTATTTCCGCTTGTGAAACCACCCATTGAAACACTCTTTTATTCCCTGCAAGCAACTTTTCTCAGCAAACCCTTTCTGAACCAACATATTTTTTTTCCCTTCTAAATCCGTCTGCCTCTCCCAGCATCTCACTTCTCTGTATGCTGCTCTGTGATAAGCCCCTCCTTGGGAATTCCTTAGTTATCTCAAGGCCAAATAGCAAGCCTGCCGAACCAAACTAAATCACGAACTGTGTTTTTCATCTCTCCTACTGCACTTTTAGAATGCGTGTCTGTTCAGCACAAATAAACATAATTTGTCCTTTTGAAATGTGCTAAAAAAAATGTAAGATCTGGGTGCCATCAGCACATCCCTGCTTTTCTCTCCCCCTTTTTTTATCATCACAGCATGCTCTCTAACTGTCTTATTTCACATTCTCTCCCTATTACACATTCCTTCATCCTTTCTCAAACCATTCATCCTATGCAAAAATCAAACGTATATTATTACTATTATTTGCGCCGGCTGATCTTCTTCCAACATGCATCTGCAGAACAACAATGACAACAAGAAACTCATTCCAGGCATTTTCAAAAAATGAGCCAAATTAATTATTTTGCCTGGCAAAGCAATTGCAAGTGCCTTCTCTTTTTTTTAAAAACAGTCCTCAGACCGTACCAAAAACAAACTGATGGTGCACCATATTCACACAACACACTCACAGACAAAAAGAGCCCTCAAGAGCAGTCCTCAGACTGCGCCATGGCAAGTCAGTCCTCGGACTGAACCAAAACAAGTCAGGCTCTAGCCTGAACCAAAACAAGTCAGTCCTGAGATTGCACCAAGACAAGACAGTCCGCACACTGCACCAAGATAGACAGTCCGCAGACTGCACCACGACAAGAAGACAGGCTTCAGCCCCAGACCTTTTCAAGAATAGACCGAATTTCCAGTTGGTCTGGCAGATTGCTCGCAAAACAGTTCCAGACCTTTTCAAGAGTAGGCCGAATTTCCAGTTGGCCTGGTAGACTGCTAACAAACACTCTGTGTCTTTTGAGGGGTCCGCAAACCCAAAAAGTTCAAACCAAGACAGTCCATCGACTGAACCAAGACACAGCCCGTAGGCTTGTGCTGTTCAAGAATGGCGCCACATTTTTCTAAGAGTCAAATCACTCACCTGGTGCACTCAGGTCAAGTAAAGTTATTCTCCACTGCCGACTCTTCGGACCAAATGGTCAAATCCAAGGTTTTGCCTTCTCAGGACCCCAGCTGGTGACCACTAGATGAGGAACCGCCCGATCAGACGGGCGGGCCAGCCAAGAGAGGGCTCTTATTGTGTGGGGATCCCCGATGTGCCTGACTGACCAGACGCAACCCTGATCCTGCAACCTGATTACGGTTGAGGTGGATCATCTTGCGGGTCCCTGTTTGGGCGTCAACTGAAGGAAGTGGCTCTTAGGGGCCACCCGGGTTATTTACAACCTCCTACTTGCCTTCTCCAAAGGAAGAGTCGGTCAAACAGTAGAGAATACAAATAGCCGTTTATTAGCAATTTTCTGCAGAGGAGTCCAATCTGACTTGCATCCTAAGATGTCTGCTGAGGGACTGGCCCCCCAACAGTCTGCAACACATAATCATTCCTCCAAGAACCCCCAACCATGCCCACAGTGGAAAGTTACAGGATTAGGCAAAACATGAACAAAGCAGGCACAGATGTATGGGCTACCACCTGCTAGATGGGTACATGCTATCCGTGTTTCAAGGTTGCTTTTACTGGGGCTTGGTGTCTCCTAAGGTGGGAGCAGAGTTACACACAGGGATAGGCATGCGATGGCAAAATGGCCTATTCATTAGTAAATCAGAATCCAACTTTGAACAGAAAAGGAAAATAATAACTGAATACAGTGTTCTGCTGAGGCAAGCAATACGAATAATGAGGCCTAGTTCAGACACAGCCTAATAGGGATTACGAAGCTACAAAATGAAGTCACACCTGCTAACTGAAGCTTACACATTGCAGAGATAACTCAGTGGGTTGCATAAAATGAATATGAATGATACCCAATCAGGTATGTAACGCTAAAGGATATTTCAAATCCAACACCAGGTAGGGTTGTTGCCCCGTATAAGGGGGTGTAGTCAAGGCAATGTGTGATTACAGCTGTATAGTGTTATACCATTCTTCAATAGTGTTCAAACCCTGGTTGACAGAGTAGCATCATGTGATCCATTTGCATTCATTTCTGTTAAGCAGTAGTTGTTGATTGCCACCTCTGGTCGGTATTGTAGGTTGGTCTATGACCTGCCACGTCATATCCAATTCACTGTGTTGTTTGTCCATAAAATGGGCAACCAGGGGGGGCACTCATGACCGTGCAATGGATACAGCTTTTGTGTTGAATTATGCGTTGTTTCACCATTTGTGTAGTTTGACAGCTATATACGAGACTGAATGGACAATGTATGGCGTAGATTTCGTTGGAGGATCTGGCGTTAGTGAAAGTCCTTAGTTTGTAGGTCATGTTGCTGGTCACAAATTCTTTGGTATTCACAGTGAGGCAGCAGACCACATAATTTTGGGGCTTGTAGTGTCGAATGACTGGTGGATGACCCAATGATGATGTGATAGAGTCCATGTTGTTAGGTTTGGTAGGCCATGTAATGGCATGTAACATGTGATTGGATAGGTTGTTGCCTCTTTTGTAGGAGAACAGGGGTGCTTGTTGGAAGGGTTCATGTGTGAGAAGGATCTGCCAATTTCTCTTGATAATCTTCCTGACCTTGTTGCTAGAGGGACAGGAGGTAGTGACAAAAGGGATCCATGTATTTTTGCTTCTGTTCTTGGGGATGAGTAAGTATCACATTGGCAGTTCATGCCCATTACCGTGCTTAAGAAACCAAGCAGGATGGGTAGCCCCTTAGAATGAGTTTGCTGGACACCAAAATAGCTGGCTTCACCAAAATAATGCTTTCACCACTTGCAGTTTCTTCTGATACTCAGGAACTGTCCATCTGTGCTCATGACGAGCTGAGCTCGTCATGAGCACAGCTCCACTGTGTCTGCTCGTCATGAGCATGGGAGGGGTTAAGTATGTTCTGCAGTCTTCATCGTCATGCCTTGCTCCTGTTGTGTATAAATTTGTGTAGTATTGATGGAATTTGCCCATAATCTCAGCTGTGTCCGTGTGAACCTGCCCATCATCAGAGCGGATAGATGCATGAAAGCTTTCCCCACGCAAGGCCTCAACAATTGTGCCAGTGTGTGAACCGGTCTGTCCCCTTCACCATATCACCTGACGGTTGCATATTTCCCCAGAAAATGTATTCAGCTGTCAGCGGCTTCCCTGTACTCAGTCAGCAACAGCAAGCAACTGGCCTGCTTAGCCGGGTCTGGGTGAAAAGACTTTGAAGTACTCCTGAGGCGGAAGCCGGGAAAATCTGCTCGTTGTTTTAAAAAACTGAAATTGTATCCTGTGTGTTTTTAACTCACCCTTCACCGATCCTGAGCACTTTTCCCCTGGTAGCAGCTGGAGAATCACTCGCACAGCGGACCTTAGCGCTGTTGCAGGTGGGGAACCGCGCTGCCGCCATCGCACGCTCGAATCTCGGGCCACGCCCACATTTGAGGCCACGGCCACTTATCCCTAGACCTATAAAGTCGCGCTGACTCACTAGCGCGCCCAAAGACTTTGAAGTACTCCTGAGGCGGAAGCCGGGAGAATCTGCTCGTTGTTTTAAAAAACTGAAATTGTATCCTGTGTGTTTTTAACTCACCCTTCACCGATCCTGAGCACTTTTCCCCTGGTAGCAGCTGGAGAATCACTCGCACAGCGGACCTTAGCGCTGTTGCAGGTGGTGAACCGCGCTGCCGCCATCGCGCGCTCGAAACTCGGGCCACGCCCGCATTTGAGGCCACGGCCACTTATCCCTAGACCTATAAAGTCACGCTGACTCACTAGCACGCCCAAAGACTTTGAAGTACTCCTGAGGCGGAAGCCGGGAGAATCTGCTCGTTGTTTTAAAAAACTGAAATTGTATCCTGTGTGTTTTTAACTCACCCTTCACCGATCCTGAGCACTTTTCCCCTGGTAGCAGCTGGAGAATCACTCGCACAGTGGACCTTAGCGCTGTTGCAGGTGGGGAACCGCGCTGCCGCCATCGCGCGCTCGAATCTCGGGCCACGCCCACATTTGAGGCCACGCCCACTTATCCCTAGACCTATAAAGTCGCGCTGACTCACTAGCGCGCCCAAAGACTTTGAAGTACTCCTGAGGCGGAAGCCGGGAGAATCTGCTCGTTGTTTTAAAAAACTGAAATTGTATCCTGTGTGTTTTTAACTCACCCTTCACCGATCCTGAGCACTTTTCCCCAGTTGGCAGCTGGAGAATCACTCGCACAGTGGACCTTAGCGCTGTTGCAGGTGGGGAACCGCGCTGCCGCCATCGCGCGCTCAAATCTCGGGCCACGCCCACATTTGAGGCCACGGCCACTTATCCCTAGACCTATAAAGTCACGCTGACTCACTAGCGCGCCCAAAGACTTTGAAGTACTCCTGAGGCGGAAGCCGGGAGAATCGGCTCGTTGTTTTAAAAAACTGAAATTGTATCCTGTGTGTTTTTAACTCACCCTTCACCGATCCTGAGCACTTTTCCCCTGGTAGCAGCTGGAGAATCACTCGCACAGCGGACCTTAGCGCTGTTGCAGGTGGGGAACCGCGCTGCCACCATCGCGCGCTCGAATCTCGGGCCACGCCCACATTTGAGGCCACGCCCACTTATCCCTAGACCTGTAAAGTCGCGCTGACTCACTAGCGCGCCCAAAGACTTTGAAGTACTCCTGAGGCGGAAGCCGGGAGAATCTGCTCGTTGTTTTAAAAAACTGAAATTGTATCCTGTGTGTTTTGAACTCACCCTTCACCGATCCTGAGCACTTTTCCCCTGGTAGCAGCTGGAGAATCACTCGCACAGCGGACCTTAGCGCTGTTGCAGGTGGGGAACCGCGCTGCCGCCATCGCGCGCTCGAATCTCGGGCCACGCCCACATTTGAGGACACGCCCACTTATCCCTAGACCTATAAAGTCGCGCTGACTCACTACGCGCCCAAAGACTTTGAAGTACTCCTGAGGCGGAAGCCGGGAGAATCTGCTCGTTGTTTTAAAAAACTGAAATTGTATCCTGTGTGTTTTTAACTCACCCTTCACCGATCCTGAGCACTTTTCCCCTGGTAGCAGCTGGAGAATCACTCGCACAGCGGACCTTAGCGCTGTTGCAGGTGGGGAACCGCGCTGCCGCCATCGCGCGCTTGAATCTCGGGCCACGCCCACATTTGAGGCCAAGCCTCCCACCTTTCTACATCAATGTGCTTTTCCCGGACGCACATCGGACAAGCGCAGCGGGCGTGCCGTCATCGCGCCGAAGTTGCGCCTAAGTCAAGCCCGTCTGCGCCCGTCCGCGATCGTACGCAGTCCAGGGCCAGACCCTATGTCCATCGGGTGGGACACATACGGTGGAGCAGGCAGGAGCTGTTGGCTTTCCGCAGTACCATTGCCAACACATGCCTGCATACTATGCGAGTGGAGGATAATATAGCCTGTGAACATTGCCACTTCTCCTATGATCTAGGCAGAAAGGTGGCATCGGGAGACCTTATCCTGGCCTGTGGTCTGCTCAACGTACGTTCCCTGCGGAAGCACAGACTAGACCTTTACGATCTACTCACTGAGAAACAGTGGGATCTTTTGTTTCTCACTGAGACATGGCTGGATGAAGGCTCTACCCCTGATGCTTTAGAAGCACTACCGGAGGGCTATACTATGCTTAGGCAGGATAGACCCACTGGTAGAGGAGGGGGTATCGCTATTATAGCTAAGCAAAGCCTACGATGTTAACTGGATTTTTCCCCCATTTTAGATAATGAGGCGGGGAACTATACCATTAAAGTAAAAGAAGGCTGTACGCTGAAGGGCCTCCTTATCTATAGACCTCCAGGCCCTATAGCCCGGTTTGGGGAGAGTCTAGTAGAAGGCATTACGGAGGCTGCGCTGCGCAGAGATAAATTCTTGGTACTGGGGGATCTTAATCTACATCTGATTAACCCCACAGACAACGCTACCAAGGACCTCTGCCAGGCGCTAGGAGCCCTCCAACTGAATCAGATAGTAGGTGGTCCCACTCACCAGTTGGGACAATTGTTAGACCCCATATTCGTCAACTGGGGGGATGTAGAAGCAATGACTCCCATTCCTATCCCATGGTCGGATCACTATCTGGTACCATTCTCCGTACGTATTCCCGGGGCAAGACTATTGGTGCCAGCACCACTATACCATTCTAGGCGGAGATGGGCAAACTTCTCCCAGGCAAAGTTCTGTGCGGCGCTTATCAAAGGAGGGAGTCCTGGGGGGGATGATGCAGACACTGCTAACACCAACCTTTGCAAACGTATCACTGAGGCGCTTGACTGCACGGCCCCACTCTCTCACGCTAAATTAGGTGGCCGCATTCAAAAAACAGCCCCGTGGTACAGTGATGAGCTGCGGGTTGCAAAAGCAGCACTGAAGCGAGTAGAAAGGCAATGACGAGAGGCCTTTTCAACGGAAACTAGGGAGATTTACCTAACTGAGAGGCGACTCTATCATGGACTAATTAGGAAGTCCAAAGCTGTACACTATGCCACCAGAATCAGTGAAGCTGGCAACTCCACGAAGGAGCTTTTTCTGCTTTATAAATCTCTCTCATGTGGGAAACCAGCTACTGCCCCAGATGACTGTTCGGCGGAATCTTGTGATAAGATCGCAAACTTTTTCGCCGAGAAGGTAACTAAAACCTACTCGGCATTTCCTAGTCACCCCATGGCAGGGACTGAGTTCCTGGAAATCCCGAGGGATTGGGGGGATAGACACATATTGACCAACTTTGTCACCCCGTCCCCGGAGGACCTCCTAAAGATATGCAGATCTATCAAGTCTGGATCCCCTCGGGACCCCACCACGCCTAAACGGCTAGCCGATAGGTTGCCAGTATTGGAACCATACATCAGGCACCTGTTAGACTTGTCATTTGAGACTGGGACAGTGCCTAGAGACTGGAAGCAGGCGGTGGTTCTACCTCTTAGGAAGAAATCTAACATCAGTTTCGAAAAGTTAGAGAACCTCCGACCTATCTCCCTTCTGCCCTACCTGGCCAAAGTGGCAGAAAAAACGATTAACGCCCAACTGATGGATTTCGTGGAGGAGGCTGTCCTCCTGCATGACACCCAGTTTGATTTCCGCCCCCACCACTCAACTGAATCGGCGCTTTTGATGGCTGTGGAGACCTTACGCCAGGGGGTGGATGAAGGGCAGACCATGACCCTCATCCTACTGGACCTAAGTGCAGCATTAGACACTGTAGCTCATACCACCTTGCTACAGTGTCTGAATAATGGAGGAATATCGGGTGCTGCACTTGAATGGTTCCAGTCCTTCCTGACAGGGAGAGGATTCCAGGTCCGCCAGGGCGAATGCTATTCCGGGGAGATCTGTTTGGGACAGGGCGTGCCCCTGGGCTTGTCACTGAGCCCCACCCTATTTAATTTATATGTCTCCCCAGTGGCCTCTATTGTGGAGGGTAATGGCCTGCACATAGTATCCTACGCCGACGATACACAGCTGGTTATCTCCCTGTCGCGCGCGCCCGGTCTTGCGGTGGACCGATTCAGAACCTGCATGCAGGAGTTGGCAACCTGGATGTCCACCAATTGCCTCAAATTAAATAGCAGTAAGACCGAGGTGCTCGTGGTGGGGGGGAGCCCATCTGTGTGGTCGTCGGCGTGGTGGCCCTCTTGCCTAGGCGAGGCTCCAACTCCCTGTCAGGAAGCCAAGAATCTCGGAGTTTGGCTTGAGGCTGATCTGTCCTTTGGACCTCAGATAGGCCGTGGGGTGGGTGTCTGCTTCAGCGTCCTAAAAAGTCTGCGGAAGGTTTTAGATCTCCTTCCCACATCTGCCCGTAGGACGCTGGTGCATGCCCTCGTCACATCGCGCCTGGACTACGGCAACCTACTGTACCTAGGAGCAACCAGTAAGGTATTAAATCGCCTCCAGGTACTGCAGAATGCGGCAGCTCGCCTCATTCTGAAGTTCCCTAAAAGATCGGCCTCCAAAGTAGCCCTTCAGACTCTTCATTGGCTTCCAGTGAAGAGCAGGGTCGAGTTTAAGGCCCTCTGCACCTGCCATCGAATCCTTAATGGGAGGGCACCAGCACCACTCCAGAGTCTGGTTTCCAGATACGAACCTATGCGAGCTCTGCGCTCCTCCCATGGTGGCCTATTAAAGGTCCCTAGGACAAGAAAGGCTCGCATGGGAGGCAGATCCTTTCGCTACTTGGTGGCGAAAGGTTGGAACGCTTTACCTCTGGACCTTCGCCTAGAATCGTCTGAAGCCGGCTTCAGGAAGAAGCTAAAAACACACCTCTACACACAGTAAATCGAGCTGACTCTGCGGCCTGCTTGCATGAGTTTTTCTGTCTTAGCGCGGGGACACGCCATTTGAGCGTAACCAGGCGCTTTATAAAACTCCCTTATTATTATTATTATTAAGTTGTTCTCCGTCCAAGACCTTTAGACGGTCCTCTACACGAGCAATTGTACTTTGCAGTGACTTGAGTATCCCAGCATGCTTAGCAATGCATTCCTCCCTTATATACGCCTTGACTGCCTCCTACACAGTTGCCCATGTACTGACGGAGCCCACATTTACGTCAAAGTATGTCACTTTTGACTCCCGAATCTCTGCCGAGAAAACCGAATCATTTAAAGCCTGTCCAGGGAACCTCCACTGCATTTCATTACCCCCTGGCCTGGCTAGTCGGATATGCATAATGACCGGTGAATGGTCAAAGTATGTTCGAGGCAAATAAATCATAGACCGGAACCAGGGGGCCATTGTATGTGAAACCAGCCAATAGTCCAGACGTGTCCAAGTATCGTGGGGGGGGGCGAATAGTGAGTGTATGCTGCGTCAGTGGGAAAATGCACCTGCCATATGTCCACTAGACCAATAGTCACTAATGTCACCATGCACCCCACTGAATCTATGACATAATATCGAAAGACACAATATCGTAGTACAAAAATATCGACACAAATATATCGACATCAATAATATCGACATCCTATACATAACTAAAAACATACAAAAATATCGGAAATTAAATATTGAGCTACATAAACATCGATATCACTAATATCGACAACATATATATCGCAATATTTAATTATCGACTACTAAAAAATTTAAACACTAAGTAAAAAATATCAAGAGTTAAATTATCGACAACAATAATATCGTCATTTTAGAAATATCGAAAATATTTATTAATATTCGATAACACTTTTTAACATTTAAAAATACAATTCACAATAAAATACACATCTCATATCAAACTATAAATAAAATTACATTTCACTATTAAAATATAATAAATTCGATAGCAATTTAAATAAAAGTATTTCAACACATTATATAAAATTTTCTCTGCAAAACATTAATTAGCGTTTGCCTTATATGGAAAATAAATACACAAACTGTTTTTCAAAAATGCAATCGTACCAATAAAAACACTGCTAACATAAATTAACCAATAGCAAACTAATTACTAACTCCAAACCACTATATAAACAATTAAATCCTACAAACAAACTACCTGACAAAAAAAAGACAGGAGAAAATACTGTGGAAACATTCGACTACACCTACAAGAACATCAAGATTGAACCTACAAATCAGAGGATTAAAAGTAAGTAAGTAAAATAAACTTAATTAAAGTAACTGCTAAAATGTTAAAAATAACAAACAAGAAGAAATAACTCATACATATCTATTGTATATTATCTACTACACCACGGAATACTCTACTAATAAAAAACAGAGAACAACACTGAGAAAACCAAGATACAACTAACAAAGTAAGCATATCTATAGATTTGTATAACAACATTAAATAAGTTAAAAATAAAACCTAGAGCATAAAACGTAACTGCTACCTAAACGATTTATCTAAACATTTAACAGAAATAAATGTGTTTTTTACAGATAAAGAAAAAAAAGAAAATACAGGCCACAACTGAACATTGGATACATTTGACTACACCTACAAGAACATTAAAACTCAACATAACAAAACAGTTAATTAAAAGTAAGTAAATAAAATGATGTCACTAAAACTAACTGCTACATTGCTAAAAATTACAAACATGTCTACATTAATTTGGGGTAGGTGCTGGACACTAATTACATATAATGTACTATTCCCACTCCAGTCTACATTAATTTGGGGTAGGTGCTGGACACTAATTAAATATAATTTACTATTCCCACTCCAGTCTACATTAATTTGGGGTAGGTGCTGGATACTAATTACATATAATTTACTATTCCCACTCCAGTCTACATTAATTTGGGGTAGGTGCTGGACACTAATTAAATATAATTTACTATTCCCACTCTAATCTACATTAATTTGGAGTAGGTGCTGGACACTAATTAAATATAATGTAATATTCCCACTCCAGTCCACATTAATTTGGGGTAGGTACTGGACACTAATTACATAAAAATTACTATTCCCACTCCAGTCTACATTAATTTGTGGTAGGTGCTGTACAATAATTACATATAATGTACTATTCCCACTCTAGTCTACATTCATTTGGGGTAGGTGCTGGAAACTATTTAAATATAATTTACTATTCCAAATCCAGTCTACATTAATTTGGGGTAGGTGCTGGACACTAATTAAATATAATTTACTATTCCCACTCCAGTCTACATTATTTTAGGGTAGGTGCTGGACACTAATTACATAAATTTTACTATTCCCACTCCAATCTACATTAATTTGGGGTAGGTGCTGGACACTAATTAAATATAATTTACTATTCCCACTCCAGTCTACATTAATTTATGGTAGGCGCTGGGCACTAATTACATATAATGTACTATTCCCACTCCAGTCTACATTAATTTGGGGTAGGTGCTGGACACTAATTAAATATAATTTACTATTCCCACTCCAGTCTACATTAATTTGGGGTAGGTGCTGGACACTAATTACATATAATTTACTATTCCCACTCCAATCTACATTAATTTGGGATAGGTGCTGGACACTAATTAAATATAATTTACTATTCCCACTCCAGTCTACATTAATTTGTGGTAGGTGCTGGACACTAATTAAATATAATGTAATATTCCCACTCCATTCTACATTAATTTGGGGTAGGTACTGGACACTAATTACATATAAATTACTATTCCCACTCCAGTCTACATTAATTTGTGGTAGGTGCTGGACAATAATTACATATAATTTACTATTCCCACTCCAGTCTACATTAATTTGGGGTAGGTGCTGGACACTAATTAAATATAATTTACTATTCCCACTCCAGTCTACATTAATTTGGGGTAGGTGCTGGACACTAATTAAATATAATTTACTATTCCCACTCCAGTCTACATTAATTTAGGGTAGGTACTGGACACTAATTACATATAATTTACTATTCCCACTCCAATCTACATTAATTTATGGTAGGTGCTGGACACTCATTACATATAATTTACTATTTCCACTCTAATCTACATTAATTTGGGGTAGGTGCTGGACACTAATTAAATATAATGTAATATTCCCACTCCAGTCTACATTAATTTGGGGTAGGTACTGGACACTAATTACATATAAATTACTATTCCCACTCCAGTCTACATTAATTTGTGGTAGGTGCTGTACAATAATTACATATAATGTACTATTCCCACTCCAGTCTACATTAATTTGGGGTAGGTGCTGGACACTATTTAAATATAATTTACTATTCCAAATCCAGTCTACATTAATTTGGGGTAGGTGCTGGACACTAATTAAATATAATTTACTATTCCCACTCCAGTCTACATTAATTTATGGTAGGTGCTGGACACTCATTACATATAATTTACTATTCCCACTCCAATCTACATTAATTTGGGGTAGATGCTGGACACTAATTAAATATAATTTACTATTCCCACTCCAGTCTACATTAATTTGTGGTAGGTGCTGGACACTAATTACATATAATGTACTATTCCCACTCCAGTCTACATTATTTTGGGGTAGGTGCTGGACACTAATTAAATATAATTTACTATTCCCACTCCAGTCTACATTAATTTATGGTAGGTGCTGGACACTAATTACATATAATGTACTATTCCCACTCCAGTCTAAATTAATTTGGGGTAGGTGCTGGACACTAATTAAATATAATTTACTATTCCCACTCCAGTCTACATTAATTTGGGGTAGGTGCTGGATACTAATTACATATAATTTACTATTCCCACTCCAATCTACATTAATTTGGGGTAGGTGCTGGACACTAATTAAATATAATTTACTATTTCCACTCCAGTCTACATTAATTAGGGGTAGGTGCTGAACACTAATTAAATATAATTTACTATTCCCACTCCAGTCTACATTAATGTGTGGTAGGTGCTGGACACTAATTACATATAATTTACTATTCCCACTCCAGTCTACATTAATTTGGGGTAGGTGCTGGACACTAATTAAATATAATTTACTATTCCCACTCTAATCTACATTAATTTGGGGTAGGTGCTGGACACTAATTAAATATAATGTAATATTCCCACTCCAGCCCACATTAATTTGGGGTAGGTACTGGACACTAATTACATAAAAATTACTATTCCCACTCCAGTCTACATTAATTTGTGGTAGGTGCTGTACAATAATTACATATAATGTACTATTCCCCCTCCAGTCTACATTAATTTGGGGTAAGTGCTGGACACTATTTAAATATAATTTACTATTCCAAATCCAGTCTACATTAATTTGGGGTAGGTGCTGGACACTAATTACATAAATTTTACTATTCCCACTCCAATCTACATTAATTTGGGGTAGGTGCTGGACACTAATTAAATATAATTTACTATTCCCACTCCAGTCTACATTAATTTATGGTAGGCGCTGGACA
The DNA here is from genome assembly GCF_964261635.1 of Lissotriton helveticus. Classification (NCBI taxonomy): domain Eukaryota; kingdom Metazoa; phylum Chordata; class Amphibia; order Caudata; family Salamandridae; genus Lissotriton; species Lissotriton helveticus. The sequence continues at coordinate 701,831,704 of NC_136073.1, read as the reverse complement.
CTAATTACATATAATGTACTATTCCCACTCCAGTCTACATTAATTTGGGGTAGGTGCTGGACACTAATTAAATATAGTTTACTATTCCCACTCCAGTCTACATTAATTTGGGGTAGGTGCTGGACACTAATTACATATAATTTCCTATTCCCACTCCAATCTACATTAATTTGGGGTAGGTGCTGGACACTAATTAAATATAATTTACTATTCCCACTCCAGTCTACATTAATTTGTGGTAGGTGCTGGACACTAATTAAATATAATGTAATATTCCCACTCCATTCTACCTTAATTTGGGGTAGGTACTGGACACTAATTACATATAAATTACTATTCCCACTCCAGTCTACATTAATTTGTCGTAGGTGCTGGACAATAATTACATATAATGTACTATTCCCACTCCAGTCTACATTAATTTGGGGTAGGTGCTGGACACTAATTAAATATAATTTACTATTCCCACTCCAGTCTACATTAATTTGGGGTAGGTGCTGGACACTAATTAAATATAATGTAATATTCCCACTCCAGTCTACATTAATTTGGGGTAGGTACTGGACACTAATTACATATAAATTACTATTCCCACTCCAGTCTACATTAATTTGTGGTAGGTGCTGTACAATAATTACATATAATGTACTATTCCCACTCAAGTCTACATTAATTTGGGGTAGGTGCTGGACACTATTTAAATATAATTTACTATTCCAAATCCAGTCTACATTAATTTGGGGTAGGTGCTGGACACTAATTAAATATAATTTACTATTTCCACTCCAGTCTACATTAATTAGGGGTAGGTGCTGAACACTAATTAAATATAATTTACTATTCCCACTCCAGTCTACATTAATTTGTGGTAGGTGCTGGACACTAATTACATATAATTTACTATTCCCACTCCAGTCTACATTAATTTAGGGTAGGTGCTGGACACTATTTAAATATAATTTACTATTCCAAATTCAGTCTACATTAATTTGGGGTAGGTGCTGGACACTAATTAAATATAATTTACTATTCCCACTCCAGTCTACATTAATTTAGGGTAGGTGCTGGACACTAATTACATACATTTTACTATTCCCACTCCAATCTACATTAATTTGGGGTAGGTGCTGGACACTAATTAAATATAATTTACTATTCCCACTCCAGTCTACATTAATTTATGGTAGGCGCTGGACACTAATTACATATAATGTACTATTCCCACTCCAGTCTACATTAATTTGGGGTAGGTGCTGGACACTAATTAAATATAATTTACTATTCCCACTCCAGTCTACATTAATTTGGGGTAGGTGCTGTAAATAATTACATATAATGTACTATTCCCACTCAAGTCTACATTAATTTGGGGTAGGTGCTGGACACTATTTAAATATAATTTACTATTCCAAATCCAGTCTACATTAATTTGGGGTAGGTGCTGGACACTAATTAAATATAATTTACTATTTCCACTCCAGTCTACATTAATTAGGGGTAGGTGCTGAACACTAATTAAATATAATTTACTATTCCCACTCCAGTCTACATTAATTTGTGGTAGGTGCTGGACACTAATTACATATAATTTACTATTCCCACTCCAGTCTACATTAATTTAGGGTAGGTGCTGGACACTATTTAAATATAATTTACTATTCCAAATTCAGTCTACATTAATTTGGGGTAGGTGCTGGACACTAATTAAATAAAATTTACTATTCCCACTCCAGTCTACATTAATTTAGGGTAGGTGCTGGACACTAATTACATAAATTTTACTATTCCCACTCCAATCTACATTAATTTGGGGTAGGTGCTGGACACTAATTAAATATAATTTACTATTCCCACTCCAGTCTACATTAATTTATGGTAGGCGCTGGACACTAATTACATATAATGTACTATTCCCACTCCAGTCTACATTAATTTGGGGTAGGTGCTGGACACTAATTAAATATAATTTACTATTCCCACTCCAGTCTACATTAATTTGGGGTAGGTGCTGGACACTAATTACATATAATTTACTATTCCCACTCCAATCTACATTAATTTGGGGTAGGTGCTGGACACTAATTAAATATAATTTACTATTCCCACTCCAGTCTACATTAATTTGTGGTAGGTGCTGGACACTAATTAAATATAATGTAATATTCCCACTCCATTCTACATTAATTTGGGGTAGGTACTGGACACTAATGACATATAAATTACTATTCCCACTCCAGTCTACATTAATTTGGGGTAGGTCCTGGACACTAATTACATATAATTTACTATTCCCACTCCAATCTACATTAATTTGGGGTAGGTGCTGGACACTAATTAAATATAATTTACTATTCCCACTCCAGTCTACATTAATTTGTGGTAGGTGCTGGACACTAATTAAATATAATTTACTATTCCCACTCTAATCTACATTAATTTGGGGTAGGTGCTGGACACTAATTAAATATAATGTAATATTCCCACTCCAGTCCACATTAATTTGGGGTAGGTACTGGACACTAATTACATAAAAATTACTATTCCCACTCCAGTCTACATTAATTTGTGGTAGGTGTTGTACAATAATTACATATAATGTACTATTTCCACTCCAGTCTACATTAATTTGGGGTAAGTGCTGGACACTATTTAAATATAATTTACTATTCCAAATCCAGTCTACATTAATTTGGGGTAGGTGCTGGACACTAATTACATAAATTTTACTATTCCCACTCCAATCTACATTAATTTGGGGTAGGTGCTGGACACTAATTAAATATAATTTACTATTCCCACTCCAGTCTACATTAATTTATGGTAGGCGCTGGACACTAATTACATATAATGTACTATTCCCACTCCAGTCTACATTAATTTGGGGTAGGTGCTGGACACTAATTAAATATAATTTACTATTCCCACTCCAGTCTACATTAATTTGGGGTAGGTGCTGGACACTAATTACATATAATTTGCTATTCCCACTCCAATCTACATTAATTTGGGGTAGGTGCTGGACACTAATTAAATATAATTTACTATTCCCACTCCAGTCTACATTAATTTGTGGTTGTTGCTGGACACTAATTAAATATAATGTAATATTCCCACTCCATTCTACATTAATTTGGGGTAGGTACTGGACACTAATTACATATAAATTACTATTCCCACTCCAGTCTACATTAATTTGTGGTAGGTGCTGGACAATAATTACATATAATGTACTATTCCCACTCCAGTCTACATTAATTTGGGGTAGGTGCTGGACACTAATTAAATATAATTTACTATTCCCACTCCAGTCTACATTAATTTGGGGTAGGTGCTGGACACTAATTAAATATAATGTAATATTCCCACTCCAGTCTACATTAATTTGGGGTAGGTACTGGACACTAATTACATATAAATTACTATTCCCACTCCAGTCTACATTAATTTGTGGTAGGTGCTGTACAATAATTACATATAATGTACTATTCCCACTCCAGTCTACATTAATTTGGGGTAGGTGCTGGACACTATTTAAATATAATTTACTATTCCAAATCCAGTCTACATTAATTTGGGGTAGGTGCTGGACACTAATTAAATATAATTTACTATTCCCACTCCAGTCTACATTAATTTATGGTAGGTGCTGGACACTCATTACATATAATTTACTATTCCCACTCCAATCTACATTAATGAGGGGTAGGTGCTGGACACTAATTAAATATAATTTACTATTCCCACTCCAGTCTACATTAATTTGTGGTAGGTGCTGGACACTAATTACATATAATGTACTATTCCCACTCCAGTCTACATTATTTTGGGGTAGGTGCTGGACACTAATTAAATATAATTTACTATTCCCACTCCAGTCTACATTAATTTATGGTAGGTGCTGGACACTAATTACATATAATGTACTATTCCCACTCCAGTCTACATTAATTTGGGGTAGGTTCTGGACACTAATTAAATATAATTTACTATTCCCACTCCAGTCTACATTAATTTGGGGTAGGTGCTGGATACTAATTACATATAATTTACTATTCCCACTCCAATCTACATTAATTTGGGGTAGGTGTTGGACACTAATTAAATATAATTTACTATTTCCACTCCAGTCTACATTAATTAGGGGTAGGTGCTGAACACTAATTAAATATAATTTACTATTCCCACTCCAGTCTACATTAATTTGTGGTAGGTGCTGGACACTAATTACATATAATTTACTATTCCCACTCCAGTCTACATTAATTTAGGGTAGGTGCTGGACACTATTTAAATATAATTTACTATTCCAAATTCAGTCTACATTAATTTGGGGTAGGTGCTGGACACTAATTAAATATAATGTACTATTCCCACTCCAGTCTACATTAATTTAGGGTAGGTGCTGGACACTAATTACATAAATTTTACTATTCCCACTCCAATCGACATTAATTTGGGGTAGGTGCTGGACACTAATTAAATATAATTTACTATTCCCACTCCAGTCTACATTAATTTATGGTAGGCGCTGGACACTAATTACATATAATGTACTATTCCCACTCCAGTCTACATTAATTTGGGGTAGGTGCTGGACACTAATTAAATATAATTTACTATTCCCTCTCCAGTCTACATTAATTTGGGGTAGGTGCTGGACACTAATTACATATAATTTACTATTCCCACTCCAATCTACATTAATTTGGGGTAGGTGCTGGACACTAATTAAATATAATTTACTATTCCCACTCCAGTCTACATTAATTTGTGGTAGGTGCTGGACACTAATTAAATATAATGTAATATTCCCACTCCATTCTACATTAATTTGGGGTAGGTACTGGACACTAATGACGTATAAATTACTATTCCCACTCCAGTCTACATTAATTTGGGGTAGGTGCTGGACACTAATTACATATAATTTACTATTCCCACTCCAATCTACATTAATTTGGGGTAGGTGCTGGACACTAATAAATATAATTTACTATTCCCACTCCAGTCTACATTAATTTGTGGTAGGTGCTGGACACTAATTAAATATAATGTAATATTCCCACTCCATTCTACATTAATTTGGGGTAGGTACTGGACACTAATTACATATATATTACTATTCCCACTCCAGTCTACATTAATTTGTGGTAGGTGCTGGACAATAATTACATATCATTTACTATTCCCACTCCAGTCTACATTAATTTGGGGTAGGTGCTGGACACTATTTAAATATAATTTACTATTCCAAATTCAGTTTACATTAATTTGGGGTAGGTGCTGGACACTAATTAAATATAATTTACTATTCCCACTCCAGTCTACATTAATTTAGGGTAGGTGCTGGACACTAATTACATAAATTTTACTATTCCCACTCCAATCTACATTAATTTGGGGTAGGTGCTGGACACTAATTAAATATAATTTACTATTCCCACTCCAGTCTACATTAATTTATGGTAGGCGCTGGACACTAATTACATATAATGTACTATTCCCACTCCAGTCTACATTAATTTGGGGTAGGTGCTGGACACTAATTAAATATAATTTACTATTCCCACTCTAGTCTACATTAATTTGGGGTAGGTGCTGGACACTAATTACATATAATTTACTATTCCCACTCCAATCTACATTAATTTGGGGTAGGTGCTTGACACTAATTAAATATAATTTACTATTCCCACTCCAGTCTACATTAATTTGTGGTAGGTGCTGGACACTAATTAAATATAATGTAATATTCCCACTCCATTCTACATTAATTTGGGGTAGGTACTGGACACTAATTACATATAAATTACTATTCCCACTCCAGTCTACATTAATTTGTGGTAGGTGCTGGACAATAATTACATATAATGTACTATTCCCACTCCAGTCTACATTAATTTGGGGTAGGTGCTGGACACTAATTAAATATAATTTACTATTCCCACTCCAGTCTACATTAATTTGGGGTAGGTGCTGGACACTAATTAAATATAATGTAATATTCCCACTCCAGTCTACATTAATTTGGGGTAGGTACTGGACACTAATTACATATAAATTACTATTCCCACTCCAGTCTACATTAATTTGGGGTAGGTGCTGGACACTATTTAAATATAATTTACTATTCCAAATCCAGTCTACATTAATTTGGGGTAGGTGCTGGACACTAATTAAATATAATTTACTATTCCCACTCCAGTCTACATTAATTTATGGTAGGTGCTGGACACTCATTACATATAATTTACTATTCCCACTCCAATCTACATTAATTTGGGGTAGGTGCTGGACACTAATTAAATATAATTTACTATTCCCACTCCAGTCTACATTAATTTGTGGTAGGTGCTGGACACTAATTACATATAATGTACTATTCCCACTCCAGTCTACATTATTTTGGGGTAGGTGCTGGACACTAATTAAATATAATTTACTATTCCCACTCCTGTCTACATTAATTTATGGTAGGTGCTGGACACTAATTACATATAATGTACTATTCCCACTCCAGTCTACATTAATTTGGGGTAGGTGCCGGACACTAATTAAATATAATTTACTATTCCCACTCCAGTCTACATTAATTTGGGGTAGGTGCTGGATACTAATTACATATAATTTACTATTCCCACTTCAATCTACATTAATTTGGGGTAGGTGCTGGACACTAATTAAATATAATTTACTATTTCCACTCCAGTCTACATTAATTAGGGGTAGGTGCTGAACACTAATTAAATATAATTTACTATCCCCACTCCAGTCTACATTAATTTGTGGTAGGTGCTGGACACTAATTACATATAATTTACTATTCCCACTCCAGTCTACATTAATTTAGGGTAGGTGCTGGACACTATTTAAATATAATTTACTATTCCAAATTCAGTCTACATTAATTTGGGGTAGGTGCTGGACACTAATTAAATATAATTTACTATTCCCACTCCAGTCTACATTAATTTAGGGTAGGTGCTGGACACTAATTACATAAATTTTACTATTCCCACTCCAATCTACATTAATTTGGGGTAGGTGCTGGACACTAATTAAATATAATTTACTATTCCCACTCCAGTCTACATTAATTTATGGTAGGTGCTGGACACTAATTACATATAATGTACTATTCCCACTCCAGTCTACATTAATTTGGGGTAGGTGCTGGACACTAATTAAATATAATTTACTATTCCCACTCCAGTCTACATTAATTTGGGGTAGGTGCTGGACACTAATTACATATAATTTACTATTCCCACTCCAATGTACATTAATTTGGGGTAGGTGCTTGACACTAATTAAATATATTTTACTATTCCCACTCCAGTCTACATTAATTTGTGGTAGGTGCTGGACACTAATTAAATATAATGTAATATTCCCACTCCATTCTACATTAATTTGGGGTAGGTACTGGACACTAATGACATATAAATTACTATTCCCACTCCAGTCTACATTAATTTGGGGTAGGTGCTGGACACTAATTACATATAATTTACTATTCCCACTCCAATCTACATTAATTTGGGGTAGGTGCTGGACACTAATTAAATATAATTTACTATTCCCACTCCAGTCTACATTAATTTGTGGTAGGTGCTGGACACTAATTAAATATAATGTAATATTCCCACTCCATTCTACATTAATTTGGGGTAGGTACTGGACACTAATTACATATAAATTACTATTCCCACTCCAGTCTACATTAATTTGTGGTAGGTGCTGGACAATAATTACATATAATTTACTATTCCCACTCCAGTCTACATTAATTTGGGGTAGGTGCTGGACACTAATTAAATATAATTTACTATTCCCACTCCAGTCTACATTAATTTGGGGTAGGTGCTGGACACTAATTAAATATAATTTACTATTCCCACTCCAGTCTACATTAATTTAGGGTAGGTACTGGACACTAATTACATATAATTTACTATTCCCACTCCAATCTACATTCATTTGGGGTAGGTGCTGGACACTAATTAAATATAATTTACTATTCCCACTCCAGTCTACAATAATTTGTGGTAGGTGCTGGACACTAATTACATATAATTTTCTATTCCCACTCCAGTCTACATTAATTTGGGGTAGGTGCTAGACACTAATTAAATATAATGTACTATTCCCACTCCAGTCTACATTAATTTATGGTAGGTGCTGGACACTAATTACATATAATTTACTATTCCCACTCCAGTCTACATTAATTTGGGGTAGGTGCTGGACACTAATTAAATATAATTTAATATTCCCACTCCAGTCTACATTAATACGGGGTAGGTGCTGGACACTAATTACATATAATTTACTATTCCCACTCCAATCTACATTAATTTGGGGTAGGTGCTGAACACTAATTAAATATAATTTACTCTTCCCACTCCAGTCTACATTAATTTGTCGTAGGGGCTGGACACTAATTACATATAATTTACTATTCCCACTCCAATCTACATTAATTTGTGGTAGGTGCTGGACACTAATTACACATAATTTACTATTCCCACTCCAGTCTACATTGATTTGGGGTAGGTGCTGGACACTAATTAAATATAATTTACTATTCCCACTCCAGTCTACATTAATTTAGGGTAGGTGCTGGACACTAATTACATAAATTTTACTATTCCCACTCCAATCTACATTAATTTGGGGTAGGTGCTGGGCACTAATTAAATATAATTTACTATTCCCACTCCAGTCTACATTAATTTATGGTAGGTGCTGGACACTAATTACATATAATGTACTATTCCCACTCCAGTCTACATTAATTTGGGGTAGGTGCTGGACACTAATTAAATATAATTTACTATTCCCACTCCAGTCTACATTAATTTGGGGTAGGTGCTGGACACTAATTACATATAATTTACTATTCCCACTCCAATCTACATTAATTTGGGGTAGGTGCTTGACACTAATTAAATATATTTTACTATTCCCACTCCAGTCTACATTAATTTGTGGTAGGTGCTGGACACTAATTAAATATAATGTAATATTCCCACTCCATTCTACATTAATTTGGGGTAGGTACTGGACACTAATGACATATAAATTACTATTCCCACTCCAGTCTACATTAATTTGGGGTAGGTGCTGGACACTAATTACATATAATTTACTATTCCCACTCCAATCTACATTAATTTGGGGTAGGTGCTGGACACTAATTAAATATAATTTACTATTCCCACTCCAGTCTACATTAATTTGTGGTAGGTGCTGGACACTAATTAAATATAATGTAATATTCCCACTCCATTCTACATCAATTTGGGGTAGGTACTGGACACTAATTACATATAAATTACTATTCCCACTCCAGTCTACATTAATTTGTGGTAGGTGCTGGACAATAATTACATATAATTTACTATTCCCACTCCAGTCTACATTAATTTGGGGTAGGTGCTGGACACTAATTAAATATAATTTACTATTCCCACTCCAGTCTACATTAATTTGGGGTAGGTGCTGGACACTAATTAAATATAATTTTCTATTCCCACTCCAGTCTACATTAATTTAGGGTAGGTACTGGACACTAATTACATATAATTTACTATTCCCACTCCAATCTACATTCATTTGGGGTAGGTGCTGGACACTAATTAAATATAATTTACTATTCCCACTCCAGTCTACAATAATTTGTGGTAGGTGCTGGACACTAATTACATATAATTTTCTATTCCCACTCCAGTCTACATTAATTTGGGGTAGGTGCTAGACACTAATTAAATATAATGTACTATTCCCACTCCAGTCTACATTAATTTATGGTAGGTGCTGGACACTAATTACATATAATTTACTATTCCCACTCCAGTCTACATTAATTTGGGGTAGGTGCTGGACACTAATTAAATATAATTTAATATTCCCACTCCAGTCTACATTAATACGGGGTAGGTGCTGGACACTAATTACATATAATTTACTATTCCCACTCCAATCTACATTAATTTGGGGTAGGTGCTGGACACTAATTAAATATAATTTACTCTTCCCACTCCAGTCTACATTAATTTGTCGTAGGGGCTGGACAATAATTACATATAATTTACTATTCCCACTCCAATCTACATTAATTTGTGGTAGGTGCTGGACACTAATTACACATAATTTACTATTCCCACTCCAGTCTACATTGATTTGGGGTAGGTGCCTATAATATATGTTTTTTCCTAAAATAAAAACAACCTTTAAACACTATATACACTACTACTGTATCCTATTTATTATTTTTAATTATTAGTTATAAAATTTACATTTTACTTTTTTAAATTGTTCAAAATTGTATTCGGTATAGATTTTGTACAACCTAACTCACTCCATATCCTCTATGAACAAGACAACTCCATCATAGATTTAAAAATATTAAATACATTTTACAAATAATATTTTAAATCTTTTTAAATGTAAAAAAAATTTCATAAAATAAAAATAAAAATTTTGAATTTACATTTTTGTTAAATTTGTGTAAATAATTTTCACATTAATTTAAAATTTTAAATTAAAATTTTCTTTTTTTTTTACATTTTTTCCATTTAAAATTTAAATACATTTTTTTTTAATTTACAAAATGTATTAAAATGACGATATTTAAAAAAAAATGTTTTAATTTTAAATAATTACATATAAATTTGGAAAACACTCCCCGCCATTATCCCCTAAAAACCCAACATCCCACTCCTAAAATATTTACTAAATTAGTAAATTTAAATATATAAAATATTCACAATATTATTGGTTTTTACATTTTTTTCAAAATTTATATTTTTAAATATATACATTTTAAAAACACTCCCCACCCTTTCCCCCTATAAACCCAACATCCCGCTCCTAAAATCATATATGATTTTTTAAAATAACATAAAAAATATATATTTATATATACATATAACTATTACAAAATTTGAAAAAAACATAATAATTTTTTACAAAAACAACACACATTACTAAAAACAACACATTATCGATATTTTAACACATTATCGATATTTTAACACAACGATATTTTGTCTTCGATATTTTTACTTATGATATTTAAACACACATACTAATTTCGATATTTTTGTTGTCTATATTTGAAATTTCAATATATTTAACCATCAATATTATGTCACATCGATATTTAAATTTCGATATTATGTCTAGTTACCCACCCCACTTGCTCCGAGTTTTGTGGCGGGAGTATCTGCTGTGCTATCAATTTCAGGCTGCACAAGAAGGTTAATATGCCCCCTAAGCAAAGGTAATCGGCTCCTAAGGGAAGCAACAGGGCATGCAGAGGATGGAAAAAATCAGGGTCATCAACATTCGGCGCATAAATACACATTAAAGCCATGTTATAACCCATAAGATTCCCTGTCACCAAAGTGAAATGGCCTGCACTATCAGTGTGTACGTGATTTAGTTGGAAGGGCAACCTCTTGTGTATAAGTATGGCAGTTCCCCTGGAATAAGTGCTGTAGTTCACAAAGTAGCGATGCACCCCCGAGCCAGAGGCAAATGTTCTGGGGGCAGTAGGGGATAAATGTGTCTATGTAAAAAAACAATTTTAGCCTTGTGGCGCTGTAAATAATTTAACACATGTTTCCTTTTCCTAGTATTGTTCAAACCCTGCACATTCCATGTAAGGAAGTTAATGTCCGAGACAGTGGAGAGCCTATCCGCCATCATGAAAAGTGGTCAGAGCAACAAAAAACATGAATGTGTCAATATTAGCATGTGGAAGGCCATGGCAAACAAGTAGTGTCAGGAACAAATGATGACCTATAACTAAAGAAACCCCACCCACCCATCCCCTTATTCTCGACATAGGGTAAATCCCACATCCCTTCAGTCGTACAAAGCAAACATCTCTATTACCAAGTATAAACATAGCAAATATGTGCGAAGGCACGGGGGGGGGGGCAACTCCTTGCCTTAACCCCGGGACATTTATATATGCAATAAAAGGTTTGGAATAGCCAGAGCCCAGAGTCCAAAACCTGAACTATCGTGAAAATGAAGAAAGCAGTGGAAAACTGAAACAAATACACTTAATACTTATGTTCAGCAACATTTAGGTCTTTCAGCTCGCTGAAAACAGTTCCATACTGGAGCCAGAGTTCAGCATCGAGGGTGAACGTTCAGGCGAGGCGATTTCCTTGGAGGTCTCGCTGAGGAATTCTTGGGCCTCCGCTGGAGTTTCAAAAATCCTTGATCTGCCATCCACATCAACTTTCGGTCGCGCATGGTACAGCATTCCATATCTTAGTCCAGTCTTGCGTAGCTTGGCTTTGATCGGTACAAATTTTCGATGGGCCTCCTGAACCATCTTGGTGAAGTATGGGTACAGGGAGATGGTAGAGCCCTGCCATTCCAATGACCCACATGCCATCCGCAATGCAGTGTCCTTGTCTTTAAAGTTCAGAAGCCGTGCCATGATAGGGCGAGATGGATAGCCTGGTTAGGACATGGACCAAGGGATCTGTGCTTCCGTTCGCCAACAAAAGTAGCAGTAAAGGACTCCCGGCCGAATAAGTCAACTAGAAAGCTTTCAACAAACCCATCCAATCGTCCCGTATTTGTGGATTCAGGCACTCCCATAATACGAACGTTGTTGGGTCTCCCGCTGGATTCAAGGTACTCATTCTTTATGGCAATATTCTTCAACAGGTCTTCCATCCTCTCCAATCGTTTCATAGTTTGGGCCGAGCCATCCTCCGAGTCCGAGATTCTACTCTCAGCTGTGTCAAGCTTCTTGTTGTGCTGATCTAGTTTGGCCCCCATGTTGTCGAGCCGTTTGTCGAGCATCAAAGCGAGTGTCCAGAGCTTGAAAGCCTGCCTTGAGTTCTGCCATAGTGCCTCATTGCCCTGCACATGGTCCTGGGGTGGGGCCATTGCCTGTTCTCCTCAACCGGCCATCGAGCTAGTTGGTAAATCAGAGCCTCCACCTGCCTTTCCAAAAGTGAGTTTCCGCTGTTTTGGATCACTCTTTCCCATGGTCTTGGGAATGGATTGCAAGGAAGATTATCAGAATGGACCTGGGACAGCCCAATCTTGTTGTTCTTTAATTGCCCCATCAAGGGTTAGATCATTACATTACAACAATCAGACTGATGCACTTCCTGCTTCCTTTGTGCACAGTAGCCCCCAAAGTGGTCGTCCGGTCGCTACTAGCAGAGACCACCCGGCCGTCTCCACCTCAACACGGGGATCACTCTGCAGTTATGACAACACAGTGTGGAGGGGTCTTCAATTAAGCATATGTACTAGGGCGAGCAGGCGCTCAGGCAGTGTAAGCACTATAAGCGTCTGCAATCTTTTGCCAAGCTGAGCAGTAGTGGCGGGAGGGGTGCTGCGTCAATTCTGGAGGTAGTGGGGGCCAAGTCTTACGTACAGTGAGAAGCTCCTTAATCCGGCCCACTAACAACATTTATTTTTTTAGGCCTCTGTGCGGGGGCACAATATGTTCTGGGTCATGTTGCAGACCTGCGGGCCAACCCTCTGCCCAGTCCGGGGTCTAACAATGTCCAGAAATGCCCGTGGTGTCTGCAACAGTTAGGTACAGCAAGCTCGCAACATGATACTGACCGTCTCTCTTTTCAGTTGGGCCGTGGGCATGCTGTGGTAATGGGGAGCTCTGCCCTCCGCCTCCCAACAGCGCGTGAGCCATAATTGAGGCGCTGCTCCATGGCAACACGCAGGCCACAGCACGCACCTCGATGGTGCTGCAGTTCTTGATCACTGATCGGCAGCCGAGAGGCGTCGCTGCAGTCCGGGTGCTGTGCTGAAATTAATCGCACCAACGCTGTGGTGTTTTTTGGTGCAGGGACTCCAGGATGGCCCTTTGTTCCAGGGAATACAGCGCAGCTCCGAAACTACGCTGCCATCTTAGACCGCGCTTCGGCCACGCCCCGAGTTCAAAATTAGCTGAAAGTGGTATTGGTGGTATTGATTTTTTTCTAAGAGGTTTTTTGCATAGGAGAATGTGCTGTCTTCAAGGATGAGATTTTCAAGTTCTGCAATTTCTTCCAATTCCCTGTGACTGTGTTCAATGGCTGTGTTGATGCCTAATACCATCCAATGACATGAGCAAGTTGTGGTCAGGTGGCTGAATCCTGTGCGGAACTTGGGATCTTGGGTAAAAATCGGAAGGGTGTTGCGGATTTGGAGACCAAGTGGAATAATGTTTGACTTTAAATATTCGGTTATCATGCACGCATGGAGGTTGGTTCTGATTTTGTTTCTTTTTGAGTTTCTGAAGTCTGTCTAGAAGAACCCGGTATGTGCTGTGGCAGGAGTGATGGGAGTAGAGGTAGGAGCGGTGGAAAGTAAGGATGGGCCGCTGAGTATTGGTTGGATGTTTGGGCACCCCTTACCTTTTGATTTGTTAGACAACACAGTCACACAGTGGTCCTTTCCATTTAGTGATATATGTTAATTTAAATCCATAGATCGTCCTCAGATGAAGGCCAAAATGTCTGAAATGCATTGGGACAAATGAATGTTGTAAACTGTCAGTAATACATTCTGGGAAGTGCAGTTAAAATGCTTGATCAAGAAGATATAGTGTGACAAAACAATACAATGAACTTAAATGAAACATACATGGAGTACTTTGATTTATTTAAAAATTGAGAACACTTGAAGAACTTTTTAAACCAATTGGGAACTCGCAAGCCAGTGCTAGGGGGACATACCCCACACACATGGGAATGCAGCCAGGTTTATTCGTTGGATGTAGCCATCCGAGTATGAAGGGTCTCCCTCAACATAGTGTCTACAGTTAATTAGACATTATGTGTCAAAATGAATTGACAAGTAAAGTAAGGGTCAGCAAGGGACCTACTCTGGCAGCCCAGCAGCTGCTCACTGTATATGTTTAAACAACAGGAGTAAACCCATAGACCTAGTTGATATCTGGGTGAAATGGTACATATGGACAACAATATCTCAACAACAATATACTTCGTTTCCAATGGATGCATCTCTATCCAACCCCCCTTCAACGCCTCCTTGTCTCTTCTCCATTTAGCATTAATTGCCTCCTCTCCCGGGCGGCCTTCCTGTGCAATAAGGCCAGCTCTCCCACCAGATCCACCCCTTTCTCCTTCCTCATTATCACGTCCAGCCTCGCACAGGTATTCATTTACAGCCACCTTGTCTTAATTTCTTTCCATTCACCATATCCCGCCCACACCACGACTTGCCCTCATTTTTCTTTCCTTCATTCCTTGTACAGCACTTAGTAATCCATAACCTGGTCCTGATGATGATCCTAAATGTTATGGATCGAAACGTCGTCAACATCCCAATGCAACTTGTGGCGCCTAACGCAAACACCAGAGATGAACGCAAACACCAGAGATAACGCAAACACCAGAGATGCCGCTCCAACTACACACCAAAACTTCGAACGGCAGCAGACATCTACATCGTCCTGTTCAGACCCTCAAAAGAAACTATCGAGGAAAAATAAGAAAAAATGTAAAAAAAAACTGAACAAGGCGATTAAAAATAAATCTATCCGGGAATGGTTGCAGCCCGGTCGCCAGACGCAAGGTCACATTGAGCCATCGGAAACGACTGAGCCAAAAGCTTTCTCCTTAATAATAGAAAGCTCGCTCCCTAAGCATGAAGTCCTCCACTTGTCTAACCCAATAACAAACCAAGGGTTGGTTGCCTCTCCGGTGGCGCTCCGACCAGCCCCTTCAGTATCAACCACAAACCCTGTAAACGATCAACAAAATATAAACATCGTGGAAGCAACCCAACTTCGCATTACTGAACATGATGCTCGATTAATCCATTCTTCAGCCGCTGCTCCAATAACATCGACGCACGGTGCGCTCCAAGTGTCACGGACTGTTTCAGATACAAAGGGCACCGAAAACACTTGGTCTAATAACGGGCTTCCCAGTTTCCCACTCAAGACGGGCCCTGAACAAGCTACTGGGGCAACAAGGCAAACAGTTGCCCCCTTATTTGGCCTCTCACAGCCAATAGAAACTGGCGCTCAGGCTGCGGACTCCGTTGGTGACCTAAATCTCTCCCAATCGCAGGATCGGGAAATATGGCTATATCCAGAGTATGTCTCGCAGGGGAGGTGGGACATCCTCAATCGTAGCAACCTTCTGATCCTTTGTGCAAACATTCCAGGGCCGGAGGGAAGAAAAACTTCAGACATCGAAACCAACTCCTTCCTACCGCCAGACGCGGAAGAGATAAATGAAACCACGGAGGTAACCTTCATGAGCTCGGCCATGGCAGAGGCTGTAAAAAGCCAGCACAAGCTACTGGAAAGCTGGGGCATAAGGATAAAACCCAAGAGATCACAAAAATATCCTTTGATCTTAAAAACACACTCGGCACACCCCTTGATGCGAAACATGGCCCAAGTAGCTGGAGAGCGTCCACGCCTGTATGCGCTCTACAAGGATGCCCCAGAATCGGTGCCTACACTCCAGGGGCACAAAGGCGGCATAAATTCCGGTCACCCCACCAGATTGCCAATTAAGATCACCAGGGATTTAATCCAGGGGACACGCAAATGCGCAACACTGGGACCCGCGAATAAAGACTGGTCCTGGCTCTCGCTTGCTTTAAACTCCAGGACCTAATGGATCGCGCCTTAACGCCAGGGGTCACTCTCCACGACGCATGAAAAATATAGACCTAAAACTCACAGAGAAGGCAGGGTCTCCGGTGAGTTTGAAAGTCATGTCTTGGAACGTTGCCGGCCTTAGGCGGTTGCTTCTCAATCAAAATGCGCTGTCATTTATGGAGGAAGCAGACATAATTTGTACGCAAGAGACTTGGCAAATCCACCCTCTCTCCCTGATAGGTTATGCTGAGTATGGAAAACCAGCAAAAAAGCTTAACATCTTCGGTAGACCTTCGGGAGGGATATGCGTCTACATTAAACACGCACTAAATTTGGAATTTGCAGAAATCTCTAACCTTCCGGATTTCCTCCAGGCAGGCATTTTGAAAGGCTGTCGCCTGGCAAATAGTAACTTCTCAATATTGATAATCAATCTTTACCACAACCCGCATGGGTCTTCATCTAACCCAGCCATGTTGATACACCATATTGAGTGCTTACTGTTTCAATTTGCGGGCCTTGAATGTATCATTCTTGGCGATTTTAACACTCACAATATAGGGGTTTTGACCAAACGCAGCCACCAGGTTGGGGCCACTGTTGCCCTAAATGATCTACTAAAATCCCATAACCTGGCGACGGCCCACTTAGTCCCCTTAAAGAACAGTCCGGGGCAGACGGTCGGCCCCACATTCAATAACCAAACCACGGTCGATTACATAATATTAAGCGGCAAACTCCAACTCTTGATGTCAAATTTTTCAGTCCATCCGCGTAGCGATAGCGATCATGCTGCCTTAACTGTCACTTTGAACCTCATCGTGGACCAACGCCACAAGCTTGAATACATCGGAGATGCGGATGGAGAAGAATTAACAAAGCTGCCCAGAAGGATCAAATGGGTACAACCCACCATAACCAGATTTAATAGCTGGGCAAATCAGTGGACAGGCTGGCCATCGAGCGGACAGAAAAATGGCGCAATAGAAAGTTGGAATGCCACATCAGAGACCCTGGCAGCGATTCTTCGTGGGAATCAGAATAGTGTGTCGCACAGGCGTCCCCCCTAAATATGGTTATAACATAGAAATCAAAACAAGTGCCAAAACACTAAACAAGGAACGTAAACGGTTCCATAAAAGCGGGACAAAACAAAACAAGAAGCAATTACAAGAAGCTAAAAAAAGTCATGTAAAAAAGGTGTGGGCTGCAAAACCTGCCCACTGTGAAGCACAATGGTTAACCATATTTGATTTGTTGAGCCCGGGAAAATCACAGGAGCTTTGGAACTATATATGCAACATGGGACGAGGCCCTAACCATAGAGAAAATGCCCTATAAGCCTCTATTTGGGTCGCCCATGTTAAGGCATTATACACTAATGATGGTCCCGCAAATATGCAAAATGCAACACCCATTCCTGGATACTATCTTGATCCTACCATCGAGATGACGGCCCCACCGGGAAAATCGTTGGTTTCCAAAATTTTAAAAAACATTAGACAAAACGCCGCACCGGGCCCCAATGGGCTTCCCGGGCACTTATTCAAGGCAAACATTGACTTTTGGACTAAAAACCTGACCCACCTGTACTCCGAATGTTAACTCCTGGGGGAAGTCCCAGATTCGTGGAGAGGCTCGCTTCTACAGCCTATTCACAAAAAAGGCCCAAAACCGGAACCCGCTAATTACCGCATGATTGCCTTGTTGGATATTGAGGGTAAAGCTTATGCTAGCGCCATCTTGAGGGACCTCGCAGACTGGTCAAGTGCAGCTGGCATCCTTCCATTCTGCCAAACCGGATTCAGACCTGGGTCAGCCACAGTTGATAACATCATCGCCCTCTCTTTCCTGGCGTATCGCGCACGGACAGGCAAAAGTCTTCCCCTCTTTGTCTGCTTTATTGACTACTCGGCGGCGTTTGATGGGGTCGACCGTGCTATTCTGTGGCACAAGCTGGTCCAATGGAACATCAACCCAGGGCTGCTAAGAGCGATACAGTCCCTGTATCAAAAAACTTGGGTGCGCATCAAACTCTCAAGGGACCATGCTTCTGCTAAGATCTATACAGACAGAGGCCTAAAACAAGGGTGTGTGCTTGCCCCATTACTATTCAACTTATATACAGCGGACATGGAGAGGGCCCTGACTGGCGCCGCCCTGGCCACCCCAAAGATCGGCGGGCGCAAAATATACTTTATGCAATATGCTGATGACCTGGTCCTTTTGGACCACAGGAGAATGGGGCTGCAAAAGGTGCTGACGGCACTTGCTGTATACAACGACAAAAACAGGCTTGTAGCTAATCGAACAAAATCAAAGGTAATTATATTCGGGCATTACCCAAAGAAAAAATCTTAGAAATGGAGGCTAGGTAATCTTTTGCTGGAAAGTACACAGCGCTACATCTACTTGGGCATTTGTTTTCAAGAGTCAGGGCTCCCAAGTGCCCATCTTAAGTCAATCCAGGCCAAAGGTAAATCCATCACCTATGCCATCTGCAAGCTGCAAGCCTCCCTACACAGTCCATCTACCACGGCCATCATCAGAGTGCTTAAAGCCAAGCTCATGCCGGCACTCAACTATGCCCTCCAGGCATTCCCGGGAAAACTGAGCCATGAATTAGAAAAAATTAATTGCAGGGCATATAAGAGACTTTTCCACCTGCCAAGCTGTACCAGAAACATCCTCGTTCGCCTGGAGTTCTCACTCAACCAGCAAAACCTGGAAGAGCTGGCCGCCTTAAGCAAATATTATTTTCTAACAACGGCGGCACAAGATAACACACTGAAGGCAGTCCTAAAATGCATTTTCAGAGAGCCAGGGAATCCTTGGTCGGCCAACCTTGAAGTGGCTAAGGCCCATCTCAACCTTGCCATGGACTCCTGGAACCCGGAATATGTTACATATCCTGCCATCAAAAGCGCAATTAAAAAACAAGTGTGTGCGCGGTCACGGGAACTGGATCTGGAGTCCCTGAGGAGAAGAAAAGACCTGCATGAGACCTTGTGTTTCCCGCACACCCTGCACACTCCTAAACAGCATCTTTCGCAGGCAGTGGGAAGGGTAGCCCTCCATAAGATCTTGGCTTACAGATTACACCCACTGCCCCTTAAAGAATTATACCCGTGTGGCAAGGCCAGCCTAGGAGCACAGGAATGCAGGCTCTGCAGCTATAAACGGGAGTCATTGGCACATCTTCTCTTCTGTTGCCCTGCCTTGCGGTTGCCCCGCAGTCTTTATCTTAGGCCACTACTTAGAAATTCTGGGTTGCGCTCTGCAAAGGATGGGATTTTTCACCTCAATACCCTGTCCATGGTAATGCACATGGCCGCATTTGGGAAGTTCATCTCCCAAGCACGGGCAATGCTGATGACTTCTACTGGTCGGATCACAGAGTCTTTCGCCGGCCCATGAACCTTTTCCTTGGCTTCTCTGCATTCCTGGAGTAACTTTTTTATTTGATTTTTGAAATTCCTTGATTTTAACTTTTTGTAATGTGATGACTTTTGTATTTCTGGTTTTATGTATTGGTTTTCAGTAACCAACAATAAAATATTATTCATTCATTCATTCACGCTGGTTCACCAAATATGCCCAATGTTGTACACATTTTGTACATACCTACCTGTGAACATCAAGTACCTATTTATAAGTGTCACTTTCTCACCTTACGCCTTCTATCACTATTCCACTTATCACCTGTGCCGTCCACTTGAGTGTCACAAACACTTGGGTGCACAAAGTTTGTTGGGTTACTTACGTATTCATTGCTAACAGTGCTGTTACAACTGTTCCCGATTTGTCCTTATTGTTTCAATGTTATGTTTCCTCTTGCATTTTTTCAATGCGTGATGGCTCTGGCACGTTTGCTTAAACAATGAGTCTCTCTACTTGCCTGTTTTGCACTTTTATGTGCATGCATATTTTCTAGCCTTTAAAATAATAACTGTTGAGATAATGTTGGCCATATACACTAATTAAAGTGGCCACCTTGTATCAGTCCAAAGAACTCTTATGGTGATTTAAGAGGTCTAAGATAACCTTAGAAAAGAAGGAATGTAAAGCAACTTGTTTTACCAGAATGCAATCTTATAGTGTAGTGTAGTTCCTATTATCCCAATAGGCTCTGCGCATTGGAATAATACCTTCAATAGTATAGACCTAGGACGGAGGTTAACTAGGTCTTCTACTGACGATATTAGACTTAAGTTTTTGGGTTTGCCAGCTAGCTCAGAGTTCACTAGAAACTTTCTCGAATAGGCAAGGAGGAATTTAACCTCCCTGGATAGACAAGAAGGGATTTAGTTTCTGACAACCATAGAACATGACAACTTTGCTCTCCCCTAATCAAGAGTGTATCTCTAGAGTCGTGTGAAAACAAAAGACAACTTATTTTACTCAGTCAGTTCAGTGCATTCTTAGTTTCACCAGATTGTAGAGAAAAGGAAGAGACGGGCGTGTTCAATAAAAGATGTTATTTATTGATCAGTCTCTTTTCTCGTACAAGAGAAATGAATCGATATTATTGCGATACTTATGGTTAAGTAAAGTGCATACAATAAAAGCAGGAGTATAAAATAATACTGTAGAAGCATTGATATGGTTTCTAAGCCATATGATATTTAAAATTGATAAAATAGATACATACATATATACATTTGACTAATCGTACTCAACTGGTGCTTCTAACCACGCCTACCCCAGTGTACCTGACCTAAGCCTAATACGTGGGCGGGAGTAGATAAGTAGCAGTTTAAGTTAAGTTTGTTTTGCCAAGTGACTGACTCAAGAATTCTCTGCAAGGGGTTATTCAGTTCTGTACCTGAGATCTAGAATGGTTGAGGGCTGGTATCTCTCGTCTCTGGTCTTGATATTCCAGCTGCCTGCGAGGGCCGCTTGGAAGCGCCGGAGCTGGATTTCTCGGCAGGAGAAAAGCAGCGTCTCGTTCTCAGCGCGTCAGGAAGGCGGGGCAGCGCCAGCGGGGTCCGCTCTGTGCTGGCCTCTTCGGCAAGTCTCGCTGCTCCGATCTCGTCACCACCGCGTGTGTTTGCTTAAGGCAATGTCGGTAATATTTATACCTGTAAGGTGCCGAGATTGACGTAAGGATGGACATAGATACGTCAATAAGGATGTCATACGGACTGGTCGTTAGCACATTCTTCACTGAAGTTCTCGGTGAAATCAAAACAATGGCCGCAGGGATTTTCCCAGGTTGTCATAGGTTTGATTTGTTTTGAGAACTCCGTATGCCTTATCAGGGGCTGGAGGAATAGTGCTTGCCTAATTAGATGGCAAGCGTTATGACCTAATCAGATAACGCGTTCCTGTGCCGTGGTGTGGCTTAATCAGATAACGGTTTTTGTACCGTGGGATGGCTGCTAGTTAATTATTAACCAGAACAGGGTCAGGAATAGGGGGATCAATACAGAACCTATAGGAATACATCACACCCACTCCACGCAGACTACGTCCATATTTACAAATCTAGGCATAGTAAATATACGGTAGTGTATGTGTATACCGTACCACCCCAAAATACATCCATATGCATTTTGAAATTATGTAATACACGAGAAAAAAATAATCATAAGCACTATATGCACTCAAGCAGTAGAAAAATGCTAAATTAATCACGCATATTCATACTTCATTATTAATAAAATATTGAAAAATAACACATGAAATGGCTCTTAATACAGAAGAAAAAAATGCGAGACCATTTCATCACAAAATAAAATATCCATGAACATGCCAGAGGGCAGTTAATGTCTCTAAAGTTCCTAAAATAGAAATTTAGTTCTCTAAGAATAGATTCTACTTTAAGCAGAAGATAAGTGTCCCGAAAAACTGAAAAATATTTTGGGGTTTTAGTGAAAAAAAAAAATCTGCTGTCCGTAAACTGGAGTCATGTTACTTTATCATTAAAGTTGAAGGCCAAATTCAGGGTGATGGGAACGCCGTGTGCTAGCTTGCTCAAAAGTCATTATTTCTGCTCTGGTGAGAACATCATATTATTTAGACTGTCGAAAAAGCTGTCAACAGATTCCTGTGAGAGTTCCACTAACTCGGAAAAAGATGTTACCATGCATTAATGAGCATGATTGCCTCCATTGATGTTTTGATCAGCATAGCTGACAGAAGGTCGTACCTGATCGATGCTGCTTTCATCTTGAACCTCACTACCCCTCAATCGTAGTGGTGAAGTCTCCACGAATGCCGTCATCAGGATTGGTAGCCGCTTGGGACAGCACAATGCATGAGCCGTGACCGGACCCAACAAAGTTTCTGCATCCATTGGCGCATCCGATTGTAGCGTCAGACAGGTGTCCAACACGCATTCTTCTCCGCATAGCAAGCACCTTAATACAGGTAAAACACAGCTTTGCCACATTCGTCTAAATGAAAGAAACCAAGTCATGTTCAGGTCTCTAAGCCGGGACAGTCCAAGGATTTTAGATATCCGGTCCCGGTATCCAATGGCTAGGATTGTTTCTTCCCTTGCCGCAGGTGTTTTGTCTGTGACACGGTTTGCCATAGCGAAATAACAGGATCAAAAATAGGATTCCTGCCACTAGTCCCAAAAGGAGAGGAAGTCCACCAAAGATGGAATGGACGAAGTCCGGAAAAATACCCAGAATGGTTTTAAATGGTGTTAAAGCCCCCGAAAACACTGTCTTAAATACATTTGAGACTCCACTGGTATCAGAAATATTTAAGATTTCGTTCAGGATTTCTGCGAAATGTATGGGGGAATTAGTTGATAACAATGAATGAATCTCTGCCGTTGTCCTTGCAACTTGGAGATCATACGTTTCCTTTGATGACGTGAGCCTGGTCGGCGTCTGAAGGAGCACTGTTTTCATTCTGCTTAAAGTATCAATTCGAATAGAAGCAATTTTCAAATTCGGCCATAACCTTGCCTCCCTGTCTGGCATTGCGCTGGGGAACAATACTCGTTCACAGCACATGACCTTCGCAGTCGTAGTTATGAGATAAGGTATTCCGGGCACCAAGCTACAACATCTGCGGTCTACAATTATAATGTAACTCCCGTTCGATAGTCTCCTAAAGAATGGTTCTATTTGTGTCGCAGGTGTGCCTAGCTGGTGACATGAAAGGTTATTTGAGGATCCTTCACAGGCTCCGTGTAAACTAATACCATTACACAGAAGTGTACCGCTTAGTGACATCGCACAATTATTGCCACTAAGAAACACTTTCCGGCCTTTATTACTGACACATGCATGTGAATAGGGCAAGTTCCATGTTGACTTAATGTACCCTTTACCCAATTTTTCGTACATGCCAGCCTGTATATATTTTTGGCAGTATTGAAACCTGAAAGTAGATATTGGAATATTAATTATTCCATGTATTATCCATTCACTGACAGGTCGTTCTGACATTGTCAATGGTAATCTCTCGAGTTTCTCAATGCTCAGGATTGTATAATCAGCACCCTTCTGTGCCATACTGATTTGTTTATCAGTAAGGTTAAAGATATTGAATAGTGACGTTGTGTTGATTAAACGCCAAGGCACATAGCCTGAAAGCAGATTTTGTAACGTCCAGCCAAGTTGTACAATAGAACGCAACTGGGACTGACCGTGTTGTAACAACAGTAAGTCTTGCGATATTATGTCGATTGCTGAAGACACAATGCTGTCCAAAGAGTATATTCTGGAGGACAGAGTCATTAACCCATTGTCCACTACAGAAAGTGATTTTTCCAAATTAATACGGTCAATTTCCCGTATTCTCTCTGACGTTTCAATTTGAGTTATTTTCCAGGCTTCGTTATAAGCTGCATATACAGAGGCTGCTATGAAGCGTTTTTGACGCTGTTTGCGCGGTCCCATAATGAAATCACGCAAGTCAGCACCATCAGTAAGTAAAGTTAGGTGTTGCTTAATTTCTGCCAGTGTGGATGTTTGTAGCCATTGAAGGCAGAGCTTGCCCACACTGTACGTGGTAATTATCCCTGGGTGTTGTCTTTGGGAATATCTAGGGTCTGGCCTGGTCAATGTGAACCCCTGGATTTTGTTCAGGAATCTGTCTTGACAGTTATTAGTATCTGTGGGCCAGATCAACCACTGTTTCCAATCAGGATGTGTTCTGTTTTGGCTTAATATATGGTTTACGTCTATCTCCTCATCTAAAGATATATTACCGTTCATTGATGGCTTTGGAATAGACGGTTTGTTTAAGTCTTTGATTTTAGCTAGGCCAAGACAGGTAGTTTGTTGAACAGTGTCATTCAAAAATATAATTTGTTCTGGGATCATGCAGGCTCTAAACAATGATTCTATACCTTGTACTTGCCATTCCTTTGTACCCCAAACACTTTTTACTTCAACATTTTTGTCCCAGTAATCAAAACCAAATGTACTCATTTGCTCAAAAAATGAGTCTGAATATATCAATTTAGTGTTTGTAAGCATGGTCTTTGTACCTGTCTTATTCGATAATTTGAAATAAAATGTTTCTGCATTACTTGTGTTGAACCCTGAAAAATATGAATATTTGTAATAAAAAGTTCTTGAGCTACCTTTTGGAGGGGTTGCACAGTGTTCCCATTGATTATAATTTAAAAAATTTCTAGGTTGTGCAGATTTATGCAGATAATGATTACTATAGTGATTATAGCAGAACATTTTATCATAATTAGACGAACCCCGCAAATAATCATGTTTTGTAAATTTAGCAGACATCACTAGGTCAGACATCATATTATTAATGCTTTCAACGTCCCAATCATCAGCAACTGAGCTTGGTTTTACAAAGTCACTCAATGAGATCTTGATTTGATGTGGATACTTCAGGATTTCAACCGGACCATAGATTTCATAATCAGTATTGTCCCATGCTACCCCACCGGGTATAGGATTGGCTGTGAAGTTGACTGAAGAAAGTTCTCTTTTCTCGACGTGTGAAGACGTGTGTGGTTTGAGGACCAAGTTGATTTTCTGGCTTGCTGTGTCCATTTTAGCATATTTTCCCTCAATGAAGTGTCCCAAACATAGTACCATGATGAGCCAAAGTATGAGGATAAGTGCACCTAAGGCCACCCAGAATTCAATCCATGGAGAAATCAGATAGGTTTCTTTCAGATGTTGAAAAAGTTCCTTAGCTTTATCTTTAAAGGTTTTTGTTGATGTTTGTTCCTTTGATTCACTCAGATCTTCAGATGAATCATTGATGTTGATGAAGTAACCGGATGCCGTTCTGTCTATTGTTCCTATTGTTTCAGGATTGCTGTTTGCTTTATTAGTGTGTTTTGTTGGAGCAGCATAGTCATTTGTTACTTCATTGTAGATTGGTGTGTCTCTGCTAAATGTTTTTATTTGGGTTTTTAGAGGTTTAAGTTCCATAGCATTGTTGAATAGTCCTTGTTGTTGTTCTGTTGGCATTTCAAATGTGAGTAGCCTCTTAGAATGAACCTCTGTGTTTGTAGCAAACCTTGGTGTTCTACTACTTATCGGGAGTCCACTTGGCCTACTGTTTGTTATCGGCCACATGATTGTGGTTTTATCAGGTCGATTGATACAACTCTGTTCTCCTTTTTACCAGCAAGGGGCGGTAGTACTACTGATCTTGTCCCGTTGATAGACAAGACAGGAACTGCTTTTCTGTAAGAAGGCCCAAATTCCTTCTTTACCGCGATCTTTTCTCTGACTAGATCCCCAACTTTTGGAATCCAGACAGGTCTTGCTGGGACAGGTGGTTTTTCTTCAGTGGTCGTTGGCTGTTGTTTCAACTTTATGTTGCTCAGGTCTTTCCTTGTTTCGTTTAAGTCCTGCAAAATAGCCAAACGATCTTTGATATCAAAGCTTTTTTCTTTAACCACTGAAGTCTGACTGTCAAGATCTAAGACCATCATTCTAGTTCCAAACAATAATTCGTACGGACTGAATCCCCTCAGAGACTTTCTTGGCAGGTTGTTTAGACTACGTTGGACACTTATTAGATGTTTGACCCACCCAGCTCCCGAACCTAATACCTTTTCCGTTATAGATTGCTTTATGTCTTGGTTTTTTCTTTACACCATCCCGTATCCCTCAGGAAGGAAGTGAGAAGAGTCCCGCTATGCTATGCTCATTTGGCCATGCTTCCCCATAAGCTTGAAGGCCTAAAAGGAATACATTAGTCAAAACGTAGCATGCTCCTAGCGTATATGCCATTATAGACTCGCAAATCTTTTTATAACAGTCCAGACGTCAGCCGAGCGCTGGGGTCTTACATCATAAGTGAAAATTAGTCTTTTTATGTTAATATAACGCTTTTTCGTGATGGGTACTTTCTTATTGTTGTTGTTTTCCTGGAGCGAAGTGCCATGGTAATAGTCCTCCTCGCTCGCCACTGCGATCTCTATTGCAGTCTGGGCAGTTTTTTACAAAAATGTGATGATGCAGGCTCATGCCTGGCCACCAGTACACTGATTGTAATTCTTCCAGAGAATCTTTTTGTTTAAGGTGTCTGAGACCCTCACCCATATGTGCGTCTGCTATTAACAAGCCTCTCCTGTCCGTGTTTGGAATCACTCTATCCCCCACTCCAGGGATTCGAGCAAAAGGGACTGAGTTTGCATCGATTATGTATGTATAATTGAGTGGATAATTGATCGGTAGCGCCGAGCAGTCGCCTTTTGATGACGTTTTCACCGCCAGCACAGTTTCACCGTCAATGTGTTTTACTGTACGCTTTTTTGTAGCTACGGAAGCCGGTTTAGTTGCTACCGTTGTGGCTGTCTCAGCCAATGAATTCCCTGCAACGTGAACGCCATCACGCTGATGACTCAGTGAATGTATTACGTGAGTTTTTGGTAGTTCTTTCTGTAAAAGAACTACTTGTTCCTAAAGCACTTTTTGCTTTATTGTAGCACCTGTGTCATCTTTATAACCGTTTTGAATCCATTTCTGTAAATCGGTATTGTATGATTTGACGCAGTAATACGAATCGCACACAATAAGTGTCGGGAATTCGCGATCAGCATTATCTAGCGCCATTTTTAACGCTATTATTTCAGTTTGTTGTTCTGAATTATTTTCCACTGAGTGTGTTTTTGTAAGTAGAGGTCTTAATTTACCTCCGCGCCACACTTCTTTTACAATTTCGCATGTGGCCTTGTAAGCCAGCTCTCCCCAAACTGAGGGTTGAGCATGCCCGTCTGTATGTATTACACAGGCGTACTGTCGTAAAGGCAGAATGTCGATTGGCAGAGGGTATGTCATTTCATATTCTAGATATTTTAATTCCTTTAATTCTGGATCAAAGTAGTATTTTACTCTGTCCGTTGTAATTGAATTCACCCATTGTATCCATTCTGGATTCAACGCTGTTGTTGGTAAATTACATGGGGTTGTTAATGCCTCAAAGGCTGACTCCGCTGTTCTGACTGTGATACGTCTACCGTCAGCGTTGTCTTTTTCTCTTGCTATAGCCGTTTGAACTGCATGAACAATGTTTTCTTTAATACTGAACTTCTTTTCAGCTTCTGTGTACAAGTGTGATTTGTATGCAATTGGTACCTTTTCTTCCTCATTAGAGGTCAGGTATGTGATTCCGCATCTTCCTGGGATGACTCGAATCACAAGATTGCGTGTGTTATCACGTGTTTCTAATTTTGTTTTAATTAACATGTCTGTTTGTAAAGATCTCAAAATTTCTGTGTGTTTTTGAGTCCAATTGATTCTTTTAAAATCTGGTTTTATTAGATCATAAAGGGATTTGACCCTTTCTGCGTAATTTGCAATGTATGTTTGTAACCGGGTTCGGCTGTCTTGCCCCGTAGGGGGGTCCTCAATAACAATGTCCGACCCCCCCCTTTTATCTCCGCAGCCTGAACAACACATCGAAAGTCCCAGGCCCGAGATCTACTCGTGTGATGAGGAAGACGACGGCGACTGGGGGCCCTTTAAATGGACGAGCAGCTTGATGGAGGAGGAGTCGTCTCACCTGTATAAGGGAGGAGCGGACGATCAAGCGGGGTGTTTCTACACCGGAGGAGCGGACAGTGTGGCAGAGAGCGGAGAGGCGGGAAGCAGCGAGGAGAACTGGAGGAGAGGAGCAAGGCGTAGAGGAGGAGTGAGCCCAGCGGACGTCGAGAGGAGCGAGAGCAGAGGACGGGGAACCGAGGAGGAATCCATCGACTCAGAGGAGAACATCGGACAAGCAGGAAGCCGATCTGCACGACCAGCTGAGCCCGGAGGCCAACACCACGAGTCGCCCAGCCGTACGCCAGGAGGGGTACGGCTCCTCGAGGTACGTGAACGCTTCCTGGGGTGGTGGAGGCGGAAGGGTAGGGGGACGCCTTAGTAGCTAACAATACGGTGCCCGGTGTGGTAACCGCCCCTGCAGTGAAAAAGACACGAGCACTAACCCCGTTCAATCAGAGCACCGTGTGTATCCCTCACTTCCCCGCTCCCTGGCTAGTTTAAATAACGGGTTGGATAAAGTGAAGTATAATCCTTACGTGTCCTCTCTTTTTCTGCATGTACCCTGGCGACGGCGAGAGCGGTCAGAACGGAGCCTCCGGAGCCCAGCCGAAGGCGGAGCCCCAGCCGTAAAGGAGGAGAAGAATCGAGGCGGAAGTCCCGAAGAGAGAGAAGCAGATCCCCACGTAGAGGAGTCTTAAGGAAAACCTGTACTGACTCACTGTTAGCCAAAATAAACCTTGCTACCACCAAGACCCGCCTATTGCCTCTTCCTGTCCCCACAGTTACAATGTTCTTCCGAAATTTAGGAAGCCTAGAATTGATTGTAAGTTTTTTAGTGTTCTAGGAGCTTGGAGTACAGCACATTTCTCTAGGAAATTGTCAGCCAGGCTTTTGCCTTCACTTGATAATTCATATCCTAAAAACAGGACTGTTAGATGGGCAATTCTTGATTTTTTAAAGTTGAATTTGTAACCCTCTGCTGCGAACCCAAGTATTATGGTGTTCACTCTCTTCAAGTGAGTATCCAAGTCATCATCTGTTAGGTAAATGTCGTCGACATATGATAATGCCTCGTCATCGTATGTTTGTAGTAATTCTGTTACTCTCGTTGAGAATAATCCTGGGCTGTTTTTGTGCCCCTGGGGTAAACGGCAGAAACTTTTTTGCGAGCCATTTACCGAGAACGCAGTCAAATATCTGCTCTCTCGTGCTATATTTTGACAAAAGAATCCATTAGAGATGTCTAATGTTGTTTTGTATTTTTTGCGCACTATGTTATTCATTAGTGCAGCACTATGCGAGTTTTGTACTGCAAAGGTTTTGCAACATGAGTTAAGGTGTCTGTAATCCAAAACTAGACGATATGAGTTGTCTGGTTTGGAGACAGGAAACAAAGGATTGTTCATTTGTGAGGTGCAAGTTTCAATCACCCCCTGGTATTCAAGTTGATCTAGGATCTCTTTTACCTGTTTTTTAGCTTATTGCTTAATTGGGTACTGCCTCTGTGCAGTAGGTTGTGATTTTAACTGGATTTTGTGAGGAGGAGAGTCCTCATCCCATCCTACATGATTTTTATATAAAGCAGGAGCTTGAGCTACTGCCCACTTTCTAGCAAGTGTATATTTTTTATGAATTGGAATATGATTTGAGAAGGCAGGCATAATTATTTCTTCGCCATGAGGGCACTCCCTGACAAACTCGGGTGGCCAGTCTTTCTCAGCTAGAAGGATGTCATAGCCCTTGGAGAGATTATCCCAAAATAAACCCCTTATTTTTCTAGTCTTATCCCCCTCTATACGTAATGTTATTTCATATATTTTGTGAGGTTTGCTAACTCTGGTGTCTGCAGTTTCCACTTGAATATATTCATTCGTGTCCACTGTCTCCAGATGATTCATAAGGACTTTGCGAGCTATGCTCACTTCTGCTGCGCTGTCTAGCATTGTCTGAGCCCATTCTCCGTTTTTCAGCTGTGTCCTCAGTATTCTCGGCATCTTTGACTACTTTAATACTGGCTACCTTCTTTTTTGGAAATTGTAACTTTTTATTTGGATGAGCAGGTTCCTTGTCTTTGGACTTGACGTGCTCTTCCCTGTGTTCTGATCGTCCTCTTCTTTCCGATTTCTGCGAGGAAGTCTGAAAAGATTGAGAGGGACGTGTATCATTATCTTGATATCTATCAGGTTTCTTTATATTATCCCTATTTCTAAGGTTGTATTTTTTCCCAGAGGGCTCACTTTGGGGAGACCTGCGTCCTTGGTTCGGAGATCTTTCTCTCCGCCGAGGAGACCTTCCTCTGGACTGGAATCTTTTTTCTTTAGGATTGTTATGTTATGTTATGTTATGCGTTTTTATTAGGCGCACAGATGCTCCAGCCAAGGAGCGTCCTGGCGCCCGACAAAGCAGCTGCACAACACAACGAAACAATAATCAGACAAATTTAAACTAGGGGAATAACAAAGTTTTCACCGCACGGCGAAAAGAGAACAGGTCCCCAAGGGCACGAATGGCCGGGGGGAGGGAGTTCCAAAGCACCGCCGCCCGAACTTGAAAGGAGCGCCCGCCAGCTCTGCTCCGCTTAAAGCGCGGGACGACAGCCAGTTCTAGATCAGCAGATCTTAAAGCTCGGGCTGGAATGTAGTGGGCCAAAAGTGTAGACAGAATCAGAGCTGGGGATCCCTTCAGAATCTTATAGGCGACACAGAGGACCTTAAACTGGATCCTCTGGGCCACCGGGAGCCAGTGTAATGAACGCAGAGTACTGGATGTGGGGCACGATCTAGGTAATCCTACCACCGATCTTGCTGCGGCATTCTGGATCCGTTGCAGACGTCCGATCTCAGCCTGGTTCAGACCTACCAAAAGGGAGCTCGCGTAATCCAGCCTAGAGATGACAGTAGCTTGGATCACGAGCTGCCTAGTGGAGGCATCAAAGAACTTAAGCACTGGACGAAGCCCGCGCAGGATACCAAAGCAGCAGGCCGCCGTACGCTTGGTATGGCAGGCGAACGTAAGGGAAGGGTCCAACCAGACCCCGAGGTTTTTAAGCTCGGCAACTGGGATGGGAGTAGGACCCAGATCCCCTGGCCACCATCTCTCTCCCCAAAGTTCCGGTTGTTTGCCAAAAATCATGACCTCGGTCTTACTAGCGTTCAACTGGAGACAGTTGGACGTCATCCAGCCGGCGACCGCCCGCAGTCCTTGTTGGAATCTGGGGGCATCGACATCGGCATCCCCGCTGATCGTAACCGCTAGCTGGGTGTCGTCGGCGTATGACACCATTGTCATACCCCATTGCCTGACAACCTCAGCTAGCGGCCTTACGTAAAGATTGAACAACGTAGGACTCAGCGAGGAACCTTGGGGAACCCCCAGGTCCAAAGGATGGTATTTGGACTGGTACGGCGGGACGGTCACGCTAAAGGCCCGATTGGCTAAAAAGGACCGGAACCACTGGAGAGCGATGCCGGTGACACCAACTTCCTCTAAGCGACGCAGAAGGATCGGGTGTGATACGGTATCAAAGGCGGCGCTCAGATCTAATAGCACCAGCGCCGCCGTTTGACCCGCATCAAGCACGGAGCGAAGATGCTCCACCATATACAGCAGAGCCGTCTCCGTGCTGTGACCGGCCCTGAATCCATTCTGCGTCACATCGAGGACGTCAGCATGAAGTAGATGTTCCGAGAGGACCGCGTTGACGTGCGCCTCAGTCACCTTAGCAGGCCATGGTAAGAGTGAGATTGGCCGATAACTCTCGGGCTTGCTACCATCCAAATTAGGTTTCTTAAGGATAGGACAAACCATAGCTTGTTTCCACTTCAGTGGGACTACGCCGGTAGTGAGCGACGTATTGATCAAAGAACATAACGGTGAGGTGTCATGTACCGCTAAGTCTTTGAACACAGCTGAGCAAAGTGGATCCACAGGGGACCCCGACTTCACTTGGTGAGCCAGTTTGTCGAGGCTTTCAGGTGTTAAAGAGGGAAAAGAATGCAGCCCCTCAGATGTTAATGGCTTAAGAGGTGGTTTAGCCGCGGGAGTCGCCAACGGAAAGGCCCGATAAATGGTGTTGACCTTTTCCAAAAAGAAATCAGCTAGTTTTTCACAATGCTCAACAGAGCTCTGGTGGCTCGTCGTTACCTTTTTGGCAGTGAGATCTTTCAGCACCTTGAAGATAGCCTTAGACGGGTTAGAACTCGTCCTGAATTGTGCGGCATAGAAGGCGGCGCGGGTTCTGCACACTGCCCGGTGATACAATTTCACCGTAGACAGGTACAAGATTTTCTTCCCGCTATTATAGGATTTGCGCCAGGCCCGCTCTGCACGCCTACAGGAAACCTTCAATGCCCGCAGCGAGTCATCGTACCAAGGGCTGGATTTTCCAGTCCCCACTTTACAGCATACAATAGGGATGAGGGTGTCTAAAGCCCTGGTGACCCAGTTACAAAACCTATCATAGACCTGATCAGCTGACCCGGTAATATCAAATGGGTCGGTCGATAAGAGATGAAAAAACTCATCCAGCTTTAGTTTGTTCCAGCGTCGTCTCGGGATAGAACACACCACTGACTTAGGTTGTATAGCCGGTGTAGGGCAGTGGATCTGTATCAAATAATGATCAGTCCATGCCAATGGTGTATAGCTGGAGATACAGGCTTCCGAAAGGTTGGTGAAAAGCGGATCGAGGGTATGGCCCCCTGAATGGGTGGGCTGCGACACCAGCTGAGTCAGCTGGAGCGCCTCAAGATCTGCCAGGAAACTGGACACCGTAGGGCTAGCTAGATTATCAAAATGCATATTTAAATCCCCAATGATGGAGAAGTTAGAGCACCCTGCAGCCAATACACTAATGGCATCTGGTAGCGCCGCTCTAAAAGCCACTTCACTCCCTGGGGGCCGATAGATCAATAGCCCCGACAGGGTGAAATTAGGCGTAATGGCTACCTTGAACATTGCGCTTTCGCAGCCAGAAATTCTTTGACCCTGCCAGATGCACGAATAACAGGACTTAACTGCAAGAGCTATCCCTCCACCTCTGGAAGCTCGGTTAAGAGTGAATACCGAATATTCCGGCGGAAAGGCCAGGTTGACAACGGCCGTATCGGCATCCTGCAGCCAAGTCTCAGTCAGGCAAAATAGGTCAGGAGAGTCATTAGCTAGCAGGTCAAAAATGTCTAGATGATGCTTGACAAGTGACCTAGCGTTAAGATTCCAAATGCTGATAGAAGGCTGTGTACTAACAGCCACTGTGATGTCATCCCTACAGCCCCTACTTAAGGGGGCGGAAAGAGTGAAACATCCGCACCCACATGTAAAAGGGCCGCATTAGGGATCAGCCCGAGGCGTGCCACAGACCCCTCGTGACTGATTGATGGCAAAAAGACTATCTCTTGAATAACACAGCATAATGGAGGGGAGGGCAGCCGAGAGCGAAGTCAGAGCCCAGCCACGTCCAGCGCGTCCTGTCGCGGACGGGCGCAGATGGGCAGGACTCTGGCACGACTCAGGCCACGCGAGGACACGCCCGCTACGCGATCCCGCTATGCTGGGGGAGGAGCATTAAGTAGGCGTCCCGTCGCAGCTCATGCGCAGTCACGCGCTGGCGAATGGAACCTCCCCTGCCCAGGCAAAGATGGCGAACACCCGGGGACCAAGCCCGCCAAGCGGCGGTGGGGGCACGAATTAAAATGCAGGTAAGAGGGGTATTTAAAAACGGACAGCCCCGAGGACCATTAACTACCAGACAGTTTTAAAATTGAGAATGAGACGCGAGCGCGCGAGACGCTCAAACCGGCAATGCGCTCCGCTACCTTGTCAAGATGTGAAAGTCAGGACTCGCCTTAAGTAGGCGTCCCGTCGCAGCTCATGCGCAGTCACGCGCTGGCGAATGGAACCTCCCCTGCCCAGGCAAAGATGGCGAACACCCGGGGACCAAGCCCGCCAAACGGCGGTGGGGGCACAAATTAAAATGCAGGTAAGAGGGGTATTTAAAAACGGACAGCCCCGAGGACCATTAACTACCAGACAGTTTTAAAATTGAGAATGAGACGCGAGCGCGCGAGACGCTCAAACCGGCAATGCGCTCCGCTACCTTGTCAAGATGTGAAAGTCAGGACTCGCCTTAAGTAGGCGTCCCGTCGCAGCTCATGCGCAGTCACGCGCTGGCGAATGGAACCTCCCCTGCCCAGGCAAAGATGGCGAACACCCGGGGACCAAGCCCGCCAAGCGGCGGTGGGGGCACAAATTAAAATGCAGGTAAGAGGGGTATTTAAAAACGGACAGCCCCGAGGACCATTAACTGGATTGTTTATTTCCATCCCAGCTCTTTTTTTGAGTGTTTATATTATTTTTTATAAATACCTTTTCAGGACTTTCAATTAGTTGGGGTTTCACTGGTATTCCACCCAAACTATCTCTTCCTAGTTCTTCATAGGATTTCTCTATGATTCTGGCAATTTCAGCTGGTTGGTCTGCTATATTTGTCTCTTTTAACCTCTGGCGGATCGCCACGTTTGCTGCTTCTCCCTTTATGTTGGCTAATAATATTGCAGAGACCTGCTTGAAGTCTTTCAGTAGTTTCATACCGAGAGTTAAAGCGGGTTCTGGACCGTATTCATCTTGAATCTGTTTTAGCACATCTGGTATTACTGACATGGATGGTACACCATGTGTTTTTGTGTATATGGAAGCAAAGACTGTACCCCAAGTGTCACAGTCCTCCACATGTGGTGCGATTCCCATTGGAAGACAGATAGTCAGAATCCTGTGTTTTTCTACCGGGGTGGTGTCTGGAAACACCGCCTCTATTTGAGTTATTTTTTGTGCTAGCCAGAAAGGTATTTGTTCCCGTTTTGCGGGTACTTTACCTAGACAGGACTGTATGTTCTGTGGTGTAATTTTATTTGTGTTACCCTGATGAGGGTTCAGCTGTGGAATTTTAATTGCTGGTTGGATTGTTGAAGTCCGCATTACATATTGGACTAATTGTCCATGTATTTTGATTAGTTGTTTTAGCTGTATTAAAAGCTCTGCTGCAGGCATTTCTTCAATGTCTGGATGTGGTGTGTATCCGGCTAGGACCGGCCACGTTGCTCCTGGTCTACCTAGTGGACCGAGCCTGGTGATGTGATTATTATGTTTTAGGGCGCCATGAAACAAGAGCAGGTGCTCTTGGAATTTGACTGGTATTTCCACTTCCTCGAAAGGAGTGTACTCATTAGGAGGTTCCTCTATTTTGTAATAGTGGAAGTCCTTTGTTACAGCGTTTGCTGCTGGAAAGTTAATCCATGAATAGAATACCTCTGTCTGCCGATATTCGTGTGCCTCAATTACGAATATGACTGTACCACCTCTTGGTGTCAGTCCAATTTCTATAAGTTTTAAGGTTATAGATTTCCTTATGTTGACCGGGATGAGGATTGCATTTGGGTCATTTTCCAGCAGAGTATTGTCTGCTTCTAGGAGTTGAGCTGCTAGTCTAGCTGTCTCCCTTTCTTCTTCAGTTTCTGACATACTATTGTCAAGAAGATTATTTTATTTATTTGCAGATCCGGTTTCTATGGAAACAAAGATTAGATGCACAATATTTTGGAACAGTGTATCCTTCAACGTTGACTAAACCAAGAACCATACATAGGAGTCTCCTCCTGCGAGGTTTGGCGGATATGACCTTTCACCCACTCCAGACGTCTTTGGAGTATTATGGGAAAAAGGGGTTCTGTGTGAAAAAGCACGATTGAGTTACTCTAATGTCTTGCGTTAGTTTTATCGCTTATCCAAACATTGGGCGCCATGTAGTGTAGTTCCTATTATCCCAATAGGCTCTGCGCATTGGAATAATACCTTCAATAGTATAGACCTAGGACGGAGGTTAACTAGGTCTTCTACTGACGATATTAGACTTAAGTTTTTGGGTTTGCCAGCTAGCTCAGAGTTCACTAGAAACTTTCTCGAATAGGCAAGGAGGAATTTAACCTCCCTGGATAGACAAGAAGGGATTTAGTTTCTGACAACCATAGAACATGACAACTTTGCTCTCCCCTAATCAAGAGTGTATCTCTAGAGTCGTGTGAAAACAAAAGACAACTTATTTTACTCAGTCAGTTCAGTGCATTCTTAGTTTCACCAGATTGTAGAGAAAAGGAAGAGACGGGCGTGTTCAATAAAAGATGTTATTTATTGATCAGTCTCTTTTCTCGTACAAGAGAAATGAATCGATATTATTGCGATACTTATGGTTAAGTAAAGTGCATACAATAAAAGCAGGAGTATAAAATAATACTGTAGAAGCATTGATATGGTTTCTAAGCCATATGATATTTAAAATTGATAAAATAGATACATACATATATACATTTGACTAATCGTACTCAACTGGTGCTTCTAACCACGCCTACCCCAGTGTACCTGACCTAAGCCTAATACGTGGGCGGGAGTAGATAAGTAGCAGTTTAAGTTAAGTTTGTTTTGCCAAGTGACTGACTCAAGAATTCTCTGCAAGGGGTTATTCAGTTCTGTACCTGAGATCTAGAATGGTTGAGGGCTGGTATCTCTCGTCTCTGGTCTTGATATTCCAGCTGCCTGCGAGGGCCGCTTGGAAGCGCCGGAGCTGGATTTCTCGGCAGGAGAAAAGCAGCGTCTCGTTCTCAGCGCGTCAGGAAGGCGGGGCAGCGCCAGCGGGGTCCGCTCTGTGCTGGCCTCTTCGGCAAGTCTCGCTGCTCCGATCTCGTCACCACCGCGTGTGTTTGCTTAAGGCAATGTCGGTAATATTTATACCTGTAAGGTGCCGAGATTGACGTAAGGATGGACATAGATACGTCAATAAGGATGTCATACGGACTGGTCGTTAGCACATTTTTCACTGAAGTTCTTGGTGAAATCAAAACAATGGCCGCAGGGATTTTCCCAGGTTGTCATAGGTTTGATTTGTTTTGAGAACTCCGTATGCCTTATCAGGGGCTGGAGGAATAGTGCTTGCCTAATTAGATGGCAAGCGTTATGACCTAATCAGATAACGCGTTCCTGTGCCGTGGTGTGGCTTAATCAGATAACGGTTTTTGTACCGTGGGATGGCTGCTAGTTAATTATTAACCAGAACAGGGTCAGGAATAGGGGGATCGATACAGAACCTATAGGAATACATCACAATAGCATTGGTTAAATGAAAGGAAAACCAGGCAGTAGTTATAAAAATATGTATTTATTAACATAACACTATCTAGTACAACATAGTATCTCCTACACAGAGATAATCACAAATCACACAATACTTAAGCACATAACTGATAGTAAATAGCACTTATACACAATGTCGAGAGGATGTAGAATTGCTGGGACCCCAAGGAGCCACCCAAGGTGAGTAGATAGGGACCCCACGAAGGATGGGTGCATTGAGGGAACACGACCATGTGCCCTGAACAAGTGTATGGTCAAGTTGCGGTTGGAATTTTAAAGTTTAAGGACCCTTCCCAGTGGACTTCGAAGAAACTCCTTGGAGGACAGAAGGTTGGAGAGCCACACCACCCGTGGATACCAAAGTACCAGAGTTTCCCCACCCAGGGAAGCCGGGTGCATAGTTCTGAAGTGACATTGGAAACCGCTGTTGAACCCAATGGAGGACTTCGGGAAAGTGGCGATGCTGGAAGGGAGAAAAGTGTCCATTGGAATCCAAATATAGATTTGTGTAGAGGAGTACCTAAAAGCAGAGAAGACAGAGTCTGGGTCACTTAGGAGTGACCGGGGCTCGGTTGACGAATGCCCACCAATATCGGATGCTTAGGTGAGATGACGGTGCTCTTGACTCTACAGCTGCGGGACCAGGTGATGTTGAGGACAACTAGGAGCCGGAATCAAGCTGTCCCACGAAGGATTTCGAGTGCTGAGGAGTCATGTCTGGCGGGAGCACCAACTAGCCTTGGCAGAAGCGATTTCACCAAACAACAGGCCACAGAGCAATTGGTGCGAGGAGGTCAAAGCTCTTGATAAGAAATGTGCACAGAGGTTGGGGCTACTAGGAGCTGAATGCACTTGTTAAAGGAATGCTAACAAGCACATTCACTTGCAAATTAATGCAGTGCACAGGTGTTTGGGTATTGAAGTCCCAACGAGGGATACTGGCCTCAAACTTGATAAGAGAGCAGCTTGGGCCTCGAAGGATGTAGAAACCCACCTCTTCTGTTGATGCACCCTTTATAGTCGGTAGGAGCTTGGGATCAGTAGACCAATCAGCAGCAATGTGGTGCCTGCAAATGCAGGGGAGAGACTCCTTCTCTCTAAGGGAGAACCTTCAGTTGGCCTTGATGCTCCTTAGGTCCTGCATGTATCCTGTATGGTGCATGTGCACAGACAATGCAGCACACTGAGAAGGAGACAAAGTCAGGCTCAAACTAAGTCCAGAGTGTCCAGATGGTCGAAGTGCAGATGTTTAAGTTCTGAATCTTGTCCACGACAAACTTCCTACCACCTGGTAAGCCCTTATGAACCTTAAGGAAAGGGTTGGAAAGATTCAGGGGACCCTCCCAGGGGAGGTTCTGGACAGGGGGGAGGTTACTCCCATGTCCTTTGTCCAGTTTTGGGCCAGAGAGGGTGCCAACAACTCCCAGGACTGGTTTGAACTGGACTATGCACGGGGACACCAAATGTGACCCTCATGCAGACTTTCAGGTGCTGGCAATGGCACCCCCCCCCCAGCCCTAATACCCTAATTCCTGTCTGGGAGGTGGTCACACTTCCCTGTGACAGATTGCATATTGTCCTGCCTTCCCCTTCTCGAGTTGGCTCAGCAGCAGGAGGTCAGAAATGTGTCTCTGGTCGCAGCAACCATTTTGTGCTGTCTGGGACTAGGAGGCTAGTACCGGGATCACCAGAAACCCCACGAAGCTCGCCTCTGAGGGGAGGAATCATACTTCCCACATCGGTTACTGGTGTGGAGGTATGATTCCAAGATGTTTGACACAAAATACGATAGGGTTCCTTTCCATTCACCACATCCCGCCCACACCACGAATTGCCCTCATTTTTCTTTCATTAATTCCTTGTAAGGCTCTTACAATCTGTAACCTGGCCCTGATGATGATCCTAAATGTTATGGATCTAAACTTTGTCGATATTCCAGTGCAACTTGTGGGGCCCTATACTCTGGTTCACCAAATTTGCCCAATTTTGTACATATTTTTGTAAATACGTACCTGTGAACCTCAAGTACCTATTTATCATTGTCACTTTCTCAACCTTGCGCCTTTTATCGATGTTCCACTTGTCACCTGCACCATCCACTTTGAGTGTCACAAGCACTTGTGTGCACAATGTTCTTCGGGTTACTTACGTATTCATTCCTAACAGTGTTGTTACAACTGTTCCCAATTTGTCCTTATTGTTTAAATTGTATATTTCCTCTTGCATTTTTCAATACATGATGTCTCTGGCACGTTTGCTTAAACAATGAGTCTCCCTACTTGCTTTTTTTGCAATTTTATGTGCATACTTATTTACTAGCCTTTAAAATAATACCTGTTGAGGTAATGTTGTCCATATACACTAATTAAAGTGGGCACCTTGTACCAGTCCAAACAAGCCTTATGGTGATTGAAGAGGTCTGAGTTAACCTTAGAAAGCTATCCAAGTGGTGGCTGTGGAGAGCAGCTTTCAGGCTTAGCCTTGAAGGAATGTACAGCAGCTTGTTTTACCAAAAATGCAATCTTATAGCATTGGGTAAATGAAAGGAGAACTGCACAGTAGTTATAAAAATGTGTAGTTATTGATATAACACTATCTTGTACAACACAGTATCTTCTACACAGAGATAATCACAAATCGCACACTGCTGAAGCATAGAACTGATAGTAAATATCACTTATACACAGTAAACCCCAGGGGGGACCAAATCATATATTAAGAAATTGGTATAAGAACCACGACTTAAGTCAGGACAATCTCGAGAGATCGTAGAATTGCTGGGACCCCAAGGAACTACCCAAAGTGAGTAGACAGGGTCCCCACGGAGGACGGGTGTCAGGCAACCACTCACCTTTTCTCCTTGGTCTTGTTGATGACGACCGAACCCCAGTCTCATGAGTACTCCCCAAACCACAGAGAAAGAAATATACTCTAGTGTTCAGAAAGGTCCCAAGGGGAAAGGCGTATTTGGAATGAGAGAGACATGAGAAAACTGAACCTTCCCGGATATGTGGTACCTCTATTTTCTAGGATAACTTCTACTGGAATCAGCACTTGGGGGCATATCATCAATGGCCAGCGATAATTATCGCTAGCCATGTTTAGCGTGCAGAAAATTAACGCCGCCTATCGGCGGATTCTATCGCCTGGTGTGCGCACTATCAGCAACGCGCATCGCAGAGGCGATAGAAATCCAGGCAAAAGCGTCGGAAAGAATCAAAATCGCCGAAATTCCAGCGATAGAAAACCGTGTTAGGGAAAATCTTATAGATAGGGAGACAGGACTCAGCATAACAATCCACCTCCCATTATAGTTATGGCTTAGTAAGAAAAGTAGCAGGCATTACAAGAAATACACTTGTAAATAGAGAGAAGCTGGGTTAGCGATAATATCCCATGTTGTTTCACGGGACACGCCTCCCTTGCATCTCATTAGCGATGCAAGGCGATGCGATGTTGAAGCCAGCGCTAATCCCATTGAACACGTGTTAGCGTGCTCTTGTAAATAAAGCAATATTTTTATTGTCGCATTTCGTCCGAAAACGGAGGCAACTCAACGATAAAAATATCGCTAGCCCTTCATATTAGATCATCATTTTTGACATAAAGTTTTTTAAGAAGATTTGTTAGGAGTTTCTTAGTGTCTCTTATGTTTTCTACCTGATAACATGAAATCTTGGTTTCATTAAAAGTTTTCAAAAAGGTCACGACTCACGAGTCTATTACACTGTTTCTCCATGTGTAATTACTCTTCCAAATAAACGAGGTCTCGAAGTTTTCTTAAACGTGTTGATTTTTGTCCTCCAAAAATTAACTAGTTTCTTAAGAAATTAATTTTGCTTTCATTGTCTTTTTCTTTAAAGTTCTTCGTAGCTTCTTTACAAACAAACAATTGCAATTGTTAAATAAAATGACTCACAGATCGTTTTTAGGTCTCGGCTAGCGTAAGTCTGCGCACATGCGCAGTCTCGCTGGCGAGATTTATTGATATTGAGGAGCTTTCACTAGCAGGCTTTAAGCCCCGCCTCTCTTTCCCATTGGCCGGTGTCACCGTTTATGCTAAACGGTGGCCAGCCATTGGGAAAGAGCTACCTCTGACGTACAGTTTTCTCTCTTTGACCCGTCCCACTTGGACGGGCTCACTTGACTTACTGCTGTCGCAAAAGGATCCTTATCTTTACGGGGCCATGTGTGTCAAACACATGGCACCATAAAGATAAGCTCCGGCGCAATCCTCTTTTTTTTGTTTTGTTTTCGGGACGCGCTTGTTAATAGACAAAATTTGCTTTTTATCTATCACATCTTATGACAGAAATGTGACCTACATCGAAAAAGAAGCACAAATCTCTCGACAGGCCCATTTATTGCAATCAGTGAGGGAGCGCACCCGGGGAACCCACTTGCGTCCTCCACACATAAAAATCGCCATCCCTGAGTGAAAGATCGCGCCTGGGACGGTCCCCCAGAGTACATTATCAGAGGATTTGTTTTCACAAATTTTTGGGATGTCTGCAACACTGACATATTTGCGGACCACCTAGGGCGGCCCACTGTCTGCTGAAGCGAATCCCACAGACAACATGTTTTATGACAAGCTTCACCCCGAGGCTTCGCCCCTCTCGACCTCGTACACCTCGAGACGGTCATTTACCGCCAGCATTTAGCAACACTGGTTGCAGAGGATCGCTTTTGCTCAAGAATGTACCGACTGTCTGTATGGACAGTTATTGCTCTGTGAAAATATAGAAATGTTAAAAAACATGGAACAAAGGAATATTTAGAAATAAACACTACTAACAAAAAGACTTGTTAGTGAGGACAAACTGACTGGCCTGGCACGAGAGAGGTGATAAGATGACCCTCCGCCCTGCGCGCTCGAGACACGCACCCAGAAGTGTGCACTGAATTTCTGAAATCCGCCCATACTAAATAGGAGCCACCCTGCTGTGTTTTCTCACCATGCTATGTGCTTGGCATGATTACTAGGTGCTTTCGGGGCTCCCTGCCCAACGCTCAGAGATGTTTAGTCACAGATGCACTCCTGTACGTACACACGAAAGAGCGCACAATTATGCAGTGGTGTGTTCACATGAACACTATACAGTTATGTGCACACGTGAAGGAAAATACTACGGCATATGGGCATGGAGTTAGAAAGGTCCACATACGCGAACAAATATGCATCTGCTAAAGCACAAATATTTTAATTGCGCTGACTGCGACTGACCTACGGCAAAAAAAGGGGTGCACCGATGACAGCATTACACGGTCAGAGAGCAAGAAAGAGCCGAAGACTAAGCAAAATGGAAAACACGGCACAGTGACTCATTCGAGAGTTTTCAAAAGGAGGGCTTCCTTGTGCCAGGTCTGCACAGGAAGATAGAAAGTGATGACTCGGCAATGTGTGTCCGATGGCATGCGGAGTGTTTAAATCCCAAGCCTGCCCCAGTCACAGTTGCCACCTGTCCCATTTTCAGAGGCGCCGTCCCTACTTTCTAGGTGGGATACTGGCATCTGTCTAACGCTAGGTGATACTGTCACTCCTTACCTCACACTGCGACTAAAACAACCTGTCTCTACTCTCTCACGTCTTTTAATGCCCTTCGAAGTTTCTGCGCCCCACTTACCTTGACTGGGCAGCACTACTACACACTCTCTACTACTCTCCACTATTCTCTGCTACTCACTCTATACTACACACTCTACTACTCACTCTCTACTACTATACTACACACTCGCTACTACTCTCTACTACACACTCTCTACTACTCTCTACTATTCTCTGCTACTCACTCTACAATACACACTCACTACTTTGTACTACTACTACACACTCTCTACTACTCTACTACACACTCACTACTACTCTCTACTACACACGCTCTACTACACACTCACTACTCTCTCCTATTCTCTGCTACTCACTCTATACTACACACTCACTACTCTGTACTACTACACACTATCTACTACTCACTCTCTACTACTCTACTACACACTTGCTACTACTCTCTACTACACACTCTCTACTCTCTACTATTCTTTGCTACTCACTCTATACTACACACTCACTACTCTGTACTACTACTACACACTCTCTACTACTCACTCTCTACTACTCTACTACACACTCACTACTACTCTCTACTACACACTCTCTACTACGCACTCTCTACTACTCTCTACTATTCTCTGCTACTCACTCTATACTACACACTCACTACTCTGTACTACTACTACACACTCTCTACTACTCACTCTCTTCTACTCACTCTCTACCACTCTACTACACACTCTCTACTTCTCATTCTCTACTCTCTATTCTCAACTTCTCTCT
This sequence comes from Lissotriton helveticus, assembly GCF_964261635.1. Classification (NCBI taxonomy): domain Eukaryota; kingdom Metazoa; phylum Chordata; class Amphibia; order Caudata; family Salamandridae; genus Lissotriton; species Lissotriton helveticus. The sequence goes on along the minus strand of NC_136073.1, from coordinate 701,787,624 downwards.
CTACCTCTCTCTCTACTACTCTCTACCTCTACCCCTCTACCTCTCTACCTCTCTCTACGTGCACACATATGCACATATATATATATATATATATATACATTCTGCATATGCATTTATATATATGTATATAAACATATATATACATCTGCATATCTATATAAATACATGCATACATATATGCATACATATGCATGTTATGTACATGAAAGTTTGAAAAACACTAATAAAAGCAAAGCTAAAAAACCACCTAATTACAAACAGAATTGCTTTAACTTAAACGAGGGCGAGACCTATTGCATTCTCAATGCTTGTTTCAAGCATTCTTGTTTACTTATCTCTTGTGTTTTCTTTTTCAGCGAGAAGGCGGGGGAGGAAGTTGTAGCCGTTACGGGGAAGACGCGAGGAACAGGAAGTCGTCACTGAAGACAGGACGAGAGCAGGAAGATGGGTGACGAGGATCAAAGACCGGAGAAATGAAGGAGGATGCAGGCGAATGATCAAAAGGTAAGTGGAGAGGTTGCTGGAAGTCGCAAGGAGCGAGGCTTACCGATTCCAATGAGTGTTGCTGAAAGAAAAGCTGGAGCACAGGAGAGAGCTGCTGTAGACGAGACCAAGCACTGGATTGGACGTGTGAGCGGTTTAAATACTCTTTATGCCATTCGCACCCAACGTGACTAACTTGTGTTTCACGTGTTCTCTGATAACATGTCCTAAGGCAATTATCGTAGGATCTTTCTCGTTCTTCACGTGCACCTCAGGGAAACTAAGCTGACGGTTAGCATGTACAACAACACGTGCAATCCTGAATCCCAGGAAACGTAATTTAAATGCACATGTTCATTCACTTGAATAGCGGCTCAAAGAACAGGGAATCACAATTGCTCACACCTAAATGAGTACTGGTAACACAATATGGCTATTTCCTAGTACCAGACAAATTACATATAACAAATAGCCAGTATTGAATACATTAATATATACAGCAGACACAAGATGGAACATGGATTTTAAGATGGTCTTGCATGACAGGGAACAGATGTACGGGTGCAGTGTGGGAACACAACCGTGTGCGCTGTACAAGTCTAAGTGCAAGTTGCAGTTGGAATTTTAAAGTTTAAGGACCGTTCCCAGTAGACTTCGAAGAAAGTCCTTGGAGGACAGAAGGTTGGCGAGCCACCCCACCTGTGGATATCGAAGTACCAGAGTTACCTTACCCAGGGAAGCCGGGTGCATAGTTCTGAAGTGGCGTTGGAAACCACTGTCGAACCCAATGGAGGACTTCGAGAAAGGGCTGCTGCTGGAAGGGAGGAAAGTATCTGTTGGAATCCAAACGTGAATTTGTGTCAAGGAGTACCTGAGAGCAGAGGGGACAGAGTCTCGGTCACTTAGGAGTGACCAGGGGCTCAGTAGACGAACGCTCACCGATGTTGGATGCTTCAGGTGAGATGACGGTGCTCTTAACTCAACAGCGGCATGGACCAGGTGATGTTGAGGACAACCAGGAGCTGGTTGCAAGCTTTCCCATGAATGATTTTGAGTGCTGAGGGGTCGGTGTCCGGCGGGAGCACCAACAAGCCTTGTCAAAAGCAACCCACACAGGAAGTCGAAGAAAAGTACGGTTGAGAACAGCACGGTCTAGGAGACTCACCAAACACATGGGAGACAGGGCAAGCCTGATCCAACCAGTGGAGCCCAAGAAACGCAAAGTTGACCCTCAAATGGACACACAAGCCAAAGGCACAGGTGTCACAAGAGGACCTGGAGCGATTTCACCAAACAATAGGCCACGGAGCACTTGGTGCAAGGAGGTCAAAGATCTTGGTAGAAAATGTGCACCGAGGTAGGGGCTACTCAGAGCAGAATGCACTTTGTAAAGGAACACTAACAAGCACATGCACTTGCAAATGAACGCGGTGCACAGGGGTTTAGGTATTAAAGCTCCCACGAGGGATACTGGCCACAAACTTGGTAAGAGAACAGCTCTGGCCTCAAAGGATGTAGAAACCAACCTCTTCTGTTGCTGGACCCTTCAGAGTCCATAGGAGCTTTGGAACAGCAGACCAGTCAGCAGCAATGAGGTGCCTGCAAATGCAGGGGAAAGACGAGCAGGCTTGTGGGGAAGTCTGCCATAAAGAGTTTGAATAGCAAGGTAGCGAGGACGCACCTTTGTTTTAGCCATTTGGTGGTGATGATGCACCTTGATTGATGAGTCCCCATTCCCAGTTTGACCTTTACCCATGAGTCTGTGTAAAGTAATACGAGTTGCTTTAAAAGGGCTGATGGTATGCCCCATTTTTCCAATTTCCTCTATAGTCTTGTTCAATTGATATGGTCAAAGCAAAGGCCGAGCTATAGTCGATGAAGCACAGGAATAACAATTGCTTGGCTTGGTTTTGCAGTGTAAATCAAAAGGGTTAGGGCCATAATGTTGCTAATTGTTCCCATGTTTTTGCAGAAGACAGTCTGGTTTAATGGTAGGATGGATGAGTAAGAGGCCCAAGATTTCAGTTCTTTCAGGATTAATCCTGCATAATATTTGGCCTGGTTGTCAATCAGGACGACAAGGCAGTAGTTTTTCACCCTTGTTGCCTTGCTTGTAAATTGGTGAAATTATTTATCCTTTACATGATTCTGGAATTATTTCATTGACCACGATCTGATTATATACTGGTTCCAGGATTTTGGACCAATTCTGGGGGTTATGTTTGTAAAGAATTGGTGGAATCCTATTTGGTCCAGAAGCACCTTCTAGCCTTCCATTCCCATTTTGTCTCAATATCTGTGGCTTTGCTACTTTTGGTAATTTCTCTTGTGGATTTTGGGATTCATTATTTCCAGGGTTGGGCATAGGTTCTATCTCATGCCCATTTCTCTCCTGGCCAGAGCTGTTAAAATGAACGTAGATGTAGGTGGCCCAATCTTTCTCTTGAAGGTAGGAATATATTCCTTGTTGGGATTGGCGTTTCAAGGTGTTAATTGTTCACCAGAATTTTGTGCTGTTCTTACTTTTTGCACCATGGAGTTACCTTGCCCACATTGTTTCGCAGTCTTGCCTCCTTCGGGCCATTTTGTCTTTTTTAGACTAGCCTTGAGTTTCCTCAATTCCCCCCAAAGGAAGGTTTGGTTATTACCAGATTTCATTTTTTTTATTCGTAGATATATTGGATTGCTTAATTGTCTCTTAATTTGAGTTCCACTTCTGACTACTGAATTGGTTGCAAATATCTCCCTGATAATGATAGTAAAGTTCTTCCAAATAGCCAGTGGATTCCTTGATTGATTGAGGTATTTGGGGAGGAAAGATGTGGCTGATTCTAGGAGCTTCTCCACTGAGTCGGTACTGCACTTGATCTTTTTGTTGTTAGTGGTATATTCTGTGGCTATTGTTTTAATTGTTGTGACTACTGGGAGAGCAATGCCTTTAAATAACACTTCTTGAGGTAAGTGGTCACTCTGGTTCAGTTCCCCTAGCTGATAAGAATTAATTTTGTGAAACAGTGACAGTGTTATAAATGTGTAATCAATATGTGAAGTACCAACTTGTGAATAGAATGTGGTAGCTGGTGGGCTGTCTTCTTGGCAGCGTCCTTTCAGGCCCTAAAGTTGAGGTGTTTGTGTTCCCTCAGAAGGTGTGAGCCTAATCCAGTCTGTTTATTTAATGATTCTTAGCAGCTCTGTGATAACTTGTTCAACCCCCTTAAATTTGTGCATGGGATGTAAATAGACATTTACTATTTTTGTTGGGCATTCATCTTTGTCGTTTCCGATCATTGTTCTTACTTCTAGTAATTCATTGGGTGCCAGTATAGTAGCCTTCAAATGTTTAAAAGGCCCTAGTGTTGTAATTGATGCATAGGTTGCCAAGTCTCCTTTCCAATGGCCTTATCTAGCTTCTTTCCATGTGAGGACATGATGGGAATTGTGCCCCTTAAGGTGTATAGGTTGTTCTGCCATGTTTCTTGGAGAAGTATGAGGTTGAAGGATTGGAGATAGAACATTGTTTATGGGTCGCTTTCTTTATTGGGCAGGCTGCTGATGATCCATATGCACATGCTAATTGGTCTTGACGCCGCTAAATCGTGTTGGTTCTAGCGCAGTACCTGTCATTGTCTGTTGTTCGATGTCAGGAGGGGCTGAATGTTGTGCCCCCAAAGCACCCCTCATACCTCTGATCAAAGCATCCTCCCGAAGCAGAAAATGCTCAGGAGCTGCGGGGGTTAACCCATGGCTCGTAAACTCTTCCCGGCAGGAAGAAGGAGGTATTGAAAAGGGAGGGATCCAATTAGGAGCTATTCAAGCTAAAGAAAAGGTGGTGCCGGAAGAACAAGTATGTCTCGAGGAGGAGACAGGAAAGCAGAACTCAGGAGAGTTGCAGAATGCCGAAAACGAAGGAACCGAGGAAACACTGAGAAGGAAAAGCGAGGAAGCCGATAAAGACCGGGACAGTGGTGAGGTGGTCGAGGAGTGGTCCGAGGAGTGGTAGGTTCCCCCAGGAGGTGGGAAAACTCTGCCGCAACTCAGGAGAGATGCGGCCCGAATGGTGAATAAACCGTACATGGGTCTGGGGTGGTTGTCTCTGAGGACCGGGTGGAGGTACAAGAGAGTGGGGAGGGTGCCGAGAAAGGGGAAGGGGAGTGTGAGAAGTTGACCTGGTATATACTGTCCACTAATTAAAGTGGGCACCTTGTGCCAGTCCAAACAACCCTTATAAAGATTTAAGAGGTCAAAGATAACCTTAGAAAGCTATCCAAGTGGTAGCTGTGAAGAGCAGCCTTCAGGCTTAGTATTGAAGGAATGTTAAGCAGCTTGTTTTTTTATCAGAATGCAACCTTATTGTATTAGTTAAAGCAAAGGAGAACCACACAGTAGTTATAAAAATATGTATTTATTAATTATAACACACTCTAAATACTTCACAGTATCTGCTACATGCAGATAAACACAAAGCACACAATATGTAGCACAGAAACAATCGTAAGTAGCACTAATACACAGTGGGCACCAGGGGGAGACCAAACCATATACTAAAATAGTGGTATAAGAACCACAACTCGATGTAAAATTGCTCGGACCCCAAGGAACCACCCAAGGTGAGTAAGTAGGGACCCCACGGAAGACAGGTGCAGTGAGGAAACACAACTGTGTGTTCCATACAATTCTATGGGGGAGTCGTGGTTGAAGTTTTAAAGTTTAAGGACCCTTCTGAGTGGACTTTGAGGAAACCCCGTGGAACTTAGGAAGTTGGAGAGCTACCCAACCCATGGATAAAGTAGTACTAGAGTTACCTATCCCAGGGAAGCTGGGTACGTAGGGTCGAAGTGGAGTCGGAAACCGCCGAAGAACTTAATGAAGGACTTTGAAGAAGAGCCACTGCAAGGAAGAAGGAAAGTGTCTGTTGGAATCCAAAGTTGGAGCAGCAGACCGGTCAATTGCGATGTGGTGCTTGCAGTTGCAGGGGAGTTACTCCTTCACTCCAATGGAGATATCTTCAGTTGTCCTTGATGCTCCACAGGTCCTGCACGGAGCCTGTATGGTGCACGGGCACAGACGATGTAGGGCCCAAACAGAGTCCAGCAAAGTCCAGAGCGTCCAGATGGTCGAAGTTCAGTGGTTTCTGGTTCAGAATCCTGTCCATGACGAATCCAGGGTCCTACAGCCAAGTAAGCCCTTTTGTACCTACGGGAGAGGGTTGGACAGATTCAAGGGACCCTTCCAGGGGAGGGTCTGGACAGTGGGGACATTACTCCCATGTCCTTTGTCCAGTTTCGTGCCAGAACAGAAGCCAACGGCTCCCAGAACTGGTTTGAACTGGACTATGCACAGGGATACCAAATGTGCCCCTCATGCAGACTTTCTGTCTTTGGCAAGTGCCCCCACCCAGGCCTAATACAGTAAGAGGCCAATTCCGATCTCAGTTGGGATGCACTCCGGCTGAGCCGGATCTGGGGTGTTTTCCGACCGAGCCGAACTTCTGCAGTCCGACTGAGCGAGTACGATGCAGCCGTATGCTGTCAGACTTGGTTCGGTCGGACTCCAATTGAAGTCAGAGGGAGCCGATAGTACAATGCATACATGGGCTCCCATTGACTGAATGGGTACGTTGCGGACAAGTGCGCCCCATACAGTGGGTATGCATTGGTGCTATCCGCACCGTACATGCCTGTTTTGGGGAGACCCATGGGTCTCCCCCTGTGTCCGAGTCGTAAGGCTGCGGGCCCCCAAAGCCCAACTCCGGGAGCTATTGCGAGCCGGAAGCTCTGACTTGTTCTGGCTGTCCGAATAGAGCATCGTACAGGCTCGGACGGAATTTGCCTCCATTGCGCGCCACGGTTAGCTTACGGCCGAGACGTATGGAGCGGTTCGGACCCGGAAACGATTTGGACGGAGATTTCACGCTTGTTCGCATCGTACTTCGACGTCCGGACCCGTGAACGAACCGGACGGAAATTCAGCCTCCGAATCCTATCCGCTAATGCCGAACCCGATTCGGTGCCCTTCCGACCGAGATCGGAATCGGCCCCTCTTTCCTGTCTGGGAGGTGGTCACACCTCTCTGAGGCAGGATGCCTATTGTTCTGCCTTCCCCTGCTCGAGCTTGGCTCAGCAGCAGGAAGTCACAAATGTGTCTCTGTTCAGCAGCAACCCTTTTGGGCTGCCCGGGACTAGAAGGCAAGTACTGGGAACACAAGGCACCTCATAAAGCCCATTTACCGGTGTGGGAGATATGATTCCAGAATGTTTGATACCAAACTCCATAGGGTTACTTTCAGTCCATTTAGAGCTGGTCATTACGCTGTCGCAAAATGTCATTCTATATGTCGTAAATGGCTGATACACTGACAACCCAGGAGAAAGGACTCCGTGGGCTGCAAGGGTGTCCTGCTCATGCAGGGGCACCATCTCACCTAGAACCAACCAAGCACCTTGCCTTCAGGATTGTTAAGGCCTGCTATAGGGGTGAAAAATAGGTTTTGTAGGCAGTGACTCTTAGATATTGGAGACCTATTTCTAAAGTAACAGTTGCATGCACCATCTTATACAGGCTGCAATGGCAGGCCTGTAGTTCCTTTTTGCATGACATCTCATGGGTGGCGGAGTACATGCTTCAGCCCATGGGAGGCCTCTGGGGTACCTATGCCATGGGGACGTGGGTACCATATGCTAGGGACTGACAGTATCCAATCTGGAGTGTACCTAAGTACATGGCGTAACAGTTTAGGGAGAAAGCAGATAGACTGGGTCCTGATTAGCAGGATCCTAGTTAGACTAGTCAGAAACAGTATCACATGAAGCAAAAAGTGGGGGTAACCATAAGAAGCGGAGCCTACTTTCCTACAGGTAGGTCTTTTAAACCGCGGGAAGTAGGTTACACTTGGGCAAGCCAAATTGAATTGCGGTTGGGGTATCTATTTCCCCTTTCACCCCCCCCCCCCCTCACATTTTCTTTCTTTTTTGCAAAAAATGTAAGCCACATTTCGACTTTGGCACTACAGTGAGACACTGCACTAATTACAAGGTGTGTGTCCAGGGCAGTGTTATCTAAGACTAAGGGTTGCCAGTTAAGGGCAGTCAGTTCAAGTAAGGTTTAGGGTCAAGAAACAAAAAACAAAAGCCAAAAGAAATAGGGTCACGGGATCAGAACATTCCTTTCTCCATCCTGTCAAGCTTAAAATCCTTCACCCGACTTAGGAGATCACCCTTTTTTCCACTCCTGGTGGGGTGGTGGACCCTGACTCAAAAACTGTGATTAGGGAATAGTTCTTAATGGGTATTTACTGTACTTTTTTCTTTCTTTGAGCTTCCTGGAGGACAAATCTAAAACCCAGCGAGAAGGACCAAGTGATGACACCTGACATCCGGAACCAATCCCTGAAAGACCTTTTTGTTTGAGGACTAAGAATAATGATAACCATTGATAAACATATCAAGCCTCCTAACTTCTATTTCTGCCCATCCCTCCCACAGTCATATCAAGTGTCTGAGTTATCTGGCTCAAATTACTCCTGTTTGGTTCAACCGATGGTTAATTTCTCTTGCTTATCCAAGTTTCATTCCTGTCCCTTGGATGGTTTAGATAAGACTGAGCATGAGATGTGCTTCTTGTGCCCCTTACAATGGAGTGGGTAGTCTGTTGCTCCTGTGGTCCAGTTGTGAGGGGAACAGCTTACTGCTCCTGCACTTACCGACACCTCGGATGCCGTGAGGGGAACAGCCCAGCATTCGCGCTCCATGCCGTGAGGGGAATGGCTCTGCCTAGACCTGCACGCCGTGAGGGAAACGGCCACGGAGAGACTACAACTCCCAGCAGCCCTCTGCTGTCAGCGGCGCACCATTGATGCGGCAGTTGTGCCTGGAGGCTCCATAAATCTCCCAAGTTTCCCCAGGCAGGGCGGGGACGCTCGACTGCCATGAGGGGAACGGCTTACTGCTCCTGCACTTACTGACACCCCGTACGCCATGAGGGGAACGGCCCAGCACTTGCGCTCCACAGGCTCCATGCCGTGAGGGGAACGGCTCTGCCTAGACCTGCACGCCATGAGGGAAACGGCCAGCGGAGAGACTACAACTCCCAGCAGCCCTCTGCTGTCAGCAGCGCACCGATGATGCAGCAGTTGTGCCAGGAGGCTCCATAAATTTCCCAAGCGCCCCCCACAGCGCGGGACGCTCGACTGCCGTTAGGGGAACAGCTTACTGCTCCTGCACTTACTGACACCCAGGACGCAATGAGAGGAACGGCCCAGCACTCGCGCTCCTGCACTTACTGACACCCCGTACGCCATGAGGGGAACGGCCCAGCACTTGCGCTCCACAGGCTCCATGCCGTGAGGGGAACGGCTCTGCCTAGACCTGCACGCCGTGAGGGAAACAGCCGGCGGAGAGACTACAACTCCCAGCAGCCCTCTACTGCCAGAGGCGCACCTCTGATGCGGCAGTTGCGCCCGGAGGCTCCATAAATCTCCCAAGCGCCCCCCCCCCACAGCACGGGACGCACCGGGCGGGACCGGGCCAAGGGCGGGCCAGTCTATGCACGTCAGAGGCCGTAGGAGGCTGAGCCACCCCTCTTGGCAGATCCCACAGGCTCCGGCAAGGTGAAGAAGATAGTGGGTAAGCCTTTTCATACCGCTTGTACCCCCATGGACCTGGTGATAGATACTTTGAGGCAGCAACCAGCTGGCCCCCACACAGTGCTGTGTGACTGAGAGGTGATAGGCAACTATAGCACTGCTCTACCCATGTTCAGACTGAAGCGGGCCATAAAGTAACTAATAACTCTGGTCTGCGAGGGGCCACGTCCAAATAAGGGACTGTTGTGTTGTGGACAGTGAGGAAAAGCATAAATTGTGTTGGCTGGTGTCTCCATCCCGTTTCCCCCTAGGTTTAACTGGGTGTACGAACCAAGTGACAGGTAGTGGAAAAATGGGAAAAAGGGTAGGTCCCAGCAGAAACAAAACTAGTTGTGCCCCTCCACCACCACAAACATCAATAGATAAAATGCTACAGAGGGCTATTGGGGTGGTGAATACTGAAATTGAGTTAACAGAGCGGAGGCTGTCACTCACTCCAGATATAGTTATTCAAACACTGGGCCCACCCACACCAGTAAATACCTCCCAACCACTGCTGGTTGAACAAAGTACGACACCCACCCGGGACATCCCACCAAAAAAGGTCCTGCGCAAGGGAAGACCTTGCACAAACATTTTCAAAAATGGCAAACGGAAATTAACCTCTGAGGCCGGCCCTAGGAAAAAAAACTCTGTGGAGAGACCATAGAAACGATGAGAGGAGCACAGAGCAAGATCCTGAACAGGTTAGCCATCAATCTACTAATAAAGACACTCCTTCTCCACCATGGGCATGTAATCTGATGGAGGCTTTACATGACAAAGTGAGGGCCACACTCAGAGTTGAACTAGCCCCTCTAATCATTAAATTAGACAAACTTGAGAAAGCAATGGCAGCAGGGGATGCAGGGTCTGCCGCACAACCTAACTCCACTGCTAAGAAAGCAAGGGGAGGGATTAAAAGTGGCTGCGATGGGGACACTCCATCTTTAACATACACAATAGGGGGAGAATGCACCATGGAGGGACCGCCCACAATGCAAGAGGGAGGGGCAGCGAGAGGCAGACAGGAGAAGAGAAATAGTAGCTCCAGTCATGCCCCGAGAATTGAGAGTACTCCCCTGCCGCAAGATGCAGTGACAATCCCCACCCCCAACCCTGTTTGCCAACAGCAACAAGAGTAAGCAGCCAGAGCATGATCATAAAGAAGTTAGTAGTGCGTTTGACGAAACCCACCAACCCCATATAAATCTTCCCCCGGCATGCGCTCCATATGTTGTCATACTGACTGGAACCCCGCCAATTGCACCTAATGCAAAGGAGACCCAACTTGAACTTAGTGTAAGGATCCAGAAGCCGTTTCCGCACAAGTGCCAGGAACCGAAGACAGGCCCAACCCTTCCCCCCTGCACCTGATGTGTCTATCAAACCCTAGAACGCAACGGTGGTATGGAGGGAAAAGAGGGAACAAAACAAGGGAAGGCAGGGAAAAAACAGGACTCTTCGGACTGGTACCCTCAAGGTGGAAACAGGCGCTAGGAGCAAAGTATGAGGATTAATATACAACAATAGAAAACAAAGTGCAATAACTTGTATACTCTCTGTGTATTTTACCTACAAAGCTTTTATGTTGTTTTGTGTGAAAATTGACCACATCAATCTGACACGTATCTCTGCACCATGCCAACAGCGAAAGAACTGCCACTTGCCTATTTAAATGAAAGGTAGATAATTCTCCTACTTTCACTAAGTTATGTAAAAGACCATAGGCTAATCTTTCTCTTACCCTGTGGTGCAAGGGTTTAACTGATGAAATGAACTTGTCTGGTTTAACAGATTCTCGGGTCTATGGTATATGAAATCAAACAACACAAGCATAAGTAGTTTATACTTCACAGTCTGAAAATAAAATAAAAATAAAATTGCCAGCCTGCGGGGGTACCCAGGAGTCCAAAGAAAATATAAATGGGGATAAAAGAACCCTCCAAGCGGACCACCCCAACTCCAATCCCCGGTAGATGCCCCAAACCTGCTCCACACAAGTCCGGCAAATCGACGGAACACAGGTCCGGCCGATAGGCGGAACCGGGAGACGCAGACTGAGGCTCAGAGGGGAAGGAGAGAGGAAAGCCGGCAAGGGGAGAATAGCCCAAAGAATCGGGTTCGTCCAATACACCATGGACGAAGGCGAAGTGGAGGTGATAAGCTAAGCTCCAGGTAAGGAGCGAAGGAAAAACCTCGATGGTGCTTTAAGAACAGAAGATGCCTGTAATTGCGGACAGGGAGGCTCGAGAATGGGTGCCCGAACGAAAACACTGGGAAACGAGTAAAGGCTTAGCGGAAGTGACGCGACGCTACAAACAACTGGACACTAGAGCGCGAAGCGCCGAGAAATGGGGAAGTCAGGCTTTAAACTCTGTCTGACCTCCCTCGCACATGCGCACCATCGGGCGGCCATCTTTGTTGGAAGTCTCGGACTGACTGGCGAGCTGGCAGGCGTGACACTTAGAAACAAATGCCTGTTTTGGCTTGCAAGATACAAACATTTTTAGCACGCCAGAGCAGGGGAGATCATAATGGTCCGAAGAGTAGGTTGGGTGGGAACCCGCAGGAAAACAGACCCAGGGGAGTGTGTTGTTATTAATTAAAAAAATTCTACCTTCGTTAGAAATTTACTTCACACTCCTACTAACTACCAGAATGCTCCAACAGGTATCAGTCTTCGTTCCCTAGACTTTTTTTATCTCCAAGAACATACAACGCCAATAGACAGTGCAGTACCTATAGCCCAAAAGATGGGCCCTGGGACGGCAAAGGAGAGCAGATGGGACTTGTACAACAGGCGCCCCCAATTTAACACCAGGGTGAATAACAGATATGAAGGTCTTGAGGAGGTGGGTTGACTGGGGGAGGAGCATCGGGAAGGGGATAACCCTTCAATCCTGGAGCAGGTGCAAAGGGTAACATTAGAGCTTAGTGGGTCACGCTTGTCAGGGGGGAGTAGCCCGGATAATGCCTTGTGCTCTAGACTATCACCAGGGACCACACAGCGAGGGAGCGCTCTGGCTGCCCCACCTTTAGTAGCTCAGAGGGGCCCTAGTAGCAAAGTAGAACCAGGTGGGGCACCTGATAGCTCACGCAGAGCTCACAACAGTGATCTTTTGGCCCTGTGTGCAATCAGCATTGAGGCACAGTGTAGAACAAGAGTACAGGGTGATAGCATGCGGATTCTGTCCTGGAACCTGGATGGACATAAGAACAAACTACCCTGCCCAGTCTGGGGACATTTCGTGGATAACCATGATATCTGCATATTCCATGAGACATAGGCCAGGGAAGAATATCAGAGAGTAGGCTTCGCTTCCTTCAACATTTTGGCTACTAGGAAGGGGAGGGGGAGACCGTCAGGCTGTTTAACCATCTGGGTGGGTACACACCTCGGCGTTAAAGCCGAGCAGATGTTATCTTGCACCAATGATATCCAATGTGTTTTGCTGACTCTCTCCTCAAAGGTACAAATAGCCTTAATTAACCCGTTGGCTGCTGCCGTCGGCCAACGGTCATCGCGAGCACTACCTTGGTAGTGCTGCGCACGTCCGCTGGCCGACGCGGCCCCACCCATTTCTTCGAACGTTCAGCACTGGTGCAGAACGTTCAAAGCAGCCAACGGGTTAATGTTTACTCCAGACCTGTGAATAACAGACAGGAATCGGGTGTCATAGACCAGCTGGGACGTTTTATACCAACTCTGGACCCAGCAATTTTGTTGATCGTAGGAGGCGATTTTAATTGCCAATTCGAGTCTCTTACTGATCTATTTCTAGGTGCGCCCAACGAGGAGGACCAGCATTGGTCAATACCTGACCCACAGACTACACCAATCAAAGTCTGGACACCACTGGCTATGCAGCTCCACTCGCTCACTTTGGCCCTCTCATTGAGGGCTTGCAATGGAGGACCAAATCTGACCAGCCGAGCCAGCTCACGTTCAATAGAGAGGGGCAGCCTCCTTGCGTGACTATATCTTGGTCGAAACAAGAACCTGGGACAGGGTCCTTGATATTTATGTCCACTAGAGGCAGGATAGCGACCAAAACGCCCTGATAATGACTCTGAAAATAGGGAGTATGGGCATGTCCAATCCCCCACCAGTGCCCACTAGAGAGCCCAATGCACTAACGCTATCCAATAATAGACGGAGAGTTAGATGGAGTCATATACAGCAATCCCCACCTAAATTAGCCAATATATACACAAGCTAGCACTACCCTTTCTAGCTGAAATGAGCTGAAATGTGGGATGTATGACGAGGTGATACTCATGCAGGGTCACATGACAGGGCACTAAAAATTTACGAACAGCTAACGGCAAAACTGTTTGATGTATTTTATCCGGTGACAAAACCAAGTGAAAACAACTGCTCCAAATGTCCCTGGTTTAACGCGAGTTGTTGTAAAGCCAAACAGGATCTTTTAGTTGCAGTGAAGGCAAAGGATAGGCCACTAATTAAATAGCTTAGTGCGAGCTACAAGGGGATTATTCAAAAAGAAAAGAAAAACTGGGAAGCGGACAAGTGGGAAGCCCTTAGGATTACCCTGAATGACAAAGACCTGAAATCATTTTGGGCAACAGTAAGTTCCGGGGATAGGGAAGGACGATCTGCCCTAGCGTACAACATAACCCCGAAGTTTGGGAAACACACTTGAACCATATCAACACCAAAAATCCTGTTTGGATCTCTTACCCGAACTGACATTTACACATGTCCGTGCATGGAATGGTGATTCAGCACACGTTTCAATCATCATGAGGAATAGCAGGAGGACAAAGATGACACGAACAGACAACAGGCACAGCAACCTAGGAATGACAGACACACAAGAGGTCACCAGTAAAAATCTTTACAAAAGACATGGGCAGTTACGAAACAGGAACTATGTAGGACACATGCAAAATTCAAGGAAAGTCATTGCGCATTACTGTGTGGCATGACATCAGCACTCAAGTGACACATCAAAACACACATCAAAGTCACTTTGCATACAGTCAGCTGGACACACACATTGCAACACATGCCACTCAATGCTACAAGCTTGCTCACTCATTCCCAATGACTCACAATTATGAGAAGAAGTTGCGTATGAGCTGACTCCGGATATCATCCTCCTCCTCCTCATCACTTGCATAGTGACCAAGCCCTTGATCCTCAACGGGTGGATGTTCCTGCTTCTCAGGATCCAGGAAGAGTGGCACTGCCTTCTCAACTGCCATGCTGTGCAGCATGCAGCACACGATGAAGATCTTACAGACCTTGTCCGGTGAATATGGGAGGGATCCGCCGGTCTTATCGAGGAACCAGAATCGGCTCTTCAGGAGGCCAAACGTCCTCTCATTCACTCGCCTGGTCTGTCCATGTGCATTATTGTACCGCTGTTCTGCAGCTGTTCTTGGGTTGCGGAGAGGTGTCATTAGCCAAGGCATGTTGGGATATCCCGAGTCCCCTACATAGATACATCATGTAAATAAGTGGGTCAGGAGATGCCATCAGAGCAAAAGATACTGAAACACACAGGACAAACAGAATTTGCCCACCAACAAGACATGCCTGATCGTTGCGCAGCCGCAGCATCATTTGTGGCACCCTGCTACGCCTCATGATCAATGCATCGTGTGCCGATCCTGGAAAACGTACACAAACGTGGGAAATCAGCATGTTAGCAAGACACACCACAAGGGCATTTATTGAATGATAATGCTTACGGTTGCGGTAAGCCTGCTCCTGTGCCTGTGGTGGCACCAAAGTCACATGTGTCCATCAATGGACCCAATGACATGTGGCATCCCTCCCAGGGCACAGAAATTACCCTTGGCATCACTCAACTCTTCAGGAGTAGGAAATTTGATGAATTCATCAATGTGCTCAACATGGCTGCCAAAACATCACGCAGGACACGGCTGAACATTGTCTGAGACATTCCACCAATAAAATGGAGTGCTGCCATCACCTTTATCTTGGGGGTCAGTGCAGTAGGATACCTGTGTTGCGGTTGGAGATGTGGTGCCAGCTTGTTTGTCAACTCCTGAATCAACTGTTGAGTGAATCTGTAACGTCGGATGCAGGCACTTTCCCTCATGGTAGCCAAGTCTGGGAATGGCCTTGGTAGAGGTGGTGCCCTGCATGACATATTTGGGAATAATGGAGATTAACAGTCAGCCAACATCAATGGCAATGTACATAGCACATGCAAAACTGCTACTAGACATCAAGTCACTATTGAGTCTGGCGTGTGCAATACATCCAGGACACATATGCCAGCTTGCTGGCACTTCTACAAAAAGCCAGATACACCTGTTGATTGACAAATAAACATGACATGCCCTGAAATGAGCTGCTGGGCCGGTCTGTGTGAACAGCCCGAGATATCATTGGAGTGACACACGTCACAATACCTGCAGTGGAAGGTTGTCATCCCATCCAGACAGACGACTGCAAGGCACACGCACAGGTCACATGAAATGTCAAATGTACATATCAAACACATTGCGATTAAGGTGTACACTTGACAACAAAACAACACAGACATTGTCACGACGCACACATGTATGCCTGGGCAAATATGATGTATGATGCCATCGGACCCAACAGCCATGGGAATGCACATGTGGCATGATGTGCGTAGATGTGAAACCATTCCCATCTCACCACAGACCCATGTTAGATGCACCAAGAGCAGATGCAGTTTACGGAACACAAACAGCAAGCTCATAGTAACACATGACACACACCTGACATAGTCACATAGGGTCATGCTGAGCGTGACATGTCAGTTGACAAAGTGCCCCAGTCCCTGGCATCAGGAGACAGGTGCCGGTAGGGATGACTGTGCCATCCCAGTGTTGCTGTGCATGACAAAATCTGCCTAATGATATACATGGGACAAGTGTCAAGCTGATGTGTGCCACATAGTCCCCCATCACACATGACATGTGTCCACAGGTAATCCCACATTGATTGTGCAACAAGATAAGATGCCCTGTGCTATATAACTTGCTGCCACACCTAGGGCCTGCACATGAAAGTATGCAATGACAAGTACTTGATAGACATCCTTGTGCGAACCGTACCCCTTCATCCCTGCCGTGTGTGCGCCTCGTATCACTTTTGTAATGGTGCCATACGTGAGTGTGTGAACTGCACCGTACCCCTTCATTCACATTCGCGTGTGAAATGTACCGTGCAAAACGCACCGTACCCCTGCATTCACATCAGCGTGTGAAATGCACCGTACCCCTGTATTCACATCAGCTTATGAAACGCACCGTACCCCTGCATTCACATTAGCGTGTGAAACGCACTGTACCCCTGCATTCACATCAGCATGTGAAAAGCACCGTGTGAAATGCACCGTGCCCCTGCATTCACATCAGCGTGTGAAAATCACTGTGTGAAACGCACCGTACTCCTGCATTCGCATCAGCGTGTGAAACGCACCATACCCCTGCATTCGCATCAGCATGTGAAACGCACCGTGTGAAACGCACCATACCCCTGTATTCACATCAGCGTGTGAAACGCACTGTACCCCTGCATTCACATCAGCGTGTGAGACGCACCGTACCACTGCATTCACATCAGCTTGTGAAATGTACCGTACCCCTACATTCACATCAGCGTGTGAAACACACCATACCCCTGCATTCACATCAGCATATGAAACACACCATACCCCTGCATTCACATCAGCATGTGAAAAACACCGTACCCCTGCATTCACATCAGCGTGTGAAAAGCACTGTGTGAAATGCACCGTACCACTGCATTCACATCAGCGTGTGGTAAAGCACCGTGTGAAACGCAACGTACCCCTGCATTCGCATCAGCGTGTGAAACGCACCGTACCCCGGCATTCACATCAGCTTGTGAAACGCACCGTACCCCTGCATTCCCATCAGTGTGTGAATCGCACCGTACCCCTGCATTCACATCAGCGTTTGAAACGCACTGTATCCCTGCATTCATATCAGCATGTGAAACACACTGTACCCCTACATTCACATCAGTGTGTGAAACACACCATACCCCTGCATTCACATCAACCTGTGAAATGCACCATACCCCTGCATTCACATCAGCGTGTGAAACGCACCGTACCCCTGCATTCAAATCAGCGAGTGAAATGCACTGTACCACTACATTAACATCAGCGTGTGAAACGCACCGTACCCCTGCATTCACATCAGCGTGTAAAATGCACCGTGTGAAACGCACCAAACCCCTGCATTCACATCAGCATGTGAAACGCACCGTACCCCTGCATTCACATCAGCGTGTGAAACGCACCTTGTGAAACACACTGTTCCCCTGCATTTACATCAGCGTGTGAAACGCACCGTACCCCTGCATTCACATCAGCGTGTAAAATGCACCGTGTGAAATGCACCAAACCCCTGCATTCACATCAGCATGTAAAACGCACCGTACCCCTGCATTCACATCAGCGTGTGAAACGCACCTTGTGAAACACACTGTACCCCTGCATTTACATCAGCGTGTAAAATGCACCGTGTGAAAAGTACCGTACCCCTATTTTCCGGGCGTGTGTGCGCATCGTATCACTATTGTAATGGTGCCATACGTGAGTGTGTGAACCGCACCGTACCCCTTCATTCACATCAGCGTGTGAAACGCACCATACCCCTGCATTCACATCAGCGTGTGAAACGCACTGTACCCCTGTATTCACATCAGCATGTGAAACGCACCATGTGAAAAGCACTGTACCCCTACTTTCCGGGCGTGTGTGCGCATCATATCACTATTGTATTGGTGCCATACGCGAGCACGTGAAACGCACCGTACCCCTACTTTCCAGGCGTGTGTGCGCATCGTATCACTATTGTAATGGTGCCATACGCAAGCGCGTGAAACACACCGTACCCCTACTTTCCGGGCGTGTGTGCGCATCGTATCACTATTGTAATGGTGCCCTACGTGAGCGTGTGAAACGCACCTTACACGTGTGACAAGTAGTAGGCCCTGAAGGCATCCTGGGTGTCATGGATACTGAGTTTTGAGTAGCTATGTGTCCAACAGCTGACCTGCAAAAGTCAGTTGGCCAAAAAAATACAATGTTGCAAGGTGATTGTTGAGCTGAAGCTCACATTTTGAACAATGCGAATGCGTGTCAGAGCTGTATGTTTAAAGGAATTGGAGGAAATGTACGATGTGAACGAATCTGACCTATCACTCTGTACTCCTCAAACTGAATGCCCCTCAGCAGCACTGATTTAAGGCAGCATGAACCCCTGAGAGGGCACTTGCCTGCACAACATTGGAGTGGACCATACTGCTGCTGTCTCTGCATCCTCTGGCATATCATGGCTCGTACTATGGAGAGGGCCCCAGCCTTCACTAAGGAGGAGAACCAGGCCCTCCTGGACAGCCTCCTACCACAGTACAGCAAGCTGTATGGGAGACCAGAGGAGCAGGTGAGTGCTGACTCCACTACCTTTGACTGTGCACCTGTTGTGTGAGTGTCACAACAGGTATTGTGTATTGGTGGGACAGACATGCAATGTGGTTTGGAGTGAGTCCCAGGGGGGTGTACATGGTGATGTCTCTCATGCAGAGCATAATGTAGTTCATGTGTGTTCACTCCTCACTTGCATTGTGCTTACTGTGACATTCACTGCATAGAGAATGACACATTCAGCCGAGCCAGACCTTGGTGGCTTTATTCCCAAATGTCCTGAGGTGGAACAGTGGTCCCCCCGGAGTGACAGGTAACTGTACTCACAGATGTTTATGACTTGAGGGGACCTGTGGTGAGATTGTCCAAATGATGTGTGCAACCTCATGGACATTGATGTGTGTGAATGTGCCTTGTCATCTGGGTGAGTGTGTATGTGATGTGTTGCACCACTGCTGCATGGCGTATGCAGCAGCTCTAGCCATCTGATGTGACAAGTTAGCAGTGCTGTGTGCCCATTGGCAAGTGGCACATGTGCAAAGTGAGGGTTGTATCCGCTGTTGTCAGTGACAGGCGAGTGATCTGTGCCAGTGTGTGTCTGTCTGGTCTGCTGAGGGTGCTTAAGTGGAGTGGGATATGTGACTGCTTGGCACGTGCTGTCCCACACCCTACAGTTGCATGGGTTGCCCAGTGTGTGCCATGATCAGTGAGTGTGTTGCACCCGTTACGCCAGCTGTTGGCTTTCAATGCCATTTAGTGCATTGGGGCTTGCCCACAGGCCAAATTCACATGGACAATGATGCAAGTCCTGTCAGCATCCTATGCCCTGTTCACATTATCAAAGGTGTGCAAGTGTGTGTCTCTGGGACATGGAGCAGGTGTAGTGATGTTGTTTCACTGTGTCTTCCTGACAGGTAACTGCCTACGAGAAGGGGGAAATCTGGTGGGACATCGTCAGGGCCGTCAGGTCTGCGGGGGGCCCTCGCCGGTGGCTGCTCAACATGCAGAAGAGGTGGCAAGACATCCGGTGCTGGACCTGGCGTATCGCCCGGGTCCAGCTGAAGCTGGAAACTCCACGCCGGCATGGCGGACACCGTCACTTGACCCCCCACATGCTCCGGGTCCTGGCGGTGGTGTTCCCAGACCTCGATGGGCAGTTGCAGGAGAGACAGCAGCAAGGAGGGGGTAGGTACATGGCTGTTTGTTTTGTTGTGTGTCACCTGCTTTTTGAAGTGTTCTGAAGCCTGGCTACACTCCCACAGTTGGGGTGTCTGGTCAGACAGGTTATATGTGCAGTGTCTTTTCGGTTCCCCATAGTCACCTGGTGCTCATTTTCATCCCTTCCCATCCTTAACATGTGTCCCCTGGTCTATGTGTAATCACATTTGCACATGTTCATCTACTGTTTAAGAAAATAAGACTGCACATTGATTTCCGCATCATGTGGGAGGGTGATCTGTGACATGGGTTGGGACCTTGCCTGTGCCATGACCTGTGCACTGTGTGGGCTTCATATTTGTTTGCACTGATGATGAGTCTCAAAATAGGAGTGTGAGGTTTCAACTGCACACCCTTGCAGCATGCATGACCTATGTTGTGTTCTCAGACATGATGTACATCAGTCAGAAATATGCATAGTGCCATGATGGTTACTCATGGTACTGTCAGCTCATTCCAGACCCATGGATCAGTGTGACCACTACAGTCCCCTGAGACACCATGGCCTCCTAATCATGTGTGTCATCCAACACTGTGCCCATTCTATGTGGGTTCAGCATGGGTCTGCCTTTGTGGCATTGGTCCCTGGCATAGTTTGTATTTTTCCTGTGTCTGCTACATGTGTCCACTGGAAAGGGATACAACATTTGGCTTGTGCGTACTCACACTGGGCAGGACCTGTGTGCCCCTTCATAACAATCTGTTGATGGTTGTTTGTCACAAATATGTATTGCTAGCCCCACGAGGTGAGCTTGGGTTACTTTTGGAATTGTTGCTGCACAGTTTTTGCTACCCCGATTCAGAGGTCTCACTTCTTGAGCTGTATCAATCACATTGACTGAGGGATGGGGGTGTTGTGCAGGAGAGGTCTACATGGGCCTACCTGATTTAGCCTTGCCAGGTCTGACCTGTGGGTGAGAATTGGCTGAACATTCACCATCCACTGCCCCTGTGATGGTGCCTAGTGATTTCATTTGGGGCTTGGCAGCCTATGTCATTTTGTTCTGGACTTGATTCAGGCTCATACATTTTTGCCACATGTATGTAGTTCAGATGCAATGCTGTTTTGTCTTAGTGTGCACACTTCTGTGTTGACATTTTGCCTGGGGGTAACGGTGTGCCCACAATGCAGCAATGATTTTGTTCATCACAATTGCTGGCCCAATAGCTTAAGCATTGTCCAGAGCTGGGACATGTGTGCCACTCCACATGACAGACAGTAGGTTTTATGTGCAAGCAACTGTGTCATCAGGGAATGAATGCCCATGTGAGGACTGACATATTTCAAGTTGTGTCACATAAATGATTGCACCTTGGCACTCACAACACTTGTTAAAAGTTGTTCATGTTTAGAATGTGTCAATATGACGAATTGTGTAAATGACACTTATGTGCCTGCATGATAGATGTCTCACAAGGTAGTGCACACAAAACGACAGTTCCACTTTCTTGAAAGAAGCTGGCACCTTTTCAAAGAGGCCAGTGTTAGTGATTAATGGCGTTCCTTGATCTCCATATACATGTACCCACAGTGGTCTTGAGGTCTTGAAACTCCTTTGTTGTCAATGATACAAACTAATGAGTGTCAAGACATCAAGACCTCCGTTGGACCATGTATATGGACAATCTGCAGCGCCATTTGTTTCTAGCATTTATCTTAAAGGGTGCCAGCTTTTGCAATGAATGTGTAAATGTTTTTAGTGTGCATTTCCTTGTGAGACATCTTTCATGCTGGCACATATGTATTCTCTTCACAAGATGGCGAATTACCACATTCAATACATGTCGATTGTGTAAAGTATGGTGAGTCCCAAGATACCATCATTTATTTACATTTATTTTTTGCCCAATGTACTTACAGGGCTCTGAGTGTGGTGTCACCTTGGGGAGTGAGGTGGGTTAGTTTGCCCTGAGGGGCACCACTACTGTTTATTTCTTTGTGAAATTCAGGTGGCATCACTTCATTGTATTGATCTGCTCTCCTGTAAACAAACACTAGCTTTTCTGTGTATTTCTCATTCAAGTTGTGGCCTGCTGTGTTCTTTGGATTGTTGTGTCCAAGTACCATTGTATCTATACCAACTGAGCAATACAAGGCTCAAATATGTGCAGAGTTATCTGGCTGTTACTCTTTATGCATTGCATGATTTGCAGTGTGACTACTAATTTTGTGCTCATGTGTCAGATGTGTACAGGTGACTGATGCATTTCTGTTTCTTCTCCTTGCCCACAGCATCATCACCAGAAACTGGAGGAGACAGCTGTACGGACCAAGAGGAGGGACCCAGCCACAGTGCCACCAGCGTGGAGGAGTCGGAGGGAGCCAGTGGCACGGAGGGTGAGGGGAGCCAGTCTGTGGACCTGTTGGATGGCGAAACATCTTACCACGCCGACGGATCCGAGACTGGCTCCCTGGAGGAGGGGGAATATGCAGCAATGCCGGGCAGCTGCACACAGTCTGTACCCGCCCCCTATAGCACCATCTCAACCCTACCAGTTGCTCCAGTCCCTTCCGTCCGTGCAGCCCCCCATGTCTCCTTCAGCCCAGGCACAGCAGCCCCTGCCCCTGTCACCCCTGCTGCCCTCAGTGCGGAGTCTGTGGACTTACTCCGCCAGTTGCAGGTTGGTCAGACATCGATGCTGAGTGTCCTCCATGCACACACTCAAATACTGACCCAGTTGTTGTCTTTCATGGAGGGCATGTCAGCAACGATGTCTGACCAACGTCGGATAATGCAGTCCATGGACTCATCACTGACGGCAGCAGTTTCCATCCACACTCCCCTCTCCCATACTTGTCCAACACACTTCCAGGAAGACACCATCACGCACACCAACAGACACAGGCAGCACACCCCCACATATGGCGAATCGCACACCTCCTGGCACGCACACTCAGGGGGCTGCATGCACACCCACGGGGACGGGGCTTAGACCGCATACACGCAGCCAGAGTCCCAGTGCGCAACCATCACAGCCCTCTACCTCCACACCAATTGTGTCCTCGGGTGTAGGGGTTGGGCTGGCCGAACTGGCTGCAGTGTGCACAGTGCAGAGTATGAGTCCACCTTCGGCACTGCACACACCAGTGAGGAGGATACATCCACCCCTGCACCCACCACACCTACCCTTACCACTCCTGTCCCTGCGGTGCCTGGTCCTGACTCCGATGATGCCCCCCAAGGGTCCACATCCCATTAACTACTACATGTGCAGGCAAGTTGGGGTAGACGGCCTACCCAACGTCCCCCTACAAGGACATTTGTGTGGACTGGCCATTGGCCTTATTTGAGCAGAGACTCATTTTTGCAAATCTTTTTTGTTCATGCTGAATAAAGCCTTTTATTTTACGTTCAACACTATTGCATTTCAGGTACTTGATGTTGGTGATGAGGGACCTGGAGTTGGTGTCATGGTAATGTTTTGGGGTTCTGAAAGATGTTTTTTGTTGATGGTCATGAGGTGGACCATTGTATCTATGTGCCATCACAATGTCTCTGCAATTAATCATTGGATGTGTGTGTTAAGTTTGGCTAGAGACATTGTCCCAAGGAGTGTTCCTTCCTCTGTGGCACCTGACATCTTCACTGCAGACAGTTGCACAATTGTTGTGCTGACATGTGTGCACAATTCCTTTTTTGGTGACGGTTCCCTTCAACAATGGCAATGCCTGCTCACAGATGTCTACTGCTCATTCGTCTGTGCCATGCTTGCAAATCACTGTACTTGTGTTTTGAGTATGTACAAATGCCTTCATGGACACATTCAACCTTTTTACCATTGTGCATGTGTATAATCACATCCTACCCCTATGTTGAGGATTGTTAGGCAGGGTATTTGGGCACATGACTCACAATATTGTGCATTGTATCTAAGGGGATCAACCCTATTCCTTCCATGATAGACTACATCTTGGTGGTCTGACCACCACCTGGACATTCATATCAGTCCTGGGATGTGCGTGACAGTGAGTGTTCCCTTTCGCTCTCTTTTTTGGTAGGCTGCTACATCACTATACACTATTGTGTCATGATGGTAGGGTGTGTATTTCGCCAGCAGCCTCCATGGGTCGGTATGCATGTGGAATTTGATATCACACCCACATGTGGTGTGTCACGCAGTGTGTGAAAGTAATCCATCCTCCGGGGAGTGGGACACTGCTGTAAGTGATGGGTTGCTATGGCACTATCTTTATAGTCACAAGTTAAGGATGTGCACATACCCCCATGTAATTATGGTATGCTGATGATGATGTACCCCCCTATATCTGAGCACTGCTGGGAGTCCTATGCACCCACCCCTCATATGTCTGGCCACTGCTGGGAGTCCTGTGCACCCACCCCCCATACAGTTCGTCACTTCTGGGAGTCATATCCACCCATCCCTCATATGTCTGGCCACTGCTAGGAGTCCTATGCACCCACCCCCATACTGTTGGCCACTGCTGGTAGTCATATCCACCCACCCCTCATATGTCTGGTCTCTGCTGAAAGTCATATCCACCCACTCCCATACTGTTGGCTTCTGCTGGGAGTCCTCTGCACCCACCCCTCATATGTCTGGCCACTGCTGGGAGTCCTCTGCACCCACCCGTCATATGTCTGGCCTCTGCTGGGCGTCATATCCACCCACCCCTCATATGTCTGGCCACTGCTGGGAGTCCTCTCCACCCACCCCTCATATGTCTGGCCTCTGCTGGGAGTCCTCTGCACCCACCCCCATACTGTTAGCCTCTGCTGGGAGTCCTCTGCAGCCACCCCTCATATGTCTGGCCTCTGCTGGGAGTCCTCTACACCCACCCCTCATATGTCTGGCCACTGCGGGAAGTCCTCTGCACCCACCCCTCATATGTCTGGCCACTGCTGGGAGTCCTCTGCACCCACCCCTCATATGTCTGGCCTCTGCAGGGAGTCATATCCACCCACCCTCATACTGTTGGCCACATGGGGTTGATGGCATGTGTGTGCCTCGTATAAGTATTGTGAGGGTGCCGTACGCTAGTGCGTGAAAGGCACCGTACCCCAACATTCCTGGCGTGTGCGCATCGTATCACTATTGCAATGGTGCCATACGCGAGCGCGTGAAATGCACCATACCCCAACATTCATGGCGTGTGTGTGCGGCTCGTATTACTATTGCAATGGTGCTATACGCGAGCGTGTAAGACGCACCGTACAAGTACACTTCTGTTGTTGCGGTACATTGTTCTCACCGTATGCGCCGTCGTCGGTTTCTGTGCACCAGGTCGTAGGCGTACAGGACTGGGAGGACACGGACGATGGGGTTCATGGCGTGTATGTCGCGTACCGGGGGTGCGGTTCGGGTCGGACTCTGCTTTTACGGACGTTTTGAGCTCCCATAGAAATAGGGTCGTACGAAGTGTTGCAGAGACGGATCGTACTTGCTGGGCCGGAAACTGCTGCTTGATTACGTACGGACGTCGCGTATAGTGTCTTCCGGATACAATTCGCACTTATTTTTTTTTCGTACGGTGTTTGGTACGATTCGTACGGTGATCTGCTTTGGGTTCGGATCGTACTTCATCGTACGTACGGGGACGTTGAAGGTGGACGATTAGTGTAAGGAATATGCTCCGTACAGATATTCGTAGGGTATTTTTCCGAATCGAAATCGGCCCCATAGTGTTAAACTAGTGGACCTACTTACTACAAATGCTGGTTGTATTATGACGATTTGATGTGATTTTCGAGCGTTTGTACACTCTGTGATATTATATTTAACCAGTTGGGTGACTTAGAGTATGAGTGATTATGAACATGACTGGCTATTTAGTCACGCCTGTAAGATTTGTCGTATTTTACGCTTTCCTGTGTTTTCCCTAGGTCACGAACTTGTGATTTCTTTACTGCAAATTACATACTTTCATCTCACTTTTCTGAGACGTTTTGTGATGGATGAACGTTCTTAGCCACCGATTTATTGTACTATAGGTGAGCCGTCTAACTTGTTCATTGGGAGTTGGACATGAGATAACATAGTTTGGGTGGTCCCATTATTTCTCATACATTATTTCATTTTTTCATTTTGATTTTTCTCTTTTTTATCATAGATACAGGATACTTGATTCAGAAAGAACAGGTGTACTTAAGATACGTTTTATCAGGAGTTCATGTACTTGCAAAGAAGGATTTAACAAGTTACAGGGAATTTCCCCTGGGAAGTTACAATTGGATTTCTTAGGCTATGATTATGTAGAGATTTCAATTGAGAATGGAATTGCCATTATAACATGTGTTGTTTACATATATAGGACCTTGGAGTGTGTGTTTTCTTCAACCTGGGAATCTTACCGTATTGATTTTACGAAAGAACTTAAAGCAGGTGATATTGGATTAGGTGAGCAGTCAAAATATTGAAAATAAAATATCGACCTACAATAATATCAAGGTGATAATATCTACGGTACAAAATATCGAAGGTAAGTAATATCGATTTTTTTTAAATATTCATGTAAGTAACATCGAAGTTAGTAATATCGATATCAAATATATTGATGTTACTAATATCGATGTTACTAATTTTTTGTTAAGTGTTCTACTGGTTTTAAAATATATGTATACAATTTTTATATGTTAATAATGTTATTTTAAGTTGATTTTTTACTTTAGTACCGTAGCGGGTTGTGGGTTTATAGGGGAATAGGGTGGGAAGTAACTTAATTATACTAAATTAATTATACATTTTTAGGAATTATAAATTAATTTTAATTAATTTTTGCGTGTAAGTTCTGTGGCAGGTTGTGGGTTTATAGGGGAATAGGGAGGGAAGTAATTTAAATGTAATTAAGTAATAATGTATTTTCATTAATTGGTATTGATAATTATATTATTGTTAATTATTTATTCATTGGTAATTCATTTTTATTAATAGGTAATTCATTTTTATTAATTGATAATTATGTTAAGTGTATTATTTTATTATTGACGGGTGTTGTATGTTTATAGGGGAATAGTGTGTAAAGTAATTGATATCTAATTAAGTAATTATTAAATTAATTATTAAATTTATAGTTGGGTATTGATAATTAATGTATTGGACATTAATTATTAATTGGTAATTATTTAAAATTATAATTGTTTGGTTATGAAAATTAATTTATTGTTTAATCATCAATTGGTAATTAAATAGTACTAAATAATATTGATATGTTTAATGAATATATTAAAATGTAGTTATCAATTGGTAATTCATTTTTAATAATATTGTTTCATAAAATATGTTATTGTTTGATATTTATTAATTGGTAATTATGCATTAATTCATATTATTTGGTATTTGTTATTAATTGTTAATTAATTATTCATTGGTAATTATACTTTTAATAAATATTTATTGGTATTTGTAAATAGTTTAGATTTATTTAATAATTAATTCATTAAATATTTTAAAACATTAATTTATTTAAAAGTATGTGATTTTTAACTTCTACGCTATCCAACATATTCCCTACTGTTGCACTCTCTGGAGTGGGAATAGTAATTCTTAACCCTAAGCCATCCAACACTTTCCCTACTGTGGCACTCTCCGTCGTGGGAATAGTAATTTCTACCTCTATGCTATCCAACACTTTCCCTACTTTTGCTCTCTTTGGAATGGGAATAGTAATTTTTATCCCTATGCTATCCAATACTTTCCCTACTGTTGCACTCTCTGGAGTTGGAATATTAATGTTTATCTCTACGCTATCCAACACTTTCCCTACTGTTGCACACTCTGGACTTGGAATAGTAATTTTTACCCCTAGGCTATCCAACACTTTCCCTACTGTTGCACTCTTTGGAGTCGGAATAGTAATTTTTACCCCTACGCTATCCAACACTTTCCCTACTGTTACACTCTCTTGAGTTGGAATAGTAATTTTTACCCCTACGCTATCCAACACTTTCCCTACTGTTGCACTCTCTGGAGTTGGAATAGTCATTTTTACCCCTATGCTGTCCAATACTTTCCCTACTGTTGCACTCTCTGGAGTGGGAATAGTAATTTTTACCCCTACACTATCCAACATTTTCCTTACTGTTGTTTTTTTGAAGTTAGAATAGTAGTTTTATTCCCTCTGCTATTTAATATTTTTGTGTATTATTTTAGCTATTGTAGTTTATAATTAATTTTAAAATTATTAAAAGTAAATTAATTTTTTTTAATTTGTTTTACATAATTATTTAATTTTTATTAATGTTAATATTTTATGTGTATAGATGTATTTGTAATGTATAATATTTTTAACTAATAATAAGTTATTAAAATAATTATTAAAACTGATTATTGAGGCAGAGGACGCGGAAGGGCGGGCTCGGCACAACAACTTAAGGTTCGTTGGATTTCCGGAAGGTTGCGGAAAGGGCAACATGGAGGCCTTCCTAACCCGGTGGCTGGAGGGCTGGCTCTCGCCGGAGTCCCTCTCTCGTTGCTTCATAATTGAACGAGCACATAGAGCGCTTACCCAGAAGCCGCCGGTTGGCGATCGCCCTCGGCCGGTAATAGCCAAACTACTTAATTACCACGATCGAGACACTATCCTGAGACAAGCGCGACTGAAGGAGCCCCTTATGTGCGACAACAAGAGAATTCTGATATTCCCGGACTACACAAAACTGGTGCAACAACAACGGCAATCCTTTACAGCGGCCAAAGCTCGCCTCCGGGATCTCAAAATCCAATATGCCTTGCTCTACCCAGCCCGCCTGCGGGTAGTATTCCAGTCTCGTACACAGTTCTTTAACTCTCCTGAGGAGGTATTCACCTGGACCGATGAGACGGTTCCAATCAGGGCGCACACTCCGCCTGCTCGAGACTCTGACTCGTCCTCATCGGCGGCACCGCCACGGACCCCCAGACGCTCACAGAGTAGGAGTAACTGGAGATCCCGAACATCGAAACGATCTCCCTCACAGGAAGGGGGAGCTGGGGAGACCAAAGCTCCAGACACTCGGAAGTTGGATCCGTGAGGGATGGAGGAGTACTAATTAATACTTTGGCATGTTGCGCTGCGCGAGAAACTTGAACAGCCATATGAGGCCCGGCTGAAGATGGCAGAAGACTTTGAGAATCACGGACAGAGTGGTGTAGAGGTCTATGGCTTTGCAGACATGGGATGCGGTTATGGGTGGGGGGAGCGGAATGGAGGGCGGACGCATTCCCCAGGTTCAGAGGAGTTCATATCTGAGGGGGGTAGGTTGGGGATTGGGGGGGCTGTTTATGGGGATCCATTGGGATAGAGGGTCTCCAGCCTCCCGTTGGGGGTTGGTGATTTCCTATGCCGCGACAGATACTTTAATGTTGCCGAGGTATGGGGGGGGAGGTTGGGGGGCTGAGGAGGAGTTGGGGGGAGGACAGCGGGTTGGGAGTTTTGGGGTGGGAGACGGGGGAGGGGGTGGAAGGAGGGTTGAGGGAAGGCGGGGGGAAGGTTGCACTGCACACAGTTGTCTCGTTTGTTGCTCGTGATGTGTTCACGCCTACTATGCCCATTGCTGTACCCGATGCTATGCTTGCGATTAGATGGCGGTTGAGGATCCCGGACTGAGGCCGCCTAGAGTCTCAATGAGAGTGATGAGTTGGAATGTGCGGGGGATGCTAGATAAGATTAAGAGCGGTGCAGTACTAAGACTGGGGAAAAGAGAGAGAGCGGACATTCTCCTGCTACAGGAGACGCATCTGTTGGGCAATAAAGCGCTAAGCCTGAAGCGATACGGCTACGACCAGGTCTACCATGCCGGGTTTGTGAGGGGGTCTCGAGGAGTGGCGATCTTGGTGCATCGTAGATTGTCCTACGTCCACTCAACGCAATGGATTGATCCACAGGGCCGGTATGTGTTTATAAAGGGGACGATAGGCACGGAGTCGCTTGTAATTGGGAGTGTATACGCCCCGACTCCACTACAGTGGGCATTGATTGAGAAATTGTATAACATATGGGCGGAAATTCCAGAGGGACTGGCAGTAATAGGAGGCGATTGGAATGATGTTATGCAATGCCGACTGGACCGCTGTAGATCCGGAGGTGAGCAAATTACAGACACACCCACCAAACTGGGAAACATGGTGCAGGGAATGGGATGGGTGGACACATGGCGTTATCTTCATACACATGATCGGGAATATACATATGTTTCTGCGGTACATAAATCTTTTTCTAGGCTCGATTACATCTTTGTCCCTAACGCCGCGATAGGGAGGGTTGACTTGGCGTCCATCTTACCGCGCGGGCTGTCAGACCATTCTCCCGTCACAATAGATGTAACCTTAGATAAGGAGAGACAGCCATTTCGGTGGCGCCTCTCAACTTGGAATCTGCAACAGGAAGATTACCAACATCATATGTGGAAGGCCATAGCCCACTACTGGGAGGAGAATATAGGCACAGTGACCGACATGAGGACGATATGGGAGGCCCTGAAGCCCACGCTTCGTGGAGTGGATATTGCCGGGTGCGCGGCGGCGCGGCGGAAACGGAAAGAGGACCTGGTGAAGGCCGCAGCGACGGTGGAATTGTTAGAGACTCGGTGCGGAGTTGCTCGGGACGGAGGGGAGGTGGGACAGCTACTCCTGGCGCAGCAGTCGTATGCGTCCCTGCTACTGGACGAGGCTCGGCAAGTATGGCTGACGACAAGGAGCAGAATTTATCAATGGGGGACAAATCAAGTACGATGCTACATAGACTCTGCCAAAATACGTTTCAGGCGTAAGTACTGCCAGGTCTCAGAGATGATGCTGGGGCCTCAATCTTGGCTCCGAAGAAGCTGGCGGACAGCTTCGCCCAATATTTCGCGGCCCAATATGCTCCACAGGAATGTCTCCTGGCGCTGGACATTGACAAATTCATAACTGACCTTCCACCCCGCGCGCTCCCAGAGGACGTGCGAGAACGCCTTGAGATTCCGTTGTCGCCGAGGAACTGGGCACGGCCCTGGGGGAGCTTAATACCGGTAAAGCCCCTGGGCCCAATGGGTTTCCGGGCGAGTTCTTTAAGAAATATCACCTCCAGTTAGGGTCACACTATAAGGCAGCCTTGGAAGCGGCGAGGGAGCACGGACTCCTGCCGGCGGACTGGAGACACGCAGAAATGGTGGTGTTCTGCAAACCTGGACGACCCCCAGACAGGCACGAGTCCCATCGACCATCGAGGCCAAGATGCTGGCCAAGGCGCTTGCGAACCGACTCCTCCCCTATATCACGGAACTGATCCACCCGGATCAGGCCGGGTTTATGCCTCGTAGGGCGACGAGACATAACATCAGACGCGCACATGTAGAGGTAGAGGCGATGGAGAGAACTGGGGCCCAGGCAGCGTTGTTGCTAGCCGACATTGACAGGGCCTTCGACTCTCTGAGCTGGGTCTATCTGTTTGCACTCCTCCCACGTCTCAATCTAGGGCCACCTTTTATGTCATATCTAAAGCTGCTGTATACCGATTTGACGGCCTCGGTGAGGGTGGCAGGAGCTATATCGGTGGCCTTCCCGATAGGGCGAGGCACCCGACAGGGGTGCCCCCTCTCGCCGTACCAGTTTGCTCTGGCTATGGAGCCACTGGTCGCGTTGGTTCGGATGGACGCGCAATTACGGGGATTCGAATGGGAGGCAGGACCGTCGGACAGAATCGCATTATATGCAGATGACGTCATGTTTTTCCTTACGGATGTGAATCGGTCGGGGCCTAGAGTCCTGGAAATAATGAGAATATTTGGTGAGGTATCGGGATTGTACCTGAACCCGCGGAAATCCACCCTTTGGGAGCTGGGTGACCGCACGGGGATTGGGACATGGGCGTCGACACTGCAAGTGGCAGCTGGGGGCCTCTAATACCTGGGAGTGTTTTTGACGGCCTCGCCGGCGATTGCTTGGGAACGTAACATAGTGACGGTCTGGGGCAGGGTTCAGAATGAGATGAAGTCTTGGTCCCGCATGCCCCTCAACATTTACGGCAGGTCAGCTATTTTCAAGATGGTCGCCCTTCCGCGCCTTCTGTACCAGCTGCAAAATCACCCATACACGATCTCGTCGCAATGGTTCCGGCAGGTTAATTCGGCTCTGGGCCAGTTCCTGTGGGCAGGGGGGGCGGCGCGAGTGGCCCTGCGCACCTGCTTTTTGTCCACGTACTGCGGAGGACTGGCGACATCAGATATGTTGTCCTATTATCAAGCGTCCCATCTCCTGGTCTTGAATGAATGGTGGTACGGAGACAGAGGGGACCCAGCATATGCCCTTGCGAGATACTTGATGGACCCAGATACATTACACACTATTTTATACTCAGCAAGGCTGATGAAGGGGCTGCCCAGGGCAACCCAGGTGGTCTTTCAGATCTGGCGACAGTCGCTGCGTCGTATGGGATGGTGGGGGAGACTGACGGAGGAGACCCCGCTCTGGCACAATGGGCAGCTGCCAGCGCTGGCATCGCTGCTGGGCTTCCGTGGCTGGGATTCTATAGGAATCTCCACATTAGGGCATGTCCTGAAGGACACGACACTTAAATCCTTTCAAGAACTTAGTAAAGAATACTGTATGCCCCGAACGCAGTTCTTTAAGTACTTACAATTCAGGCATGCCCTCACGCCCTCACTGGAGGGACTAGACTCCGTGCCTGAATTCAGCCCGATAGAGGCAAAGATATTCAAGGGAGACCTAGAGGAAAAGAAAATATCCCGCATTTACCAAACACTAGTCACACATTGCTCTTCCAATTTGCAGACACTACGGGACCGCTGGGTGGGGGACGTGGGGGAGCTAGAGGAGGAGGATTGGCGAGAAGCCCTTGAGGCCCCTAGAGGAGCGGCCATTGCCATGCGCCTGCGCTTTATACAGTTCAAGTACCTACATAGGGCTTAGTACACCAGGGAGAGATTGTGGCGGGCTGGTTTGATTGAGTCTCCAATGTGCCTGAGATGTGGACATGAAGTGGGTACTTTCCTACATACTGTGTGGAGCTGTGTTGGTTTGGCTGGATTTTGGACTGGGGTGTGGGACTGTCTATCGGAGGTGCTGGGCTGGGACCTCCCTCGTACCCCCAAATTAGGACTGCTTCACGTTCTCGAAGGGGTGGGTGGTAACATCTACAAGAGATATTTACTTTTGCTGGGTCTTACAGTAGCAAAGAGGGATGTGGCTCAGGCCTGGAAGGACCCCAGGGCTCCCAAAGTGGTTGTATGGAAAAAAGCCTTGATTTTTGTATGGGGTTGGAGCGGTCAATATTTGAAGCCAGGGGCTGCCCTAGAAAACATTACAAAATATGGAAAAGGTGGGCGGACTACAGGGGTCTATGGCTGGAACCCCCAGCACCGTTAGGAGACGCAGAGGGGTAGATGTGATGGTGACATGGAGGCGATATCATACACACTGTTTTATGTATGGAAAACAAAATTTCTACAGGAATGAATAGACATTGTGCAGGGGGGAGGGGGGAGGGAGTGGGCCAAAGGGGAGGGAGGGGCGGGGGGCAGGGGTTAAGTATTAAGATGTGTTATGGATCGCTGATTATGCTATGATGTACTTGTTGCAGCTCCTCCGGGGTACGGAGTGCTGTGTCTTATGTGCGATCCATCAATAAAAAGAGTTGTTAAAAAAAACTGATTATTGAGTATTTATATTATATATTATAGGTATATGTTTAATTCATTTTTTATTCAATTATATATATTGGTTATTAATTTTAAACATAAAATATTTTTAACTATGTTTATTATATTGATACGTATTATTTAGTTTATTTGACATATTTTTTTAAATAACAAAACGATATTTTTTATAACGATATTTTTGACATCAATATTTTTCCCCCGATATTTTTGTACTTACCTTGTTGTGGATAGGATGTCGATATTCTTGACATCGATATTATTGCTTGGAAATATTTTTGTAGGTACATTTTTTGACCTTCAATATTTTATCAGTGATCCATTGGATTATAGGGCGATTATACTTTTCTTTTAGAGAATTGTTCAGATCCTCTGCTTTTTGATATATAGGGCTAATGCTTCTGCTCTCGTCTATGCACATGCTCAGTGACATCTTATATCTCTTTCACTAGACATCATTTTAGTCACAATTTGGTGATGGTGGAGGCCTTTTTTCTTATCGCATGGAGAGTGGATTCTTCCTCTCATCTTTACATTTGTATTTTGTGAACATTTTTGTAATTGTGCCTTTCTTGTGATTGCAGCCCTGAAGAAGTCTACTGTGCATTATATTGCACACCAAACATGTGTTGGCTGGTTTTCTGCAACTAGAACTTAAGATCAAGCTGTGTCTTGAAATCATTACCTGGCTACAGTGCAGAAGTGATACATTTGAATAAATAATTTGAATGTGAACTTGGATCAAGAGTTTTTTTGATATTTGGACAATACAAAGGACTACTTGTGTGCTCAAGGTGACTTTCATTTGCTTGTATATCCCCTCGGATGGTGGGCAAGATTGAATTGGTAACCAATCTTTTCTCCCTTTGAAGCTTCAAATATTTAGATAACTCTGTGTGTACTTAGCCCGAAAGAGTGTTGAGCGCCCTAGTAACTGATTTTTCCTGGTTACCAAATTCAAAGTATTAGATCTGTATTCTGGCTGGAATATCATAGAGTTTGTTAGCCACTGTTCGCTCTCGAGGCCCTTGTTAT
The DNA here is from genome assembly GCF_964261635.1 of Lissotriton helveticus. Lineage (NCBI taxonomy): Eukaryota > Metazoa > Chordata > Amphibia > Caudata > Salamandridae > Lissotriton > Lissotriton helveticus. Next base: position 701,753,245 of record NC_136073.1, on the reverse strand, counting down.
AATGTGTTTGCATACCTTCCCATTGTTGTTGGGATGCATCTTTTAAGTGAGGATTGATGACACACTGCTGAGTTTCTCGGCGTTCTTCATACTCTATGATTGAAGTTGTTGTATTATAAACTGTCTTTTTTCCTGTGGCCTTTGTTGCGAAGGTTTGTGCTTCCATTAGTCCTTCCTTTGTTTCCAAGGACATGAGATTGCGGGTGCCTTTATCCTCCTCTGTTGATGTGTGATTTTCAGCCTGTTTAGTTTGAACCGGATTTCGCTTTGTAACTGATTGGTGCATGTATTCTGAGGCAGTGGGATGATATAGCTGTGATGAATTTCAGCATGCTTTTTTGTTTTTGTTTTCGCCATTGGGAAATTTGCCAATGCACTTGCTGTTGCCTGTTTGTGTTATTTGCGATTGCCCTTTGAGCAGACGCCTTTCTGTTTTTCCGGCCTAAGTCGCTGTTGTCTGGTTGAGATGCTCTTTCTTTTTTGATGCCGATGCCGGTGAACCGCCAGGAAATTCTTTTTCAGTTTGTGTAATTTCTGTCCAGGTGGGTCCCTCTTCTGTTATGTTTAATTTTGCCATTCGGTGGAGTTGTCACTGCGGTCGGCCTCACTTAGGTCAGCTATTGTCCTTGTGGTCGTATCCTCTTGTAGTTGGACAAGTGTCACGCTTTTCTTATTTCTGCCCTTCCTTTTTTGTCTGCGGTGGATTTGTTTTTGATGTTGGACTTGCATTTCTGTTTGATTGTTTAAGCAGAGCTGCAGAGGATATTGTGGGCGCTGTGGATACTATTGAGGGATTTCATGTTCGTTGGTTGTCTCTGGTGAGTGGGTGCTGTTTATGCAGGAACTTTTGGTTGTGTTGGTCTGATCATGTGCGTCACCCCCGGTTGCTCGGTCAAGGGTTGGGGTGAGGTGGTGGCATTGTTTCACGGTGCAGCTTTGTTTTACGTTTCTTAGTAAGCCATTTAACATGGTTGGTAATGTAACTATTTTGTCCAATATTGGCGCGCAAGTGCAATCTATTTGTGCCGATGCAGCTGCCTGGCCTCTTTTTATCAGCCCATTTAGGTCTGTCATCTTATTGTTGATTCTGGATACAGAGTCTGCTAAAGAGTGAAGAACTGACAGCTGTAAGTCCATCTTATCTGACTGATATTGTGAGGCAGTTACTCTGCGCTGCAAGGTGCTAAGGCAGATTGCCCAAAAGTGCTCTGATGCAGAAGCCTTGTTGGTTACCCTTCTGTCCTTGAAGGCTGTGTAGTTTGGAGTGGCAGAGGGCGACTTGTCTACATTAATTTGTTGTGTATGGGAGGCTACCAGTACTTCCCACTCCTCGGATGCTAGTTATGACATATCGCAATCGGAGCCAAAGGTTTCCTAATTGTTCAGTTGTGAATCGTCTTTTATCTGTTTAGATGGCAAATTGTCCTCTGACTGCGTTGGTGATTCGTAGCAAGCTACTACTGGTGACTTTACCAGTGAGCTGTTTTGGTGCTGTTGGTGTACCTGATATGGCTGGTGTGGCTGTTGTGGGGAGCTGATTACAGAAAAGATTTTGTCCAGATTTTGCTGTCCTTGCTGTCCGTTTGCTGGCCCTTTTACTTATCTACTGTCTAGGTTTGTGCTCTTGTTGCCTTTGTCTTTGCCGGTGCCTTTACTTGTGTTGAACCACACAAAAAGGGAGCTTAGGTATGACTGATGCGCCTTCCACAACCTGATCGGTAATCCTGAGCAGGATAGGCGGGAGGAGCTGACACACCTGAATAGGCTGTGTCTTGTCCCCACACAAAGGGCTGCCTACCCCTGTAGTGAACCTGGAGCCAGAGCTTTGAGGGAGGACCTCTGTGCACTTCAAAACACTCTTTAAAAGTCACCTCCACTTCAGAGTCACAACTGGGTATATGTACTGGGTCTCTGACCATACCAAATCGGTACACTACTAGACATTTGAAGAACTCTGCCAAGAGGACGGACTGCTGTGCTGATATACGAACTGCCTCTGTCGGACTGCTGTTCTGAAAGAACTGTTTTTCTGCTGTGTGGCTCTGCTGCCTACTACCCTCTGCCCTGCTGAGGAAGAACTAGACCCACCACACTTGAATCTAATGTACAGACTTAAGGTAACAAAATGATAAACATTGTAATGATTTCAATAATTGATAATAAATCAACATGAATGAAAGGAAAACCAATTGTATCTGTATGTTTACAAAATTAACATGATTTTTATTAATGATAATATTAGAAAATTAATTTCATTAAAAAAGAAGAGGGTCTCATACAAACTCAATTATTCATCTTCATTCATTCGACAAAAGGCTAGTGTACATTACAATCTGCAACCATTTTACATTTCAGATGAATACAATGATAATAATTTCAGGTTTTAATGAGGGAAAAGCAATATGGCACACAAGTATTGATCTCTTGCGTTCGATGCGCGTTCCGGCACTGAACTGTGCCTTCGTCAGGAAAATGGGCCACAGTAGATCACAGTTGGTTTCTTATGTCTATTAGTCTGACGATTAATGTGATCCTCTTTGATTTGCTGATAGTTATTATGCTCTCCTTGCCTGTTAGTCAGAGATAAGGATACACTGAGTTATGAGTATTCTGGAACAAGGTGTATTCTTTTAGTTTATATTTTCTAACTGTATGTCCCGAATTGTGCACAGACCTGGCATCCAGTAGTAAAAATGTCTTTTATGTAGATTTTAATATAGATATCCGTAATTGCAAACATTTATTTGTGTATCAGGTTTTGTTGCCAAATTGAGGGGTCCTCCGCACACTGCAATCACCCTCCTCTCTTGAACATAGTGACTCCAGGGGCATGTTGGCTTGCCCCTGTTCTAAGTCTTAGGGACATCAAAGACTTACCATCATCCTGCAACAGCACCTGGACTTTGCTTCCTGCAAGTCTTGCCCTGCCAAACGGTGCCAGTCCAGTCCTGGGCCCTTTGGAAGTGGGTATAAAGTGCTGCAACTGCTAAAATCCTCACATCAATGGCGTTGCGCCGATGGGAACTAGTGCATCTCCCTCTGCGCATCGCCACTACCGTAAGGACCGAAGCCATCAGATCACCGACTGCTCGGCTCATCACCTTAAGTTTTCGACCCAGATCCTACATCCTGCAGCTCAACACTGACGCATCTCCACATTGCCCAGCTCAACAGCAATGCAACACCTACAAATCTGTGTTCAGGCACTGACGCATCGCCTCTTGCTTCCCGCATCTGGACTCTGTCGACGACGCATCTCAGGTACTTTTCAGCAAGACCAAACTGGTCTGTCTATCTAACCTGGGCTCAATCGTGTCAGCCTGAACTTTTGGATTTACCCTGGTCTAGCACAAACAGATAGCCCCGGTTGGCGCTTTAAGCTTTTAGGCACTATTTTACAGCTTAATATTAATAAAACCATATCTCTGGTTATACTTAATGGATTTTTGTTTTTTTGGTATTTTGTTCATGATTTGATTTGATTTAAACTTTTATATAGTGCACAAATGCCAGCCGGTGGAGTCTTTTTGTGGTGTTTTCACTCTGATACTGTTTGAAGTGTTGCACAAATACTTTACACATTGCCTCTTACATTAAGCCTCCTTGCTGTGTTCCAAGCTGGCAGAGGGTAAGCACAGGTTCATTTATGGTGTGTATCTGACTTACGTTGACTGAGATTGTGGTGCCTGCTTGGACAGGTTGCATACCTCTGCCAACCAGAAATCAATTTCTAACACACTCTCACAGTCTACAACTCCCTACTCTACGGTACGACACACTAGTTCACTGTGCAGCTCGCCGCTCCACTCTACAATATTTGACTCCGCTATATGAGACACCATGCCACTACACTAAATAACACTGTACGATACGCCACTCCATTCTACTTTACTCCACTCCATTCCACTTTACAATGCTCCACACTAATGACAATTGACTTTATAACACTCTTCTCCACTATACTGTACGCCACTCCACGTAGCAACACTCCATTTGATGACAGTGGACTCTACGATTTGAAACAATTTCATTTTTCTTTTACATTTAAATTCAATGAAAAAAAAAAGGTCAAAGCTTACTTATAGTTAGGAAAACGTTTTCCCCTATACAAACCAAACTTAAACTACCCAAACTTTAAAATGTATAGCTTCCATTTACAATGTAAACCCCACCTTCAAATTATTATAAGTAGTGCACCTCGTTACACACTCTTTTCAGTAAGCTAACCAGACAACACTAACTATAAGTCACCACTCTTTGTTTATATACGCATCAATATCAAATTAACCGAAATATATATGTGGATTTTTAAAGTGGATAATTGTATTTATTCTAACATTACTTTCTATGAAGTGTTATTTTTAAGTCCCTGCCTCCATTATTTTCTGTGGCAGTGGATTGTATTACCTTTGAGTTGCCATTTGCAGTGCTTGACTTACTCCAAGGTTGGGCTGGAGTACATTTACAGCTGTTTTGAGATCTTTTTAGTTTTAGTAACTTTGGAAGTGCAGTTTGTGAATAGCAATGGGCTTACTCATGTGTGGGTGATTTTATTATGTTTTGTTTTGCAGGTTCTCCTTGAACGTTTTCTTCCCCCTCAGTAAACGTTCCCTTTTAACTGGAAGTATTCCCCATTTTCAGCCACTAAACCCTGTCCCTCACATATTTACTACTAAAACATAGACCTATGTGTGCAGAGAAAAGATAGGAGAGGCGGAGATCTCCGTGCATAGGTTTTGTAAAATGCATTTTTATGTATGTGAGTAGTACTACTGAAGTACTATTACATGTACTGCAAAATGCAGTTTGTGAATAATGCTCATTGCTTTAATGTACATAGAGAAACCATGAGTCACAATGTAAGAACATTTTAAGCATTGACTAGTGATGTTTGGCTATAATTGTTTCAGCTGTCGTGTGCAGACCTTATTTCCACAGTGCTGTTTCTGAAATGGAAAGGCAAAAGGAGAACATTTAACTTGATTAACAATAGGAATTGAAGTTGCATTCTGTTTGAATAGAGCACTGTATCTTGGGCCACATCCGAAGGAAGTTGCTTTAATAGCAGTGGCGACAGCCGCCTATCTAAAGTGGCAGGGCGGCCGGGGGGGAGAGGGGAAGTGATAATATAAAAGCAAAAAAATAAAAGACTTACCTGCTGCTCTGCTCCGCTCCCACTGAGGGCTGCCTCGCTGCTCCATTCATCGGGCTGGAAGGGGATAAACCCTCATGGCACAGTCTCCACACCCAATCCAGAAGCTACTTTTATAGCATGAGAGCAGTGTCAGGATTGGTCTGAGCGGCCTCGTTTGCTGCTCAGAGAGTGCATTGGAGCCTATGGCATTTCTTGGAGAAACATAACCGTGCATGTGTGTTTGGCCGGCCTAGGATGGCTGGTCAAATGTACATGCACACTTATAAGTGCACAATACTCCTCTTCCCTAACATGCAAGGCCGAGCCCTGCCCTACACTTATTGCGGAGCTCAGATAGTATACATAAAATTATAATAACATTGTGTTATTATTGTTTTATTTATCATCTGCTGGTGTGAGCTGTGGGGCAATGCTCCTCAGTCATTACGGAGGAGCAACCCCTGTTTAATAGCAGCGGTTATGTGTTGACACTTGTTTTTGTTCCCATAAAGCATGTTTCAACTTTGTAGTGTCCATAAATGAAAGATAGCATAAGTTTGGCAGGCATCCATCCGTCTAACATCTCTAAGACGGTGAGTGATGAAAAGAAGGGAGCTGTGTGCCGGCGATGTTTCATTCTGACATACCCAACCCAATGTGAATTATTACAGGTGACTTGGCCACAGGTCAGTTGTGAGTAATAACTTGCTTGTAAAACGAAAATAAAGTCCAGACATTTATATGGTTATTACAGTGTACCATGTATCTGTGATCAGATATGGATGTTGCTCTGCACAGCAGGGGCAAGTGCATCCCTGCCATATACGATGTATAAGGCGTTTAGACTAATGCAGTTCAGTGTGGTGGTCTACATCACTGCACTGAAATGCAACATCGCACATTTACTGTGCCTCAGCTGTCAAGCTGGAGCGCTGTTACTGCACTGTTAAAAAGCCAGCCTGCAGCGCTGGGTCCATGCTGCTTGCAGCAGGCTTGGGTCGGCTGGATCAGCTCGCCACTGGGCTGGCTTAGGCAGGCTGAGAGGCTACAATATAACAAGAAAGTACATTCACCATTGGGGCAATGGATTCAGATTCAATGTCTGTGACATGACATCATATGATGGCGTGTCATAGTGAGTCAGTCTTAACAAGTGTAGGAAAGTAAGATCTGCTTCTTATGATTACTCCCTCTTTTTGCTTGATGTGATGCTGTTTTTGACTAGTCTGACTGGGATCCTGCTAATCAGGACCTCAGTCTATCTGCTTTCTCCCTAAACTGTTGTGTTTGTTCCTAGGTACATCCCAGATTGGATACTGGGGTACCCTTGTCAGTCCCTAGTATATGGTACCCATGTACCCAGGTCATAGGTACCCCAAAGGTCCCCCATGGGCAGAATCATGTATTATGCCACCCATGGGAGACCATTCAAAATGGAACTACAGGCCTGCCATTACAGCCAGTGTAAGCAGGAGCTTGCACCACTTACTAAAGATATAGGTTTACTATATCTAAGGGTCTCTCCACTTAAACCCTATAAGCCATCCCTGTAGCAGGCCTTTACGATCCTGAGGGCAGGGTGCTTGGTTCTAAGTGAGAGGGTGCCCCTGCCTGACCAGAAATCCCCTGCAGCCTACAGAGTCCATTCTCCCAGGTTGTCAGTGAAGCAGCCATATACTATAAAGAGGGGCACCGCGTAATTACGGGGAACATCCTTTTCAACGCGGATGTTACCCCGCAGTGCTTTTACGATGCATCCTTTACAACGCAAGTCGTAACCACGACTTGCGCTGGAGGGCGCTAAAGGATAAAGAATAGTATATTTACTATTCCAACACCTTCCCTACTATCCACGGGGACTGGTGTTAGAATAGTAAATTATACTATTCACTATCCGCGCCCAACAACGCAAGTCGTTGTTACGACTTGCGTTGTTAAAGACGCGTTGTAAAGGCACGCGTTGAAACGGTACGCGTTGTACCGTCATACATCCCATAATTACGCGATGACCATCTCAAAACCGGCTGCAACTAATCCTATCATGTTGGGTATCCAATAAGTTGGACTCATACCCCCACACCGTAAATGGTATGGGAGGTATAATTCCAAACACTGGAAAAGCCCTCTGTTAGGCTCTCAGTGTTCCCGGTACCAGCCTTCTAGTCCCGGACAGCACAAAATGGTTGCTGCCGACCAAACACACATTTCTGCCTTCCTGCTGCTGAGCCAAGCTTGAGAAGAGGAAGGTGGAACAATAGGCATCCTGTCACAGGCAGGCATGACCACCTCCCATATAGGATTTAGTGTATAAGGGCTGGGTGGATGTGCTTGCCAGAGCCAGGAAGTCTGCATGAGGGGCAAATTCGGTGTCCCTGTGCATAGGCCAGTTCAAGCAAGTCCTGGGCGCCATTGGCTCCTGCTCTGGTGCAAACTGGACAACGGAGTAAACTCCCCCCTGTCTAGACCCTCTTCTGGGAGGGTCCCTTGAATCATCCCAACTCTTTCCCAATGGTACTTAAGGGCTTACCTGGGTGTGGGTCCCAGGATTTATCATGAGATAAAATTCAGAAATGACACCACAGCACTTCTACCGTCTGGGTACTCTGGACTTCACTGGACATTGTTTGGGCCTGACTTCGTCTCCCTTCCAGTCTGCTGCATCGTCTGTGCCTGAGCATCATACATAAATCTTCCAAGACATGTGAAGCAACAATGACAACCAAAGCAATCTCCCTTGGAGCGTAAGAGTCACTCCCTTGCATTCGCAGGCACCGCAACTAAGTTGACCAGTCTGCAGATCCCAAGCTCCTCCAGAATCTGTGGACTCTGTGACACAGGTGGTGATTTTCCTCATCTCTCGAGGCCTGCTCTACCCTCTTACCAAGTTTGAGGCTAGTAGACCTTGTGGGAGTTGCAATAACAGAACCCCTGGGTACCGAGTCCAACTTGCAGTTGCAAAGACTTGTTGGTCTCTTAGCAAGAAGGTCTTCGTGCTCCAAGTAGCCCAAACCCTCGAGCATCTCCTGTGACCAGAATCCTGAGCCACCCCGCATGGTGAGCATCGTGGCTTGTATCTTTTGGTGAGCTGCTTTATGTCCTCTCACAACTCCAGTGCCTCTGGCCTGTGAGTCCAGTTGAGGGCAACCTGTGTTTTCTTCAGGCTCCCCGGCTTGCTCTGGGCATTTTTTTACTCCCCTTCTTGTGTCTCCTCGACCTTACTGGTCCTCACCATGTACTATGTTGACTTCCTGTGTGGGTTGCATTTGCCAAGTTTTGTTGGTGCTCCCGCCGGACACCGACCCCTCATCACTCGACATTCTTTGTGGGACAGTTCGTATCCAGCTTATGGTTGTCCTCAGCGTCACCTGGTCCCCCATCTGCAGAGTCAAGGTCCTCATCATCTTCCCTGACGCACCCAACATCAGTGGGCATTCATCTATCAAGCTCCTGGTCAGTCCTAAGTGATCCAGACTCTGTACCCTTTGCTTTCAGCTACTTCTTGACAAGAATGCGTATTTGGATTCCCACTGACAATTTCTCCTCTTCCAGCAGCAGCACTTTCCTGAAGTCCTCTATTGGGTTTCGACGGCTGTTTCGGACACCACTTCATCCCTATGTACCCGGCTTCCCTGGTATAGGTAATGTGAGTACTCGGCTATCCATGGGTGCATGCATCACGCTTGATAAAATAAAATGCAGTTGCTGGAGAGCATGTCCTGCCTGCAACAGCAGTCAGGAGAAAGTCACTTCGGAAAATAGTGCTCATAGACTGTTATTAAAACATACTGAGTAACAACATGTGATGGGTCAGTCCTCATGGGAGGTTACAAGAGGAGAAAAGGAGGTACTAAGGAGGGACGACTAAGCCTATTAACAATCAAAAACCGCCATTTACAAAGGACAGAAACAGGAGCCATGGTAAAATGGGCGGAGCTTAAAGTCCATACCTGTTCCAAGAGCCAGCAAGCCCTGCCTAGGCAGACCTAAAACTGGCCAATGGCTACCGGCCGGCCGGCGTCAGCGGAGCGGCAGACTTGAAGTTAGTTGGTCAGTGTTAGAAGAGCGTCCAGACGCCTCTGCTCGCAAAGCGCGTGCATTGACTGACTCAGTGATTCATGCCGTGATGCGGCAGACACTCAAGAAGTGTCGACCCGCGGGGCCCCGTCCGGACCGCCTTGGGAGAGTGGTGGTGCCTCACCGGCAGCCTGCTGCAGTGCAGCCGGCAGCACTGAGCTCAGCAGTCCGGCATCGGAATGCGTGCCGCAGCGAGGAGCAGTCGTCGACTTGACTCCTGGAGGTCCGCGCCCTGCCGTCAGACCGGCGCTGCAACTGAGGTGACTACCGGTCCTTCAATTCTCAAACAACGCGGCGGCTGGTTTCGATTACACCCGCTTCAGAAGAGGTCTGGCTGGGGTCGGCGAGAGCATTATTGCTGATGTCCACATGATGGCGACAAAGCACTGTAATTCAAACCCAAAGGCAAGAAGTGTGTACTGTGGCATCGAAGGGCCACAGAAACCCCATGTTTTCCTGTAAATGATTATCTTACAATTTATAATTTTCTTTTTGAAGCAAAGGGGACATGATTCTGGAGAAAAGTAAACCATATTTATTCCAGGTGTCGCTCTCCCGCTGCCCAAATCGCTCTACCTTTTCTCGGGTGTGCTGTGCCTGGTTTATTGCAGGGGCGTAACACAAGCCCACGCAGACCCCGCGTTGCTGGGGCGTGCTCCTGGAGGCCCCGACCGGCCCCTCCTCACGACGTCACTCAGTATATACAGGCTGAGGCTTATGGTGCGCAGCGCTGGCCCAGCCGGCAGGGGCCCCTGCTGGTGAGTATTTGAATTTTGAAATGGTGCGGGCGCGGCCCCGGCCTGGGCCCCTGAAAGTCTTATAAATGGTGCGGCCGGGGCCGTGCACCTAGTCTTCGAAATCATTAAGTGCGTGCGTGCGGGGCCCCGGCCGGGCCCGAATCTTCGATGGCCTGGGGGGGCCGGGGCCCCGAGAGCAAGTCCGAAATCATGGGGGGGCGGCTGTGGCCCGTCCCGTCACCCGTCCCGTCACCCGTCCCGTCACCCTGTGAGTGAGTGTCGGACTGAGGGGAAGTGAAAGAATAAAGGCCTGTCCCGCGGCCCGCCGCCATTTCATAGAATCAGGCGGGCTTAGACTGAGGTAACAAAAAGTGCCTTATTATTCTTTTCTTTCACTTTCCGTTCCGCACTTCCGCCGCCGCCGCGTATGCGCGTGCCGTGTGCGTGGGGGGCGTGGGCAGCAGGGCTGGCTGCTGCTGAGTGATGGTCAGCAATGCCAGGCAGCCCCAGGGCACGCGCAACATCATGCGGGCCAACAAGCAGTAAGCACCTGTGCGTGGCATCAGGGGCGCGGCAGGCGGCGCGCATAGCCAAAGAAGAAGACAACAGAAGAACAACGAAAACGACGAACTTAACTGCCTTCCAAGTCCAAGACAAAGCAGCCAGGCGGCCAGGCGGCCAGGCCCGCCCACGCTCAGCTGCCCCGTCCGGTTTCCGAGTCCGAAGACCGAAGTAAGTCACTCAGAGTCTGTCACTCCGTCTCCGTCACCGACCGTCGGGGCAGGGGTGCTGCTGGCTGCCTGCCTCCAGGCCTGCTGCGTGCACTAATTGGTTGCTTTCCTGTCGCGCATTTGCCTGCTTCCTATTTATGTCCCAACTTGTCACTCGTGTGTGTCCCTCCTATAGAACATGCTTTCTCGCTTCTGTACTTCTTTGCTCCCGGGGCCGCACTCAGTGTTGCTCTCTGTTCTTGCCTGTGTGCCGTTTCCCTCCATATTGGGTTCGCCCTTGCACTCAACCAGCCCCCCAACCCCTGTTGCTTCCTCGCCTGCTCCATTTGCACTCGGCTGCTGCTGAAGGCTGAAGCAAGCAAGCAGGCAAGCCTATATTATAATAGTTAAAGTGCGCAACAGCCGCGCACGCCAGGGACGGAGGGTAACGGGCCCCGGCCTATAAACATTAATTATGGTGCCGTGGTGCGCACGCCCTGCCGGCCTGGCCTGCCTGAGCTTTTTAAAAATTAATTAAATAGTTGGTAGTGGTACGCACTGCGCAGTACGCCCAGGAGGCGGGCCGGGTCTTCATAATTAAAATGGTGCACGGGAGTAGCGGCTCGCAGAGTAGTGCTATTTTTATTTTGTATAGGGGACATTTTCCTGCAGTTTTGCTCTTATAGATTACTGTAAATAAAATGCGCTTTTATCAGCCAACGTAACGGTGTTCAATGCATTGGTCTTGTTAAGATGAAACGCTAAAATACTAGATTGTTATTCCATCATGTTTTTAAATGTTCAGCATCACATGCTTACTTTCGTGAACTTTCTATGTACTTTCTATGTACTTATGACATATGCATCATCGTTATAGTTGCTTCACTCTGCATCAGATGTTTGGTGATTAGCAACTGTCCTAAGCAGGTGTTACAAAAGGAACCTTACATTATTAATCTAGTATGTTTGCACTCCGGGATTTTTCAAGCTAGCTCAGTTGGTTGATGCACCTGTTGCAATGATACAACTGCAACCTAATGGCCACTAGTTTGGAATCAGAGCAAGTTCGGCTCAGCATTTCATCCTTCTCATGCTGAGAAGATGAGCACCATGCCTCGAAATTGTTTGAACGCCTTCTGGGGCCTAATCCATTTTAAAAATAAAACGTGTTCTAGCGTCACTTCGTTATGGACATACACAGGTGATATTCACGTGGCTCCTTGCTCGTAGTGGGGAGTAGAATCAGGCCAAGCCCCTCTCCTGTGATAACAAAAACAACACTCGCAGGCAACAAAATACACATAAATGAGTGAGCTGCACCAAAAGCAGCAGAGTGCGGATCATCCTTCTCTTGCTCTGTCAGGGTAAGCTTGTGTCTGCTGAGCTACACATGGGATCACATCTAAAAAGAGCCCACCCGAGAGAGGAAGTGTAAACAAACACAGCGCGGTGTAATTTAGATTGATTGTTGCAGTGGATTCTCGTGGATCGAAGCGCTCTCTTGTAGTGGGCTCAGGTGCACCAATTATCCCTAGACACCTGCGACTGACCTCTGTCTTTTGGGGTCATGAGACGATGAGAGAGAGGCAATGTGACCTGTCATCACTCAAAGATCTCTAAGCAGTTGCAAGACCTGGCATCCTTGACGTGTTTTCCTCTGTCTTTTTGCTCTACCGCCTGTATTTTTTATGTTATGCTGGACTTCTTTTTTGCTGTTTTATGTACTCTGTACACTTTACCACTGCTAATCAGTGCTCAAGTGCAAATGCTACCTCCGTAATTTTTAATTCTGCTGGGTTCTTCATAATTTGCATATTTGATTTACTGGTAAGTCCCTAGTAAAGGGCACTGTGAGTACAGTTTTAAGCTGCCAAGTCGACCTGGCAAGTTCAGCCTCTTGCCAGGCCCTAAGCCTCCCTTTTACTACATGTTGGACACCCCTAAGGTAGGCCCAAGACACTCCCAGGGGCAGGGTGCAGTGTATGTTAAAGGTGGGACATGTGTAGGTATGTATTACATGTCATGATAGTGAAATACTGCTAATTTCGTTCTTCACTATTGCCAGGACTAGCTCGCCAATAGGATATTATTGGAGCTGCCTTGTATAATTTTACAAGTGTAACTTTCAATTCGTAGCAGCTTGAGATTTGGAGTTTGGGCTCTCTAAGCTCAGAAGTTAATAACACATCTTTTAGTGGCGGTGGGTTTTAAATTGTGTGTTTGAAAATGCCACTTTTAGAAAGTGTTTCTGGGGCATCGCAGTTGTTACTTATTGTTCCAGTATTATGCTGGTTTCTGGATTTCACCACGGTGAGTTGATCGCAGTGGTTTCTCTTTGGGGGATCGCGTAACTCTGCTTGTTTTTTCACTCATTTACCGACCAGCGCTGTTTGTTTTCTATAACAGATTGATATGTTGTAGTGATTCTGAGGACCTCTTTTCTTTCACTTTACAATCGTTTTTAGCTGGCCATGTTGTTTGGAGATATTTGATTTGCAGTAGGGGTTTGTTGGTCACTTGGGTCATCTCCAAGTTAATATACAAATGCAGCACAGCATGTTCTTGTTGGACCCGGCCTCATGGCGTGGTCCTAACGCTCCCGCATGGCGGGCCCAGGACAACATCAGACCTCCACCGGATCTCGGACGGCCCCTCCGGCCCGATCGTGCACGCCCCAACACCACCGGTCCGGCTACCATCCCGGTCCCCCATCACCGGCCTGACCCCAGCGTAGGCCCATCCCGACCTGAGCACGAGGCCGTGCCCGACTCCATCTTGGGCCCACCACGTCACGACCACGGGGTCTCGGCCCCAGCCCGACCCCAGCGAAGCCCCGACATCGAGGCACCAAGATCCACCCAGGTGGTCGAGTGACCACTCGACAGATCCCGGAGGAAGGGGAGTTTCGATGGCCCTCCAGCCGTCCCCGGACGCCTGGTATCGATCGCCCTCCGGCCTCCCTGGGCGCTGGCTCCACCCCCCTGCTGGGTGTCTGGACACCATCAACCCGGCCCCTCTGGCCCCCAGGCGCGAGGGTCCGGACATCAAAGAACCTCCATCCTATATCTGGGCCAGCCCCGGAGTAGGACGCCAGTTGTATCCTGGACTGGAAGCCCTGCTGACGCTGTCACGGCCGACACCAGCCGAACTCATCCCCGGTAACCTGAACCATCTGAGAGCCTGCTGGAGCGGCCTACCTTGCTGAACCATCCGAGAGCCTGCTGGCGCTGCCGCGGCCTACCTTGCTGAACCATCCGAGAGCCTGCTGGCGCTGCCGCGGCATACCTTGCTGAACCATCCGAGAGCCTGCTGGCGCTGCCGCGGCCTACCTTGCTGAACCATCCGAGAGCCTGCTGGCGCTGCCGTGGCCTACCTTGCTGAACCATCTGAGAGCCTGCTGGCGCTGCCGCGGCCTACCTTGCTGAACCATCTGAAAGCCTGCTGGCGCTGCCGCGGCTCGAACTCCGCGGAACCCCCCCCAGCTCGAGGATTAAGAGCTGTGCGTAGGGTATCCCTCCCTCCGCCCAGAGCTAGACTGTCCCGCTACCTACCCCCCTTTTCCGAGACTTTACGGATCCCTCGATCCGTCTGTACATACTGCCAAGAACCCGCAACCCCTACCACCTATAAAATCTTAAGAACATGATCTCGTGTGTGGTGTCCATTTGTAGTGTTGTGATTACTCTGCTGTACGATCCTCAGAGAGGGCCCTCATTCAGGAGGCCTCTCCGCGATGCTCGGCTACTTCCCGACGGAGAGGTGGACCTAGGGGTGGTCAGTCAGACATCTTCTGCCTCTCCCGGGGTCGCCTTTCTAACATTGTTGGCAGCGGTGGGATCCGAGCCCACGCAGATCGTACAGCGGGTGATTCACTCGCTAACAAAAGAAACTCGCTGCGACCATGAGCACAGAATTCCAGAAAGAGAAAATGGAAGACTACAGTCACAAAGAGATAAAGCAATTCTGCAAAGAGCTAGGCATCGCTACCACTGGCTTAAGCACCAAAGAAGACTTTAAATCGGCCCTGCAGGCCTGGGTGGACGCCGGCGAGGCGCCACCCCCGAGCGAAGATAACCCGGGCCCGAACGGAGGCCCGGAGGCCGAGACGAACCCAACGGGAGGGAGACCCGCAAACCCAGACACGGGTCTCTCCCACGAAGACGCCCGAGAACGAGAGAGGAACCGGCTCCACGAATTGGAGCTTGCCCGACTCAGACAAGAAGGAGAAATCCAACTGGCAGAAAGGAAGTTAGCCCTCGAGGAGAAAAAACTCATGCTCGAGCACGAGCGCGTCCTCAAAGAGATGGAACTTAAAGCCAAGGCAAACGAGTCGGCCATCGCCGGGGGTAAGACCTCCCCCCCGCCGGTGGACACGAAGGTGCACATACCCAAGGATGTCGTCAAAGAGTACTATAAGAACGACGACATCCAACAGTGGTTCAAAGCCTACGAGGTCGCCATGGCCGCCCATCGAGTACCCCTCAAGGACTGGGGCGCCGGCCTTTGGGGGAAGTTTATCAACGAAGGGAGGGACGCCCTGCTGGAGCTCCCTGATACCGAGATGACCTCGTACGAACACATGAAGACCGCCCTCCTCACTCGCTACGGACTCACCCCCGAAATGTACCGGCAGCGATTCCGAGACTGTAAAAAAATCCCCGGTACCACTTGGGTGGAGTACGTGAACTTTTACAGCAGAGCCTTCGAAGGGTGGATCAGAGGCTGCCAGGTCACCACCTACCAGCAGTTGATTGACCTCATTCTGTGGGAACATCTGTCCAATAACTGCTTCATCGAACTCCGGCAACACCTCCTCGACAGCAAACTGACTGAGCCCCGAAAACTCGCTGTCGAGGCGGATAGATGGGTGAGCACCCGAGTTCCCCGGAGTTCAATGGGAGACCACGGCCGGGGATCCCCGGGGAACCACTGACCACGAGGCGGCGGAGTAGGCCAGAGCCGGGGTCGAGACGTCCCCCAGGGGTCCTCCCCTACCTCCACGCCACCATCCCTGGGCCAGAGAGGGGGCCCCCCAGCCAGACCGGGGCCCCTCCCGAACGTTACGTGCCACAGATGCCAGCGACTGGGTCATTATGCGAATGACCCCCTCTGCCCAATGAATCAGCGACCCGGCACCACCGGTCCCCCAACCCACCAGATCGCGGCCGCTGCCCTGGGTGAAGACAGGAGTGAGGAGGAGGACGACAACCCCGAGCAAGCCGAGTGGGAACCCGCCGCCATGACCTTAGCATGCCTGGGTACTCACGACCTGATCCCCCGAGGCCCGATCCCCGGCAACACCCAGAAATACCGCCAGTGGGTCACCATCAATGGACGCCGGACCGAAGCCCTCCGTGACACTGGGGCCAGCGTGACGGCGGTCCGCTGCCATCTGGTGACCCCGGAACAGATCCTTCCTAACGTTCTGTGTCCAGTCCGGTCCGCAGATAACTCAGAGACTTTGTGCCAGATGGCCCGCATCCCCTTCGAGTGGGGGGGAGTGTCGGGCGTGCTGAAAGTGACTGTCCGCGACGATGCCCCCGTGGACTGCCTCCTTGGGAACGACCTAGAAAGTTCCTCCTGGGCTAGCGTCGAACGGAGAGAGCACCTGGGGATGCTAGGCCTTCCCGAGTGGGTCTGTGCGACCACCCACTCCATGACCGCCCGAGCCTCCACCCCAGCGGGGGAGGCTCCCCCCGAGGAGCCGGAGTGGCCCGCACCTCCGCCGGCCGTTGTCCCCGAGGACGCCGACCCCGAACAAGGCCCCCCAGGGCCCGACCAAGAAGATCTCGCCGAGCTCGACCACCTCCCAGAACTCGCTCAATGGCGCCAAGAAGGTGGCCCCACCCGCGAACAGTTCCGGCAGGAACAGAAAACCTGCCCCTCCCTCGAGGGGATTCGACCGCAAGCCGCTACCCAAGCAGCTGGAGACCCCGCGGGGTCCCACTGGGTCTATTGGGACAACGACCTTCTCTACAGTGAGCAAAAGATTGCTGAACTAGGGGCCGGCCGGGTACTGGTCGTACCCCTCCGATTCAGAGACTTCCTCCTGAACTTAGCACATGATGTGCCCCTCGCCGGGCACCTGGGGCAGGACAAAACTTACAGCCGCCTGGTGACCCATTTCTTCTGGCCCAAAATGCGCTCCAATGTGCATAACCACTGCAGGACCTGCCCGACCTGTCAAGCCAGCGGGAAGAGCGGGGGGAAAGTCAAAGCCCCGCTCCAGCCGTTCCCCGTGGTGACTACCCCCTTTGAGTGAGTGGGAATAGACATCGTAGGGCCCCTGGACCCTCGAACCTCGCAGGGGCACCGCTTCATCCTCGTCCTGGTGGACCATGCTACCCGCTATCCCGAAGCCATCCCCCTCCGGACCATCACGGCCCCCGTGGTGGGCCGAGCCCTCATGAGCATCTTCTCCCGAGTCGGCTTCCCCCGAGAAGTCGTGAGTGATCGGGGCTCCAACTTTATCTCGAAGCATATGCGGTCCCTATGGCAACAGTGCGGGGTCGCCTATAAATTCACCACCCCGTATCATCCCCAAGGAAATGGACTAGTAGAACGATTTAACAGAACATTGAAGGGGATGATCAAGGGCTTAGAAGAACCACTCCGGCGCAAATGGGATGTCCTGCTACCATGCCTCCTGTTCGCCTACCGAGAGGTACCCCAGAAGTCCCTGGGGTTCAGCCCCTTTGAACTCTTGTACGGACACCCGGTCCGAGGCCCCCTCAGCCTGGTCAAGGAAGGCTGGGAGACAGCAGTTCGAGAGGCTCCACCGGATGTCTACCGGTACCTCCTGACCCTCCGCAATCAGACTCGGAAGTTCCGGGAACTTGCCGAGGCCAACCTGGAAGCTAGTCAGGAGGAGATGAAACGCTGGTATGACCAGAACGCCTTGTCCATCGAGTTCGAGCCGGGCCAGCAGGTCTGGGTCATGTCCCCGGTCGAACCTTGTGCCCTCCAGGACAAATGGACGGGGCCCTTCAAAGTGGTGGAGCGCAAGAGCCCAGTCACCTATCTGGTGGACATGGAGTCCCCCCGGAACCCCCTCCGGGTTCTGCACGCTAACCGGCTCAAGCCACACTTTGCACGCACTGAACTGAGCCTGCTGCTAGCGACCGATGACGGAGCTGAGGACGACTCCGAACCCCTACCAGATCTCCTCCGCACCACCGAGAAAGACGGCTCCATCGAAGGGGTCACGCTCTCCTCTTCCCTGACCCCAGAGCAGCAACAGGACTGACGGAAGCTGCTGGGGCAGTTTGCGGATCTGTTTTCCCTCACTCCGGGGGTCACCCGGTGGTGTGTCCACGATGTAGACACAGGAGACAGCCCGCCTGTAAAACACCGAGCTTTTCGAGTGCCCGACCGGGTTTGGGCCTGCATCCAATCGGAAGTGGCCAAGATGTTAGCTCTGGGGGTAGTCGAACCCTCCAACAGTCCCTGGGCCAGTCCCGTTGTCCTGGTCCCTAAAGCCGCCACCCCCGGAGCAGCTCCGGAGCTCCGGTTCTGTGTTGACTACAGGGGACTGAATGCCGTCACCAGGACCGACGCCCATCCCATCCCCAGGGCGGATGAATTGATCGATCGCCTAGGGGCCGCCAAATATCTCAGCACCTTCGATCTCACGGCGGGGTATTGGCAGATTGGCCTTACCCCTGGTGCACAGGAGCGATCGGCATTCTCGACACCAGATGGCCACTATCACTTCAAAGTAATGCCCTTCGGCATGAAGAACGCACCAGCAACCTTCCAGAGACTAGAGAACCAGGTGCTGGCCGGTTTAGAGGAGTACAGCGCCGCCTATCTCGATGACATTGCCGTGTACAGCCTCCACTGGGACGAGCACCTGACCCACCTCTGGACAGTCCTGACGGCCCTTCGGCGGGCCGGACTCACCATCAAAGCCAGCAAGTGCCAGATAGGCCAAGGGTCCGTGACCTATCTGGGACACCAAGTGGGGAGCGGCCAAGTGGCTCCCCTTCGACCCAAGATCGACGCCATCCAGGCCTGGGAGCCCCCCGTCACCCAGACCGCCGTCCGAGCCTTCCTGGGGCTCACTGGATATTATCGGCGATTTATAAAGGAGTACGGGAGCATTGTGGGGCCCCTCACAGAACTGACCTCAAAGAAACTACCACAGAAGGTGCGCTGGACCCCCGAGTGCCAGGCAGCCTTTGAAACTCTGAAGACTGCCATGTGCACCGCCCCTGTGCTCCAGGCCCCCGACTACAGCAGAGAGTTTGTGGTCCAAACCGACGCCTCAGAGCACGGCATCGGGGCGGTCCTGTCCCAAGTTAACTCCGAAGGAATCGACCGGCCTGTGGCCTTCATCAGCCGACGCCTACTGGCGAGAGAGCAGCGATGGAGCACCATCGAGAGGGAAGCCTTCGCCGTGGTGTGGGCCCTCAAGAAGCTCCGGCCCTACCTCTTCGGCACCCACTTCCGAGTACAGACCGACCACCGGCCCCTGCGGTGGTTGATGCAGATGCGGGGAGAAAACCCGAAACTGCTGCGCTGGTCCATTTCACTACAGGGGATGGACTTCAGTGTGGAGCATCGCCCCGGCAACGACCACGCCAATGCTGACGGCCTGTCCCGATTCTTCCGCCTCGGCGAGGAGAATCCCCAAGAAGATGGGTGACTCTCCCCTGCCTTCAGCTGGGGGGGACGCGTGTTGGACCCGGCCTCATGGCGTGGTCCTACCGCTCCCGCATGGCGGGCCCGGGACAACATCAGACCTCCACCGGATCTCGGACGGCCCCTCCGGCCCGATCCTGCACGCCCCAACACCACCGGTCCGGCTACCATCCCGGTCCCCCATCACCGGCCTGACCCCAGCGTAGGCCCATCCCGACCTGAGCACGAGGCCGTGCCCGACTCCATCTTGGGCCCACCACGTCACGACCACGGGGTCTCGGCCCCAGCCCGACCCCAGCGAAGCCCCGACATCGAGGCACCAAGATCCACCCAGGTGGTCGAGTGGCCACTCGACAGATCCCGGAGGAAGGGGAGTTTTGATGGCCCTCCAGCCGTCCCTGGACGCCTGGTATCGATCGCCCTCCGGCCTCCCTGGGCGCTGGCTCCACCCCCCTGCTGGGTGTCTGGACACCATCAACCCGGCCCCTCTGGCCCCCAGGCGCGAGGGTCCGGACATCAAAGAACCTCCATCCTATATCTGGGCCAGCCCCGGAGTAGGACGCCAGTTGTATCCTGGACTGGAAGCCCTGCTGACGCTGTCACGGCCGACACCAGACGAACTCATCCCCGGTAACCTGAACCATCTGAGAGCCTGCTGGCGCTGCCACGGCCTACCTTGCTGAACCATCCGAGAGCCTGCTGGCGCTGCCGCGGCCTACCTTGCTGAACCATCCGAGAGCCTGCTGGCGCTGCCGCGGCCTACCTTGCTGAACCATCCGAGAACCTGCTGGCGCTGCCGCGGCCTACCTTGCTGAACCATCCGAGAGCCTGCTGGCGCTGCCGCGGCCTACCTTGCTGAACCATCTGAGAGCCTGCTGGCGCTGCCGCGGCCTACCTTGCTGAACCATCTGAAAGCCTGCTGGCGCTGCCGCGGCTCGAACCCCGCGGAACCCCCCCCCAGCTCAAGGATTAAGAGCTGTGCGTAGGGTATCCCTCCCTCCGCCCAGAGCTAGACTGTCCCGCTACCTACCCCCCTTTTCCGAGACTTTACGGATCCCTCGATCCGTCTGTACATACTGCCAAGAACCCGCAACCCCTACCACCTATAAAAGCTTAAGAACTTGATCTCGTGTGTGGTGTCCATTTGTAGTGTTGTGATTACTCTGCTGTACGATCCTCGGAGAGGGCCCTCATTCAGGAGGCCTCTCCGCGACGCTCGGCTACTTCCCGACGGAGAGGTGGACCTAGGGGTGGTCAGTCAGACATCTTCTGCCTCTCCCGGGGTCGCCTTTCTAACAGTTTTCTAGCGTAGAAATGATGTCCATCACTCCATTAAACCAGCAGCTGGTCTTCGTGACACTCTGGCTTCCTTTCGTATACTTATGATGCCCGTGTATCACTATCTCGACCCTTTGGTTTCTGATTGTGTTTCGCATTCCACCTTTGTTTGGATTATTTTTAAACTTTGGAGGGCACGGCTCCAGGTATCGACTTTCGCTTTCATTGCACACGGTGACGTACCATTTTCATGTGTTCAGCCTCATGTATGTCCTGCTCACTTAGAGACTGGTTTTTGAAGAAACAATAACACCCATTGATGTTGTGATATTGATTGAAGATTTTTTCATTTGTAGATTCCCCTGACAAAGGGTGACTGTGAATGCCCAAAATGCATTGGGATTAGCTACATTGTCAGCTGTTTATATGTTGAATTTGAATTCCTCTCCATGAAGAATGTTTCTTTTCATGACTCACTTTATTTGAATATTAAATAGACCTGAGCAAGATAAGCCTACAATCTTTTTATTTCCTCAACAGAAACTTTGTTTAAATATCGATCATATACATACTTTAACTTGTTGTTTCAACTGTTGAATTAATTCAATTTGTAGTGTTCAAATTGTTTCCACTTTTGCAGTGGACCATAGTAGTGCTCCGTGTCTAGGACGCAAATCTTAGGTATCATTTTCACTTTTAAACAAGCATTGGAAATGCAATAGGTCTCGGATTTATTTGAGTTAGAGCTAATGGCATTGTAAATGGCAATGTCTTTTAGCCATGTGTTATGGAGTGTATGCATGTGGTGTGTAATGGAATTAAGTGGTTTGGATTGGAATTGTTCACCCTGCACACTCACAAGCTGTTCACCTTGTACACTCACAAACTGTTCACCCTGCACACTCACACACTGCTCACCCTACACGCTCCCACAATGTTCACCTTGCATGCTCACAGACTGTTAACCCTGCACGCTCACACACTGCTAACCCTACACACTCACACACTTCATACTCTGCACTCACACTGTGCACTCACAACTCTGCACTCACACTCTGCACACTCACTCTGCACACTCACTCTGCACACTCACTACTCTGCACTCACTACTCTGCACTCACTACTCTGCACTCACTACTCTGCACTCACTACTCTGCACACTCACTCTGCACACTCACTACTCTGCACTCACTACTCTGCACCCACTACTCTGCACCCACTACTCTGCACCCACTACTCTGCACCCACTACTCTGCACCCACTACTCTGCACCCACTACTCTGCACCCACTACTCTGCACTCACTACTCTGCACTCACTACTCACTACTCTGCACTCACTACTCTGCACTCACTACTCTGCACTCACTACTCTGCACTCACTACTCTGCACTCACTACTCTGCACTCACTACTCTGCACTCTGCACTCACTACTCTGCACTCTGCACTCACTACTCTGCACTCACTACTCACTACTCTGAACTCACTACTCTGAACTCACCACTCTGCACTCACCACTCTGCACTCACCACTCTGCACTCACCACTCTGCACTCACCACTCTGCACTCACCACTCTGCACTCACCACTCTGCACTCACTACTCACTACTCGGCACTCACTACTCGGCACTCACTACTCGGCACTCACTACTCTGCACTCCCTACTCACTTCTCTGCACTCACTATACACTACTCTGCACTCACTCCTCTGCACTCACTACTCACTACCCTGCACTCACTACTCACTACTCACTACTCTACACTCACTACTCTGCACTCACTACTCACTACTCTGCACTCACTACTCACTACTCTGCACTCACTACTCTGCACTCACTACTCTGCACTCACCAGTCTGCACTCACCACTCTGCACTCACCACTCTGCACTCACCACTCTGCACTCACCACTCTTCACTCACCACTCTGCACTCACCACTCACCACTCTGCACTCACTACTAGGCACTCACTACTCGGCACTCACTACTCGGCACTGACTACTCGGCACTCACTACTCGGCACTCACTACTCGGCACTCACTACTCAGCACTCACTACTCGGCACTCACTACTCGGCACTCACTACTCGGCACTCACTACTCAGCACTCACTACTCTGCACTCACTACTCTGCACTCACTACTCTGCACTCACTACTCTGCACTCACTACTCTGCACTCACTACTCTGCTCTCACTACTCTGCTCTCACTACTCTGCTCTCACTATTCTGCACTCACTACTCTGCACTCACTACTCTGCACTCACTACTCACTACTCTGCACTCACTACTCTGCACTCACTACTCACTACTCTGCACGCACTACTCACTACTCACTACTCTGCACTCCCTACTCACTACTGTGCACTCACTACTCACTACTCTGCACTCACTACTCACTACTCACTACTCTGCACTCACTACTCTGCACTCACTACTCTGCACTCACTACTCTGCACTCACTACTCTGCTCTCACTACTCTGCTCTCACTACTCTGCACTCACTACTCACTACTCTACACTCACTACTCTGCACTCACTACTCACTACTCTGCACTCACTACTCTGCACTCACTACTCACTACTCTGCACTCACTACTCTGCACTCACTACTCTGCACTCACTACTCTGCACTCACTACTCTGCACTCACTACTCTGCACTCACTACTCTGCACTCACTACTCGGCACTCACTACTCTGCTCTCACTACTCTGCACTCACTACTCTGCACTCACTACTCACTACTCTGCACTCACTACTCACTACTCTGCACTCACTACTTACTACTCTGCACTCACTACTCACTACTCTGCACTCACTACTCACTACTCTGCACTCACTACTCACTACTCACTACTCTGCACTCACTACTCACTACTCTGCACTCACTACTCTGCACTCACTACTCACTACTCTGCATTCACTACTCTGCACTCACTACTCTGCACTCACTACTCACTACTCTGCACTCACTACTCACTACTCTGCACTCACTACTCTGCACTCACTACCCTGCACTCACTACTCTGCACTCACTACTCTGCACTCACTACTCACTACTCTGCACTCACTACTCACTACTCTGCACTCACTACTCTGCACTCACTACTCTGCACTCACTTCTTACTACTCTGCACTCACTACTCTGCACTCACTACTCACTATTCTGCACTCACTACTCTGCACTCACTACTCTGCACTCACTACTCTGCACTCACTACTCTGCACTCACTACTCTGCACTCACTACTCTACACTCACTACTCTACACTCACTACTCTGCACTCACTTCTTACTACTCTGCACTCACTACTCTGCACTCACTACTCACTATTCTGCACTCACTACTCTGCACTCACTACTCTGCACTCACTACTCTGCACTCACTATTCTGCACTCACTACTCTGCACTCACCACTCTGTACTCACTACTCACTACTCTGCACTCACTACTCTGCACTCACTACTCTGCACTCACTTCTCTGCACTCACTACTCTGCACTCACCACTCTGCACTCACTACTCTGCACTCACTACTCTGCACTCACTACTTACTACTCTGCACTCACTACTCTGCACTCACTACTCACTACTCACTACTCTGCACTCACTACTCTGCACTCACTACTCTGCACTCACTACTCTGCACTCACTACTCACTACTCACTACTCTGCACTCACCACTCACCACTCTGCACTCACTACTAGGCACTCACTACTCGGCACTCACTACTCGGCACTGACTACTTGGCACTCACTACTCGGCACTCACTACTCGGCACTCACTACTCAGCACTCACTACTCGGCACTCACTACTCGGCACTCACTACTCGGCACTCACTACTCAGCACTCACTACTCTGCACTCACTACTCTGCACTCACTACTCTGCACTCACTACTCTGCACTCACTACTCTGCACTCACTACTCTGCTCTCACTACTCTGCTCTCACTACTCTGCTCTCACTACTCTGCACTCACTACTCACTACTCTGCACTCACTACTCTGCACTCACTACTCACTACTCTGCACTCACTACTCTGCACTCACTACTCACTACTCTGCACGCACTACTCACTACTCACTACTCTGCACTCCCTACTCACTACTGTGCACTCACTACTCACTACTCTGCACTCACTACTCACTACTCTGCACTCACTACTCTGCACTCACTACTCTGCACTCACTACTCTGCACTCACTACTCTGCTCTCACTACTCTGCTCTCACTACTCTGCACTCACTACTCACTACTCTACACTCACTACTCTGCACTCACTACTCACTACTCTGCACTCACTACTCTGCACTCACTACTCACTACTCTGCACTCACTACTCTGCACTCACTACTCTGCACTCACTACTCTGCACTCACTACTCTGCACTCACTACTCTGCACTCACTACTCTGCACTCACTACTCGGCACTCACTACTCTGCTCTCACTACTCTGCACTCACTACTCACTACTCTGCACTCACTACTCACTACTCTGCACTCACTACTCACTACTCTGCACTCACTACTTACTACTCTGCACTCACTACTCACTACTCTGCACTCACTACTCACTACTCTGCACTCACTACTCACTACTCTGCACTCACTACTCACTACTCACTACTCTGCACTCACTACTCACTACTCTGCACTCACTACTCTGCACTCACTACTCACTACTCTGCATTCACTACTCTGCACTCACTACTCTGCACTCACTACTCACTACTCTGCACTCACTACTCACTACTCTGCACTCACTACTCTGCACTCACTACCCTGCACTCACTACTCTGCACTCACTACTCTGCACTCACTACTCTGCACTCACTTCTTACTACTCTGCACTCACTACTCTGCACTCACTACTCACTATTCTGCACTCACTACTCTGCACTCACTACTCTGCACTCACTACTCTGCACTCACTACTCTGCACTCACTACTCTGCACTCACTACTCTGCACTCACTACTCTGCACTCACTACTCTGCACTCACTACTCTACACTCACTACTCTGCACTCACTTCTTACTACTCTGCACTCACTACTCTGCACTCACTACTCACTATTCTGCACTCACTACTCTGCACTCACTACTCTGCACTCACTACTCTGCACTCACTATTCTGCACTCACTACTCTGCACTCACCACTCTGTACTCACTACTCACTACTCTGCACTCACTACTCTGCACTCACTACTCTGCACTCACTTCTCTGCACTCACTACTCTGCACTCACCACTCTGCACTCACTACTCTGCACTCACTACTCTGCACTCACTACTTACTACTCTGCACTCACTACTCTGCACTCACTACTCACTACTCACTACTCTGCACTCACTACTCTGCACTCACTACTCTGCACTCACTACTCACTACTCTGCACTCACTACTCTGCACTCACCACTCTGCACTCACTACTCTGCACTCACTACTCTGCACTCACTACTTACTACTCTGCACTCACTACTCTGCACTCACTACTCTGCACTCACTACTCACTACTCACTACTCTGCACTCACTACTCACTACTCTGCACTCACTACTCACTACTCTGCACTCACTACTCACTACTCTGCACTCACTACTCTGCACTCACTACTCTGCACTCACTACTCTGCACTCACTACTCACTACTCTGCACTCACTACTCACTACTCTGCACTCACTACTCACTACTCTGCACTCACCACTCTGCACTCACCACTCTGCACTCACCACTCTGCACTCACTACTCGGCACTCACCACTCTGCACTCACCACTCTGCACTCACCACTCTGCACTCACCACTCTGCACTCACCACTCTGCACTCACTACTCGGCACTCACCACTCTGCACTCACCACTCTGCACTCACCACTCTGCACTCACCACTCACTACCCTGCACTCACTACTCTGCACTCACTACTTTGCACTCACTACTCTGCACTCACTACTCACTACTCTGCACTCACTACTCTGCACTCACTACTCTGCACTCCCTACTCACTACTCACTACTCTGCACTCACTACTCTGCACTCACTACTCACTACTCTGCACTCACTACTCACTACTCTGCACTCACTACTCACCACTCTGCACTCACCACTCTGCACTCACCACTCTGCACTCACCACTCTGCACTCACCACTCACTACTCACTACTCTGCACTCACGACTCTGCACTCACCACTCTGCACTCACCACTCTGCACTCACCACTCTGCACTCGCCACTCTGCACTCACCACTCTGCACTCACTACTCTGCACTCACTACTCACTACTCACTGCTCACTGCTCACTACTCACTACTCACTTCTCACTACTCACTACTCACTATTCACTACTCACTACTCTGTACTCTGCACTCTGCACTCACTACTCTGCACTCACTACTCTACACTCACTACTCTGCACTCACCACTCTGCACTCACTACTCTGCACTCACTACTCTGCACTCACTACTCTGCACTCACTACTCTGCACTCACCACTCTGCACTCACTACTCTGCACTCACTACTCTGCACTCACCACTCACTACTCACTACTCTGCACTCACTGCTCTGCACTCACTACTCACTACTCTGCACTCACTACTCTGCACTCACTACTCACTACTCTGCACTCACTACTCACTACTCACTACTCTGCACTCACTGCTCTGCACTCACTACTCACTACTCTGCACTCACTACTCACTACACTGCACTCACTACTTAATACTCTGCACTCACTACTCTGCACTCACCACTCTGCACTCACCACTCTGCACTCACCACTCTGCACTCACCACTCTGCACTCACCACTCACTACTCGGCACTCACTACTCTGCACTCACTACTCGGCACTCACTACTCGGCACTCACTACTCGGCACTCACTACTCTGCACTCACTACTCTGCTCTCACTACTCTGCTCTCACTACTCTGCACTCACTACTCACTACTCTGCACTCACTACTCTGCACTCACTACTCACTACTCTGCACTCACTACTCTGCACTCACTACTCACTACTCTGCACTCACTACTCACTACTCACTACTCTGCACTCACAACTCACTACTCTGCACTCACTACTCACTACTCTGCACTCACTACTCTGCTCTCACTACTCTGCACTCACTACTCTGCACTCACTACTCTGCTCTCACTATTCTGCTCTCACTACTCTGCACTCACTACTCACTACTCTGCACTCACTACTCTGCACTCACTACTCACTACTCTGCACTCACTACTCTGCACTCACTACTCACTACTCTGCACTCACTACTCACTACTCACTACTCTGCACTCACTACTCACTACTCTGCACTCACTACTCACTACTCACTACTCTGCACTCACTACTCACTACTCTGCACTCACTACTCTGCACTCACTACTCTGCACTCACTACTCTGCACTCACTACTCGGCACTCACTACTCTGCTCTCACTACTCTGCTCTCACTACTCTGCTCTCACTACTCTGCACTCACTACTCACTACTCTGCACTCACTACTCACTACTCTGCACTCACTACTCACTACTCTGCACTCACTACTCACTACTCACTACTCTGCACTCACTACTCACTACTCACTACTCTGCACTCACTACTAACTACTCTGCACTCACTACTCACTACTCACTACTCTGCACTCACTACTCTGCACTCACTACTCTGCACTCACTACTCACTACTCTGCACTCACTACTCACTACTCTGCACTCACTACTCTGCACTCTGCACTCACTACCCTGCACTCACTACCCTGCACTCACTACCCTGCACTCACTACTCTGCACTCACTACTCTGCACTCACTACTCACTACTCTGCACTCACTACTCACTACTCTGCACTTACTACTCTGCACTCACTACTCTGCACTCACTACTCTGCACTCACTGCTCTGCACTCACTACTCACTACTCTGCACTCACTACTCTGCACTCACTACTCTGCACTCACTTCTTACTACTCTGCACTCACTACTCTGCACTCACTACTCACTATTCTGCACTCACTACTCTGTACTCACTACTCTGCACTCACTACTCTGCACTCACTACTCTGCACTCACTACTCTGCACTCACTACTCTGCACTCACCACTCTGCACTCACCACTCTGCACTCACCACTCTGCACTCACCACTCAGCACTCACTACTCACTACTCTGCACTCACTACTCTGCACTCACTACTCTGCACTCACTACTCTGCACTCACCACTCTGCACTCACTACTCGGCACTCACTACTCTGCACTCACTACTTACTACTCTGCACTCACTACTCTGCACTCACTACTCACTACTCTGCACTCACTACTCTGCACTCACTACTCTGTACTCACTACTCTGCACTCACTACCCTGCATTCACTACCCTGCACTCACTACTCTGCACTCACTACTCTGCACTCACTACTCACTACTCTGCACTCACTACTCTGCACTCACTACTCACTACTCTGCACTCACTTCTCTGCACTCACGACTCTGCACTCACGACTCTGCACTCATGACTCTGCACTCACTACTCTGCACTCACTACTCTGCACTCACTACTCTGCACTCACTACTCTGCACTCACCACTCTGCACTCACCACTCTGCACTCACCACGCTGCACTCACCACTCTGCACTCACCACTCTGCACTCACTACTCTGCACTCACTACTTACTACTCTGCACTCACTACTCTGCACTCACTACTCACTACTCACTACTCTGCACTCACTACTCTGCACTCACTACTCTGCACTCACTACTCACTACTCTGCACTCACTACTCTGCACTCACTACTCACTACTCTGCACTCACTACTCTGCACTCACTACTCTGCACTCACTACTCTGCACTCACTACTCTGCACTCACTACCCTGCACTCACTACCCTGCACTCACTACCCTGCACTCACTACTCTGCACTCACTACTCTGCACTCACTACTCTGCACTCACTACTCTGCACTCACTACTCTGCACTCACTACTCTGCAATCACTACTATGCACTCACTACTCACTACTCTGCACTCACTACTCACTACTCTGCACTCACTACTCTGCTCTCACTACTCTGCTCTCACTACTCTGCACTCACTACTCACTACTCTGCACTCACTACTCTGCACTCACTACTCACTACTCTGCACTCACTACTCTGCACTCACTACTCACTACTCTGCACTCACTACTCACTACTCACTACTCTGCACTCACAACTCACTACTCTGCACTCACTACTCACTACTCTACACTCACTACTCTGCTCTCACTACTCTGCACTCACTACTCTGCACTCACTACTCTGCTCTCACTATTCTGCTCTCACTATTCTGCACTCACTACTCACTACTCTGCACTCACTACTCTGCACTCACTACTCACTACTCTGCACTCACTACTCTGCACTCACTACTCACTACTCTGCACTCACTACTCACTACTCACTACTCTGCACTCACTACTCACTACTCTGCACTCACTACTCACTACTCACTACTCTGCACTCACTACTCACTACTCTGCACTCACTACTCTGCACTCACTACTCTGCACTCACTACTCTGCACTCACTACTCTGCACTCACTACTCGGCACTCACTACTCTGCTCTCACTACTCTGCTCTCACTACTCTGCTCTCACTACTCTGCACTCACTACTCACTACTCTGCACTCACTACTCACTACTCTGCACTCACTACTCACTACTCTGCACTCACTACTCACTACTCACTACTCTGCACTCACTACTCACTACTCACTACTCTGCACTCACTACTAACTACTCTGCACTCACTACTCACTACTCACTACTCTGCACTCACTACTCTGCACTCACTACTCTGCACTCACTACTCACTACTCTGCACTCACTACTCACTACTCTGCACTCACTACTCTGCACTCTGCACTCACTACCCTGCACTCACTACCCTGCACTCACTACCCTGCACTCACTACTCTGCACTCACTACTCTGCACTCACTACTCACTACTCTGCACTCACTACTCACTACTCTGCACTTACTACTCTGCACTCACTACTCTGCACTCACTACTCTGCACTCACTGCTCTGCACTCACTACTCACTACTCTGCACTCACTACTCTGCACTCACTACTCTGCACTCACTTCTTACTACTCTGCACTCACTACTCTGCACTCACTACTCACTATTCTGCACTCACTACTCTGTACTCACTACTCTGCACTCACTACTCTGCACTCACTACTCTGCACTCACTACTCTGCACTCACTACTCTGCACTCACCACTCTGCACTCACCACTCTGCACTCACCACTCTGCACTCACCACTCTGCACTCACTACTCACTACTCTGCACTCACTACTCTGCACTCACTACTCTGCACTCACTACTCTGCACTCACCACTCTGCACTCACTACTCTGCACTCACTACTCTGCACTCACTACTTACTACTCTGCACTCACTACTCTGCACTCACTACTCACTACTCTGCACTCACTACTCTGCACTCACTACTCTGTACTCACTACTCTGCACTCACTACCCTGCATTCACTACCCTGCACTCACTACTCTGCACTTACTACTCTGCACTCACTACTCACTACTCTGCACTCACTACTCTGCACTCACTACTCACTACTCTGCACTCACTTCTCTGCACTCACGACTCTGCACTCACGATTCTGCACTCACGACTCTGCACTCACTACTCTGCACTCACTACTCTGCACTCACTACTCTGCACTCACCACTCTGCACTCACCACTCTGCACTCACCACGCTGCACTCACCACTCTGCACTCACCACTCTGCACTCACTACTCTGCACTCACTACTTACTACTCTGCACTCACTACTCTGCACTCACTACTCACTACTCACTACTCTGCACTCACTACTCTGCACTCACTACTCTGCACTCACTACTCACTACTCTGCACTCACTACTCTGCACTCACTACTCACTACTCTGCACTCACTACTCACTACTCTGCACTCACTACTCTGCACTCACTACCCTGCACTCACTACCCTGCACTCACTACCCTGCACTCACTACTCTGCACTCACTACTCTGCACTCACTACTCTGCACTCACTACTCTGCACTCACTACTCTGCACTCACTACTCTGCACTCACTACTCTGCAATCACTACTATGCACTCACTACTCACTACTCTGCACTCACTACTCACTACTCTGCACTCACTACTCACTACTCTGCACTCACTACTCTGCACTCACTACTCTGCACTCACTACTCTGCACTCACTACTCACTACTTTGCACTCACTACTCACTACTCTGCACTCACTACTCTGCACTCACTACTCTGCACTCACTACTCTGCACTCACTACTCTGCACTCACTACTCACTACTCTGCACTCACTACTCTGCACTCACTACTCTGCACTCACTACTCACTACTCTGCACTCACTGCTCTGCACTCACTACCCTGCACTCACTACTCTGCACTCACTACTTTGCACTCACTACTCTGCACTCACTACTCTGCACTCACTACCCTGCACTCACTACTCTGCACTCACTACTCTGCACTCACTACTCTGCACCCACTACTCTGCACTCACTACTCTGCACTCACTACTCACTACTCACTACTCTGCACTCACTGCTCTGCACTCACTACTCACTACTCTGCACTCACTACTCACTACTCTGCACTCACTACTCACTACTCTGCACTCACTACTCACTACTCTGCACTCACTACTCACTACTCTGCACTCACCACTCTGCACTCACCACTCTGCACTCACCACTCTGCACTCACCACTCACTACTCACTACTCTGCACTCACTACTCTGCACTCACTACTCACTACTCACTACTCTGCACTCACTGCTCTGCACTCACTACTCACTACTCTGCACTCACTACTCACTACACTGCACTCACTACTCAATACTCTGCACTCACTACTCTGCACTCACCACTCTGCACTCACCACTCTGCACTCACCACTCTGCACTCACCACTCTGCACTCACCACTCTGCACTCACCACTCACTACTCTGCACTCACTACTCTGCACTCACTACTTTGCACTCACTACTCTGCACTCACTACTCACTACTCTGCACTCACTAATCTGCACTCACTACTCTGCACTCCCTACTCACTACTCACTACTACGCACTCACTACTCTGCACTCACTACTCACTACTCTGCACTCACTACTCACCACTCTGCACTCACCACTCTGCACTCATCACTCTGCACTCACTACTCTGCACTCACCACTCACTACTCACTACTCTGCACTCACGACTCTGCACTCACCACTCTGCACTCTCCACTCTGCACTCACCACTCTGCACTCGCCACTGTGCACTCACCACTCTGCACTCACTACTCTGCACTCACTACTCACTGCTCACTGCTCACTACTCACTACTCACTACTCACTACTCACTACTCACTACTCACTACTCACTACTCTGCACTCTGCACTCACTACTCTGCACTCACTACTCTGCACTCACTACTCTGCACTCACCACTCTGCACTCACTACTCTGCACTCACTACTCTGCACTCACTACTCTGCACTCACTACTCTGCACTCACTACTCTGCACTCACCACTCTGCACTCACCACTCTGCACTCACCACTCTGCACTCACCACTCACTACCCTGCACTCACTACTCTGCACTCACTACTCTGCACTCACTACTCTGCACTCTCTACTCTGCACTCACTACTCTGCACTCACTACTCACTACTCTGCACTCACTACTCTGCACTCACTACTCTGCACTCACTACTCTGCACTCACTACTCACTACTCTGCACTCACTACTCTGCACTCACTACTCTGCACCCACTACCCTGCACTCACTACTCTGCACTCACTACTCTGCACTCACTACTCTGCACTCACTACTCTGCACTCACTACTCTGCACTCACTACTCACTACTCTGCACTCTGCACTCTGCACTCACTACTCACCACTCTGCACTCACTACTCACTACTCACTACTCACTACTCACTACTCTGCACTCACTACTCTGCACTCACTACTCACTACTCTGCACTCACTACTCACTACTCTGCACTCACTACTCTGCACTCACTACTCTGCACTCACTACTCTGCACTCACTACTCTGCACTCACTACTCACTACTCTGCACTCACTACTCACTACTCTGCACTCACTACTCTGCACTCACGACTCTGCACTCACTACTCTGCACTCACTACTCTGCACTCACTACTCTGCACTCACTACTTACTACTCTGTACTCACTACTCTGCACTCACTACTCACTATTCTGCACTCACTACTCTGAACTCACTACTCTGCACTCACTACTCTGCACTCACTACCCTGCACTCACTACTCTGCACTCACTACTCTGCACTCACTACTCTGCACTCACTACTCTGCACTCACTACTCTACACTCACTACTCACTACTCTGCACTCACTACTCTGCACTCACTACTCTGCACTCACTACTCTGCACTCACTACTCACTACTCTGCACTCTGCACTCTGCACTCACTACTCACCACTCTGCACTCACTACTCACCACTCTGCACTCACTACTCACTACTCACTACTCACTACTCACTACTAACTACTCACTACTCTGCACTCACTACTCACTACTCACTACTCTGCACTCACTACTCACTACTCTGCACTCACTACTCTGCACTCTCCACTCTGCACTCTCCACTCTGCACTCTCCACTCTGCACTCACCACTCTGCACTCACCACTCTGCACTCACCACTCTGCACTCACGACTCTGCACTCACGACTCTGCACTCACGACTCTGCACTCACGACTCTGCACTCACTACTCTGCACTCACCACTCTGCACTCACCACTCTGCACTCACTACTCTGCACTCACTACTTACTACTCTGCACTCACTACTCTGCACTCACTACTCTGCACTCACTACTCTGCACTCACTACTCACTACTCTGCACTCACTACTCTGCACTCACTACTCTGCACTCACTACTCTGCACTCACTACTTACTACTCTGCACTCACTACTCTGCACTCACTACTCACTACTCACTACTCTGCACTCACTACTCTGCACTGACTACTCTGCACTCACTACTCTGCACTCACTACTCTGCACTCACTACTCTGCACTCACTACTCTGCACTCACTACTCTGCACTCACTACTCGCTACTCTGCACTCACTACTCACTACTCTGCACTCACTACTCACTACTCTCCACTCACTACTCTGCACTCACTACTCTGCACTCACTACTCTGCACTCACTACTCACTACTCTGCACTCACTACTCACTACTCTGCACTCACTACTCTGCACTCACTACTCTGCACTCACTACTCTGCACTCGCTACTCTGCACTCACTACTCACTACTTTGCACTCACTACTCACTACTCTGCACTCACTACTCTGCACTCACTACTCTGCACTCACTACTCTGCACTCACTACTCTGCACTCACTACTCACTACTCTGCACTCACTACTCTGCACTCACTACTCTGCACTCACTACTCACTACTCTGCACTCACTGCTCTGCACTCACTACTCACTACTCTGCACTCACTACTCACTACTCTGCACTCACTACTCTGCACTCACTACTCACTACTCTGCACTCACCACTCTGCACTCACTACTCACTACTCTGCACTCACCACTCTGCACTCACCACTCTGCACTCACCACTCTGCACTCACCACTCTGCACTCACCACTCTGCACTCACCACTCACTACTCACTACTCTGCACTCACTACTCTGCACTCACTACTCTGCACTCACTACTCACTACTCACTACTCTGCACTCACTACTCTGCACTCACTACTCACTACTCTGCACTCACTACTCTGCACTCACTACTCACTACTCTGCTCTGCACTCACTACCCTGCACTCACTACTCTGCACTCACTACCCTGCACTCACTACTCTGCACTCACTACTCTGCACTCACTACTCTGCACTCACTACTCTGCACTCACTACTCTACACTCACTACTCACTACTCTGCACTCACTACTCTGCACTCACTACTCTGCACTCACTACTCTGCACTCACTACTCACTACTCTGCACTCTGCACTCTGCACTCACTACTCACCACTCTGCACTCACTACTCACCACTCTGCACTCACTACTCACTACTCACTACTCACTACTCACTACTAACTACTCACTACTCTGCACTCACTACTCACTACTCACTACTCTGCACTCACTACTCACTACTCTGCACTCACTACTCTGCACTCTCCACTCTGCACTCTCCACTCTGCACTCTCCACTCTGCACTCACCACTCTGCACTCACCACTCTGCACTCACCACTCTGCACTCACGACTCTGCACTCACGACTCTGCACTCACGACTCTGCACTCACGACTCTGCACTCACTACTCTGCACTCACCACTCTGCACTCACCACTCTGCACTCACTACTCTGCACTCACTACTTACTACTCTGCACTCACTACTCTGCACTCACTACTCTGCACTCACTACTCTGCACTCACTACTCACTACTCTGCACTCACTACTCTGCACTCACTACTCTGCACTCACTACTCTGCACTCACTACTTACTACTCTGCACTCACTACTCTGCACTCACTACTCACTACTCACTACTCTGCACTCACTACTCTGCACTGACTACTCTGCACTCACTACTCTGCACTCACTACTCTGCACTCACTACTCTGCACTCACTACTCTGCACTCACTACTCTGCACTCACTACTCTGCACTCACTACTCGCTACTCTGCACTCACTACTCACTACTCTGCACTCACTACTCACTACTCTCCACTCACTACTCTGCACTCACTACTCTGCACTCACTACTCTGCACTCACTACTCACTACTCTGCACTCACTACTCACTACTCTGCACTCACTACTCTGCACTCACTACTCTGCACTCACTACTCTGCACTCACTACTCTGCACTCGCTACTCTGCACTCACTACTCACTACTTTGCACTCACTACTCACTACTCTGCACTCACTACTCTGCACTCACTACTCTGCACTCACTACTCTGCACTCACTACTCTGCACTCACTACTCACTACTCTGCACTCACTACTCTGCACTCACTACTCTGCACTCACTACTCACTACTCTGCACTCACTGCTCTGCACTCACTACTCACTACTCTGCACTCACTACTCACTACTCTGCACTCACTACTCTGCACTCACTACTCACTACTCTGCACTCACCACTCTGCACTCACTACTCACTACTCTGCACTCACCACTCTGCACTCACCACTCTGCACTCACCACTCTGCACTCACCACTCTGCACTCACCACTCTGCACTCACCACTCACTACTCACTACTCTGCACTCACTACTCTGCACTCACTACTCTGCACTCACTACTCACTACTCTGCACTCACTACTCTGCACTCACTACTCACTACTCTGCACTCACTACTCTGCACTCACTACTCACTACTCTGCTCTGCACTCACTACCCTGCACTCACTACCCTGCACTCACCACTCTGCACTCACCACTCTGCACTCACCACTCTGCACTCACCACTCTGCACTCACCACTCTGCACTCACCACTCACTACTCTGCACTCACTACTCACTACTCTGCACTCACTACTCTGCACTCACTACTCGGCACTCACTACTCGGCACTCACTACTCTGCACTCACTACTCTGCACTCACTATTAACTACTCACTACTCACTACTCACTACTCTGCACTCTGCACTCTGCACTCACTACTCTGCACTCACTACTCTGCACTCACTACTCTGCACTCACTACTCTGCACTCACTACTCTGCACTCACTACTCTGCACTCTCCACTCTGCACTCTGCACTCTCCACTCTGCACTCACCACTCTGCACTCACCACTCTGCACTCACTACTCTGCACTCACCACTCTGCACTCACCACTCTGCACTCACTACTCTGCACTCACTACTCTGCACTCACTACTCTGCACTCACTACTCACTACTCACTACTCTGCACTCTGCACTCACCACTCTGCACTCACTACTCACCACTCTGCACTCACTACTCACTATTCTGCACTCACTACTCACTACTCACTACTCTGCACTCTGCACTCACCACTCTGCACTCACCACTCTGCACTCACCACTCTGCACTCACCACTCTGCACTCACTACTCACTACTCACTACTCACTACTCTGCACTCTGCACTCACCACTCTGCACTCACCACTCTGCACTCACCACTCTGCACTCACCACTCTGCACTCACCACTCTACACTCACTACTCACTACTCACTACTCACTACTCTGCACTCACTACTCACTACTCACTACTCACTACTCACTACTCACTACTCTGCACTCACTGCTCACTACTCTGCACTCACTACTCACTATTCTGCACTCACCACTCTGCACTCTGCACTCTGCACTCTGCACTCACTACTCACCACTCTGCATTCTGCACTCTGCACTCACCACTCTGCACTCACCACTCTGCACTCACTACTCACTACTCACTACTCACTACTCTGCACTCTGCACTCACCACTCTGCACTCACCACTCTGCACTCACCACTCTGCACTCACCACTGCACTCACCACTCTGCACTCACCACTCTGCACTCACCACTCTGCACTCACCACTCTGCACTCACCACTCTGCACTCACCACTCTGCACTCACTACTCACTACTCACTACTCACTACTCTGCACTCACTACTCACTACTCACTACTCACTACTCACTACTCTGCACTCACCACTCTGCACTCACCACTCTGCACTCACTACTCACTACTCACTACTCTGCACTCACTACTCACTACTCTGCACTCACTACTCACTATTCTGCACTCACCACTCTGCACTCTGCACTCACTACTCACTACTCACCACTCTGCACTCTGCACTCTGCACTCACCACTCACCACTCTGCACTCACTACTCACCACTCTGCACTCACTACTCACTACTCACTACTCACCACTCTGCACTCACCACTCTGCACTCACCACTCTGCACTCACTACTCACTACTCTGCACTCACTACTCTGCACTCACTACTCTGCACTCACTACTCTGCACTCACTACTCTGCACTCACTACTCACTACTCACTACTCACTACTCACCACTCTGCACTCTGCACTCACCACTCACTACTCTGCACTCACTACTCACTACTCTGCACTCACTACTCACTACTCACTTCTCTGCACTCACTACTCTGCACTCACTACTCACTACTCTGCACTCACTACTCTGCACTCACTACTCTGCACTCACTACTCTGCACTCACTAATCTGCACTCACTACTCACTACTCTGCACTCACCACTCTGCACTCTGCACTCACCACTCTGCACTCTGCACTCACCACTCTGCACTCACCACTCTGCACACACCACTCTGCACTCACCACTCTGCACTCACCACTCTGCAGTCACTACTCACTACTCTGCACGCACCACTCTGCACTCTGCACTCTGCACTCACCACTCTGCACTCACCACTCTGCACTCACCACTCTGCACTCACCACTCTGCACTCACCACTCTGCACTCACCACTCTGCACACACCACTCTGCACACACCACTCTGCACTCACCACTCTGCACTCACCACTCTGCACTCACCACTCTGCACTCACTACTCACTACTCTGCACCCTGCACTCACCACTCTGCACTCACCACTCTGCACTCACTACTCACTACTCTGCACTCACTACTCACTACTCTGCACTCACTATTCACTACTCTGCACTCACTACTCACTATTCTGCACTCACCACTCTGCACTCACCACTCTGCACTCTGCACTCTGCACTCACTACTCACTACTCACTACTCACCACTCTGCACTCTGCACTCACCACTCTGCACTCACTACTCACCACTCTGGACTCACTACTCACTACTCACCACTCTGCACTCACCACTCTGCACTCTGCACTCACCACTCACCACTCACCACTCTGCACTCACTACTCACTACTCTGCACTCACTACTCTGCACTCACTACTCTGCACTCACTACTCACTACTCACCACTCTGCACTCTGCACTCACCACTCACTACTCTGCACTCACTACTCACTACTCTGCACTCACTACTCACTACTCTGCACTCACTACTCACTACTCTGCACTCACTACTCACTACTTTGCACTCACTACTCACTACTCTGCACTCACTACTCTGCACTCACTACTCTGCACTCACTACTCTGCACTCACTACTCACCACTCTGCACTCACCACTCTGCACTCACCACTCTGGACTCACCACTCTGCACTCACCACTCTGCACACACCACTCTGCACTCACCACTCTGCACTCACCACTCTGCAGTCACTACTCACTACTCTGCACGCACTACTCTGCACTCACTACTCACTACTCTGCACTCACTACTCACTACTCTGCACTCACTACTCACTACTCTGCACTCACTACTCACTACTCTGCACTCACTACTCTGCACTCACTACTCTGCACTCACTACTCACCACTCTGCACTCACCGCTCTGCACTCACCACTCACTCAAGTCCATGCAATTAGAGGACATAACATTCTGAACAAGCACCTACCTCTCAGTGCCCTCACTGCCTTGCGGAACTTCTTGATGCCGGCCAGGAAGAGAGCAGTGATCGGCGCGCGGCGGGGACGCTGGCGCCGTGAGCGAGACTGAATCCGCGCGTGGCCAGCTCTTGTCGCTCCCTCTCCCATTAGGATTGCTGGGCGCGTGCCCAGCTCTTGTCTCCTTTTGTCGGCTTTGGCGGCTGACATGATTACAATAGTTCTCTGCCGAGACCTAAAAATGTGGGAATATTTCTTATTTAACCATCCTGTGCCTCTGCCTGCCTGTGGAATCAACATCTGGTTTAGACATACAGGGGCCTGAATGGGCATTCATTCTAGACAGTCACGCAAATGGAGTTGATGTGCACCCCGCATATCCTGATAGCTCAACTGATGGGCCTTCCTGAGCTAAAGTAGTGGGAGGAGCTGTCAACTACACCTGAATAGCAGGGGGTAACACAGGCTGCCGTAGCCCCCGGGAGGCAGGGGGGCCCAAAGTTCCAGGGGGCCCCCTCAGCACAGCATTTTGGCCGGAGAGTTCCTGATAGAGTCCAGAGGGGGCCCCTCCACTTACCTTGCAGGGCGGCCCCCTGAAGTTTCGGTACGCCACTGGTTTATTGACATATTTGACTCGGGTATCTAGTGACTGGATTCTGAATATTGTGATGAAAAAGGTGGCTTTGTTTATTTTTGAGTGTGTTTAACAGGTTCAGATTTCAGTATGCTTTTGTTTCAACTGAACTGGCACAGTGTGTTTCGATTGTTTTCATTTACAGGCGCATTAAACTTAGCGATTAGAGCCCCCAACATTGAAAGTGAAACACTCCGTGATTCCATCTGCTTATCCCTGGGGCGCTAGACAGTTCTTTGGGCCCCCACGGATGCAAAAGGCAACATGACTCACTCTTCCCATTCACAATTCTTATTATTGGTATTGCATGCTGACTAAACATTTGTGTTTTTTAAGATTAGCCCTCTTACACAGGATTGTACTTTCGTAGCACTCAATTAAGTGTTATCATCGCGAAACATATGGGTTTCATTTTATAAACTGTAGAAGGAAAAGATGCATCGCGGCAGTAGGGACATTAACCCTCCGACCTACTGCAGGCAAAATGTGGCGACTGGATAGGTAATCTTTTGGGATACAGCATCCACACCAGAGAATTGTGGACTTAATTTGTATGTTACAGTCTTTATCACAGAACAATCACAGTTAATGGGCTTGCCACAGGGCTTTGAGTGTAACCTGCTGATTACAAGTTAGAAACAAGGCAAGTTATCTCAGTGGCTCGTGCACATAATGGAAAGATATGCATGTAACATGTAGGCCAGTGGTTCCTTTAACTTTTTCAACCCACGGCTCCCTTGAGGTATTAGCCCTCGGCCGTGGCTCCCCACTATGTTACAATTTTTTTTTTAGGGTGTGGGATGTATGCCCGGTCTCAGGAGTGCGTAGTCCCAGAAAGTGCACAATCGT
Organism: Lissotriton helveticus; assembly: GCF_964261635.1. Classification (NCBI taxonomy): domain Eukaryota; kingdom Metazoa; phylum Chordata; class Amphibia; order Caudata; family Salamandridae; genus Lissotriton; species Lissotriton helveticus. The sequence continues at coordinate 701,711,596 of NC_136073.1, read as the reverse complement.
GACTGCAATGTTTTGATTTAGGTCCACTGAACAGTCCTTAAAGGGTTACAAAGAACAGCACCTCTCTCTTTCCATGAACAAATTAAAGGGGATTGGAGTAGCTTGACCAAGACTGGAGACAAGCTGAAGAAACCTGCAATACCGACAGAGAGAATACTCCCAAAATGAGACAGAGTGGGGGCCACCGGTAGACCAGACCGATACCTCTGCACCCAGAAGGCGTAAAGTACCAGGGAGCACTTAACTGGCACTTGTAGCAGAGTGTGAACTACAAACCAGTGTAATTTAGACATTAAAGTGGTTGGAGTTTATTTAAATTGTGCCTATGACTTCATTACTTTTATTGGCAGGAAGCAGTGGAACCCCAAACTCACTTCGGTCAATGAATAACACACTCAAAATAGCTATAAAAACACGAGACGTACGTTAAAATGTTTATTTTAAAATCTTAGTCGAGTGCATAAAATATGAACTGTAACAATACAGAAGGCATTTACAATAGCATGTAATTGTCAGCAAAAACACTAATTTCTAACATTTTTAGTGAGTTCCAAATATCCTAAAAGTCTAAAGCTATTTCTAAGCACTATGCTAAATTTTAGCTGCAACGGTAAACAGCCTGTCTATTGTCAGAGTTTATTAGGATAGATCGCACAGCACATCTGTTTTCATTAGGAAATAGCAACTCAGTAATTCTTTATTATGGCTTTGCCTGGGAATGGAAAGCAGTGCTTAGCTGAAGGGTGCACTGTTCCCAGCGTCTTCTCCGACTAAGCCTGGTTGCCGTTGCAAAGACTTGTGGCCTCTGGCTTAGTCCTAGTGTGAACCCTAGGTCAGATACCTACGTTTTAATCGTATCTGTAGGAGAGTAGGGTCTGCTTCCTATGGTCACCCCCACTTTTTGCTTTGCTTTACTGGTTTTCGACTTAGATGTGGCTGTGGGCCTGCTAATCAGACCCACAGCCCAGATGCACTCTCTCTAAATTTACACCATGTACTCTAGGTACATACACAATTCGGAATTGGTTCACCTTGTCAGCCCCTGTAGAAGTGTACCCTAGGTACTCAGGGCATAGGTGTAACCAAGGCCTACCAGGGGCTGCAGCATGTATTATGCCACCCCTGGCTGGCCACTCAAACTGACACAACTGGCTGATCACTGAGCTGGGGCAAGGTCGTGTAATCACTCCTTGCTTAGGTATAGTATTCCTATATCTACCCTTATATATAGACACACAGTAACCTATAAGTCACTCCTATGGCAGGCCTTGACAATCCTGGAGGCAGAGTGCTTGGTTATGTGTGAGATGGTGCTCTAGCATGAGCTGAGCTTGTCTGCAGATTTCGGAACCATGTCCTTATAGCTGTTCTATGATATTGCCATACCATATACTCTTAAGTGCATTATAATCCTCGCGGTTGAATGCTAACTTTGGTTTGGCTTTATCTAAACATGTCGTGTAAGGTGTTCTATGCTTTGGAATACTACCCCTCACCATTTCTGCCGACGGGGGTAGCATTCCACCCTTCTAGAGGAAGAAGACCTGTTGTTGCGGACTATCCCGGTTAAAGTTAACCAGAGCCCCAGCGTCACAAAATGGACGCTGCTGCCACAGACACAAGTCTGACCTCCTGCTGCTGGGAGTCCTTCCAGTCACGGAGGTTTGGACAATAGGTTTCCTGCCTGGAGAGGTGCGAGCACCACCCCAGACAGGACTTTGTGTATTGGGACAGGGAGGGCTGAATAGATTGAGACACTGCCTGGGGCACACTAGGTGCTCCATGCATACCCCAGTTCAAACCGGTTGCTGGGGCACTCCAGCCCCAGCTCTGGCACAAAACTGGACAAAGGAAAGGGGGTGTAACCACCCCCCTTCCTGGTCCCACTGAAGAACCGGGCCTTATGGGCCTGGCGGCGCAGGGCACGCCTTAATCAGAGTTCACCTGGCTTGTCGGACAGAGACATGAGACACTCTGTTAGGCGTAGAAAATCAGGTTTATTAGCTGCAGCTAAGCAGAGTTGTCCCAGAAGTACAGAGTAGGTTCTTAGGAGACTGCCACTTCAATTCCGTGGTGCACAATCTTTTATAACACACATATTTACGATATGTATTCTCAACACATACAAAGCCAACCAATAGGAGAAGTTGGAAAACAAGCTATCGAATGTCCCAAATACGCCCTTCTTTCAGACTCTATGTGTTACCCCTCCTCATAAGTTAATCAATGCTAGTGCCATAATCTAATTCGCAGGTGGCAGGACGTATTTGTGTGCCTCAAAGGACAGTTGTGTAACAAGAGAATACAAGGAGAGAATAGCGAAGGCCAGTCGGAGAAGATAGAATAAGGAAAGAATACAGAAAGCCAAACAATCAGTAAAGACAGGGATCAATCAGTCCAGACATGGATCAGTGGACTCGGCCAGACCCTGACATCGGTTTCATAAGCAAGGGCAGGGGGTTACTTTTTTACAGAAGAGACACGTAGCAGCTGGAAACGGCAAAAACACTCGTGTCGCCGTGTCGCCTGAGTGAAGGCAACACAAAATGGTGGCAGGCCACAAAATGGCGGCCAAATACGGAACGAAGTCGGAAATCAAAGAACCTCAGCCCCTCCTTTTGCCATTACTCAGGCAAAACACAAAAGACTCAAGTTAATCTGAATCAATGTCAATGGCCATGAGGTCATCGAGCTGTTGCTGCACCATAATTTTAATGTGCTCTGTTCTCTGTGACACAGGTCGTGGGACACACATGGTGGTACAAAGACCACAGATGGCGGGACCACATTCTACACACAGACAACAAGAAAAATGATGGCCAGAACCATTCCAAGGAAGGTTACCACCTTCCATCCCCATGTGGACAGTAGTCCCCAAAACCAACCCATCACCGACCAATCTCCTGAATCCTGATGAATCGACTCGGAAATTACGTGTAATTTAGAGATGGCTTGGTATACTGTAGGGGCATTTTCAGGAATATAAATGCAGCAACTAGACCCGATCAATTTACAGACTCCTCCGCGGTCTGCTAAAATAATGTCTAGAACCATCCGGTTCTGCAAAGTCATAAGGCGGTCCGCCTGAAGTTCATCTGTTAAATTACTCAAGGCTCCAGAAGTCACATTTATGGTAGCCTCAACAACACAGACTAGTTGTCTAATATTTCTGCTATTGACCATTGGGCCCCAGAAAGGAAGGAGTCCCTTGAAAAAGCCCCCTCCCTCTTTTCCTGTGGTGTCTTTATTATCAATAACCCCTCTGCCATATCTATTTTTATGATAACCTGAGGGAGCAGTATATGTAGGAGGGAGAAGAAAAGCCACATAACATGATCCCGAAAAGTTGGTGGGGAGCCACGTGTAGGCTCTGTCATGGCAAACAAAATATGTGCCTTGAGATGGTACTAATGGTGAAGGAATCTGTGATGAATAAATGTATGTACGGGAACAGACACTCTTTTCCTGCTGGTCATTAATATTTCTACCATTTATCTGCAGACACAAATTTCCTCGATGAGGGACGGTCCAGATTGGTGGTGATATTCCTCGTTTAGCCTTATCTGTGAGGCTAGTAACATAACGAGTCACATTCCAACCATCATATGCTCGTTTCTCATCGACGGGAATCCTACCACTTTCGGAGACTCTAGCCATAGCCACTATTCCCTTTATCACAGAACTATGACTAAAATTTGCTCCACCAGCATATGGACCAGCAAGAGGATGTCGAAGTTGATTCTGGTAGGCATTAGAAAACATAGCCAGATAGGCCCAGGCTGAACCTTCATAAGAGAATGGAAGGACTGGACATGGCATCCCTTTCTCTGTGTTATGGGGTGAAGTACCGGGTTATTTAGAACCCAGCGGTGCCAGGGGACACACCCGAAGACTTCAGGTTCTCCTGTCTCAGACTACAGAAACACAGAAACTTCTTGGTGACGTCAAAGATCAGATTTATTGGCTGCAGCCAGTAACAGGTATGCTAGAAGTACAACACGGTGTATGTTCTCAGGAGACTGCTCAACTTTACAAAGCTAGTCATCCCTTTTTATACCAAATATTATGCTTCAGGCGAACATTCCTTATTTTACAGTTGGCCATTCACATGTTTTCACGACAAAACCGCAGAATCATGATGACAAGCCCATTTTTCAGTTTGCCCAGGCCACAATCAATTTTTAGTCAAACCCAACAATCTTCATCAGACAGGTCGATCGAACCCACCATAAAAACAGGCACATCCCCATCGTAAATGGACCATAAAAAAGGAGCAGAGACAGGTGTGAGCAAGATAAGACATAGCTGTGCGCAATAAAAGGTTTGATGGTGTCTTGTGTCTTGATCGGCAATCTTGATCAGCTACTGGGAAAGGAACTGGCTTAACAAGTTTGGCTTCAGGCAAGGGGGTCGCTCGCTCAAGTCATTCTGAAGTCAGCTAAAGTGTACGTGTGCTTAGAGACTCGTTCGGCCACTGTGATCGGCCTATGTGAGGGCAACCACAAAATGGCTGCCGTACGGAAGATGGAACCCGAGGGTTCAGAACGGGGACTCTGATTTCACGGTGATCTCGTCACTCGAATATGACGAAAATACTTGTACACCTTACACTCGCCATTTTTGGTCTGATGCTACCAAAATCGTCATGGTATGAAGACTTTTATGAAACGGGTTCAGAATTTCAGTACCTCAGACCCTCCTTTTGCCCTTACATAGGCAATAACCTAAACCCATGTTAGTCTGAGTCTAGGTCTATACTCATCAGGTCATCAAGATGTTGCTGTAGCATCATCCTATTACTTAGCACGTCTCTTGATACAGGTTTCCTTACACACGATGTAGCACAGAGGCCACATATAGCAGGAGCACACTGTACGCACAGACAGAACAGGAAAAGAATGGCTAGGATCATCCCAATGATCATCAGAATCTTCCATCCCCACGTGGATAACAGTCCCCAGAACCATCCCATCAACGACCAATCTCCTTTATCCACATGTATAGATTCGGAGATCTTATGCAGTCTTAAAATAGCCTGGTACACTGTCGGAGCATTATCTTGACTGAAGACACAGCAACTTGATTGGATCACTTTACATACCCCACCTCGATCTGCAAGTATGACGTCTAACGCAACTCTGTTCTGGAGTGTCATAAGACGATCCGACTGGAGCTCAGCAGTCAAGTTACTAAGGGCACCGGCAGTTTCAACTACGGTGGACTCGACCACCCTCGTCAATTGTCGTATGTTCCTGCTGTTAACCATAGGTCCCCAAAACGGCAGAAAACCCTTCAAGAAGTCACTCAATTCTTGTCCTGCAGTATCTTCCTTACTGAAGACACCTCTAACTACCCTTGTCTTGTGGTAATCTGCCGCAGCTGTGTAGGTGGGAGGCAACAGGAACGAGACAAAACATGTGCCCGAGACATCAGGGGGCAACCATGTGTATGCTCTGTCATAACAGATGAAATAGGTACCCTTAGCTGCTAGGAACGATGGGGAAGTCTGAGACGCAAAAACATATGTCTCAGTGCAGATACTCTTCCCTAACTGAGCTCTTGGATTCTTGCCATTACCTTGCAGACATAGATGACCCTGATGGGGTACAATCCAAATCGGAGAGGATCTTTTTGCTCGCTGATTCTCACTCAGACTCGCTCCATATCCAGTCACGTTCCATCCAATATGCGCTAGTGTCTCATCTTTCGGGGTAGCCTCATAGGAACTAGCTCCCTTTATCATGTCGACTATTCGCTTGACTAGAGCACTATTCTTTGGGTTGTCTTTCACAGAACGTAGGGGGTGGACTTCGCGAGCATAGATGAACATCGTTCGGTATGCCCACACAGAACCATTATAGCTGAATGGCAGGACTAGGTAAGGAATACCTTTATCAGTAGTATGAGGTATAAGACCACACACCCAACAGTTAGTTGTGTTCACTACTAATTGGTGTTGGTGCAGAAGCTGAACAAAGGAGTTATTAATAAACTCTAATCTTCTAACGGACTCATGTTCAGGTAGAGGGTGAAAAGAATGCGAGGAAACAGTAGACGGAGGTATGGGCTGTGCAGTGGGTGCAAATGTCACTCAAAAAGAGAATAAAACATATCCCATTAAAAACATCATCACGCTAAGCAACATGAAAATGCATAATATCAGAAAACGTTTTCTAGTCATCACTGTACACAGTTTGGCTCTAAAATTCATCTCTTTGGCAGGTCTCTCCATCTCGAAAAACTCCATCCTCTAACCTTGCTGCTCGCTGAGGTAGGGTGTTCCGTGCTAAGGAATGCGTCTGTCAGTCCAGGGAACGCCCTAGGACCAACCAGAACCGTCGACCTTGTGCCTTCGGCTTGCACTCCAGAAACTTGACGCCGCGACCCTACAGCTGAACCCGGATGGCGGTTCGAAAAACAAAAATCGGTCAAAACAGTTTCTCGAATGGGAGAGCTGAACCTTTTTCTCTAAAAAGTAAAAATAATTTTATTTGTTCATGGTTCTTGGTCTCAAATTATAACGGCTTTTTCCAGATAACGTCTGGTCTTGGAATAGGAGTTCAGGCCCGGTAGTGTCCAATCGAACTGACGGTGGCACGGCTTCTTGCAAAAGGTCGTCGCTTTCACGCTCAGAACTTGTCCCAATTAAACGTTCATCGCTGAAAGGCAGAAAACGAGGCACAGTCTCAGTTTCAGAATCAGCAATACCCTCCTGGACCCACCGGTCGCACGGCAGAGGCAAAGGGACCCTCTTGCAGTGTACGTCGTGGATCCAGTTCTTTTTTCCTTGCACTCGTACTGCAGCTCTTGTGGACAAAAGCACCAAGTAGGGGCCGATCCAGCGGGGCTGATCGTTCTTTCTCCGCTGGAAGTTCTTGATTAATATCCACGATCCAGGATCGATTGCATGCCCTGGATCTCCAGAAGCCTGAGGCAGTGTATCATGAACCTGTTGGTGTAAGACACGCAATTTAGCCGTCAGATCATACAAGTAATCAAGCAGTACTGGGTGTTCAATCTCGCTGAATTTCGTCGGCCTCGGCACTCCCCATATGTTGGCCGGGCGACCAAACACAATATCATAAGGACTAAGTCCTACTCGGGAATGTACAGTCATCCTAGTTGACAAAAGTGCTAATGGCAAAGCATCAGGCCATTTAAGGCCAGAGCTTGCTTGTATCTTGGCCAGTTTTAGTTTAAGAGTGCCATTATAGCACTCTACTAGTCCAGCTGATTGGGGGTGATTTGCAGCATGGAACTTCTGGCGGATTCCTAGCCCTTCACACACTCTCTTCATCACTTGACCCACAAATTCACTCCCATTGTCACTCCAAACCATTCTCGGCAAACCAAACCTAGGGAAGAACTCTTTGAGAAGGGCTTTCGCTGTGGACAAGGCAGTATTATCTTTTAGGGGATATACTTCTACCCATCTCGAAAAGGCACAAACAACAACAAGTACGTATTTCAAGTTGTTGCACCTCTCCATGTGGATAAAATCTAGCTGCAAAACCTCGAACGGATATGTTGGAGGCGCAAAATGACCAGCTGGAGTTGGAGTTCCCTTACCAGGATTGTATCTCAGACAAACCATACAATTTTTAACCACATTATCTGCACACTTGGGAATTCCAGCATTTTGCCATACTGGAGCCAACAACTTACAGATCCCTTTCACACTGATGTGAGCCATTCCATGCGCCATTGTAACCACTGCAAGCACGTACGCATCGGGTAACAACCATCGCTGATGCTCTGAAAACTCAACCCAACAACCATTCGCATCCAAATTACCCGTACTCTCTCTCCACACACTCAATTCTTTCTCAGTAGCTTCAGCTTGGATAGACTTCACACTCTCCATCGTATCTTCACACATTCCAACGTCACCAATCCATCTTGCAGGGCCCGCAACATACATTCGACTTATCACATCTCTTGCCGTTTCTTTCGCAACCTCATCAGCAAACGCATTACCGCGACCAACGTCGTCAGTAACTTTCTTATGTGCACTGCATTTCACAATCACAACTTGCAACGGCAAAGTAAGTGACTCGAAGAGCTCATTTACAAACTGACCATGCTGAATCTTAGTTCCATGAGACGTGAGGAACCCACGTTCCTTCCACAATCGTCCAAAACTGTGAGCCACACCAAACGCATACTGGCTGTCAGTATATATGGTTACTTTCATTCCTTTTGATAATACACACGCTCTCGTAAGTGCAATCAACTCTGCTGCTTGAGCGGAGTTATGTGGGATACGTGCAGCTTCAACAATCGTATGCAAGGTCGTAACAGCATATGCCGCAGTCGTATCACCATTCGGAAGCTTGAAGCACGAACCATCCACCCATAAGGTACCATCACACTTCACAAGAGGAGTGTCCCTAAGATCTACTCTCCCTTTCGTTTCTTCTTCTGTCCTGAGAAAACAATCATGTTGTTCAGAAACCTCTGACTTTGCTACAATCAGTAACAACGTAGCTGGATTCAGCGTGTTGCATCTCTTTATGTGCACATGGCTCGCTAAAAGTGTCAGCTCATAACCTGACAATCGAGCACTAGTTAAGTGCTGCGTCTTGGTTCTGTTTAGCAAAGTATCCACTGCATGTGGAACCATTACTATCAACCTATTATTCATCACCAAACCAGCAGACTGTCGAATAGAAACAGCTGCTGCCGCTGTAGCTCTCAGACAACTCGGCAATGCTCTAGCTACCGGATCCAAAGTCGACGAGAAATACGCACATGGACGCTGCTTGTCCCCAAAAGATTGCGTCAACACTGACAATGCACATCCTTCTCTCTCATGGACATACAGTGTAAAGGGCTTACTGTAGTCGGGGGTACCCAACACAGGAGCCGAACATACTTTATGATGCAAATTAGACAAATGACGTAACAATGACAAGGTGGCTTCTTTACAAATCTCCTCAGTATCTGCAGCGATTAACAAATCGTCGACGTACTGAATAAGAGCAGCACCATCAGGTAGAACAATCGTATCAAGTTGTGTTTTCAAAGCCTGACTGTAGATTGGCGGACTCTCACAATAGCCTTGGGGAGCGCGCTTGAACCGGAAGCTCGACCTCCTAGAGAGAAACCAAAAATATCCCTACTCTCCTCGGCAATTGGGATGCTGAAGAAGGCATTCTTTAAATCAATCACTGAAAACCAAGTGGCGGAAGCTGGAATCATAGTTAATAAGGCAGTGATATCAGGAACAACAGGAAATTGTGGAACAACGATTTTATTCACCTCTCTAAGATCGATCACAAACCTGTTAACGGGTGGCTGAGAAGAGTCAGTACGTTTCAGGACAGGTAAAACAGGGCTATTGCAAACATTACCTCTCGTTTCTTCAATTACATCTTTCTCAATCAAATCATAAATGATCGCTAGCAACGCCTTTTCACCTTCATTAGAGATCTTGTATTGGGGAATGCACAGCATTTTAACATTCGCTTTCAACGTCACAACATATGGCGGTATTTCCAAAAGACCCACGTCATTAGGGCCAGTCGCCCACAGAATATCAGGAAGAGATAACAATTCTGCCGGAAGTTTATCCTTCGACAAATACATTGGAGAGACCACTTTCTTACCCAATTTGAGCTGTACTCCCGAAGGAGAACAATACAATGTCGCATACAATCTTTTCAACAGATCCAATCCTAACAAGTTCTCACCACAACCTGTTGTTAGAATAAGGGGTGCTTCGAATTCGCAAGGTCCAACAGAAAGAGACATAGGACTAGAAATCGGGTTCCTAACCGGGGCGCCAGAAAAACCTACTGAAACATTCGTCTCGCCAGACAAAGGTGCGCCAGCGAGTTTAGAGTGCATAATAGAACTCTTCGTAGCACCAGTAACCAACAGAAAAGGCTCTGACACACCTGATGTAATCACCTCAACATAAGGTCCACTCTGATCTACTGGAACTGAAACAACTCTCTCTCTTTGTCTATGGCTGTCCTAGCAATCATCACCTTCCATATTCTCACCTTCTGCATAGTAGTCATCGGCATAGTACTGAGTCGTCCTACCAGACGCGTTATTCTGCTGATCAAAACTAATAATTGAATTTTGAGGAGGAAATGGACGTGCGTTCTGGGAGAATCCTCCACGCCCTCTACCTCTAAGAGCTTGTGGAACTCCCCGACCTCTTGCGCTAGAAATACCATTCATGCGCCGTAACAACACAGGGCAGCTACCTTTAAAATGACCCTCTTCTTTGCAATATGCACACTGATTAGGGCCTACAGGAAAACGTGGTTGAGAACACTCGAACCTTTGCGAGTTTCTCTGAAATTGCTGTGGTTGCTGATAGTCACGCTGCTTACTACGGGGCGGATACGCTTCCTGTAAAAGAACCTTCGTTTTTAACTCTTTACTTTTCTTGTCTGCTCTGTCCTTCTCATCCTTATCTCTATTTTCGTAGTATTGTGCAGTAGCCAATATCTGTGTTGAAGAGGAAACGGCCCAAGAACTCCTTGAGTCTTTCAATTTCTTACACAACTCGGGAAGCAAATTGTGCACAAACTTGTCAACGAACAACCGTTGACCGCCTTCTGTACTCATGTCTTGACCACTGTGGTCGATAAACGTTTCTTCAAACCTAGTGAAGAAATCAGACACAGTTTCCTCTTTCTTCTGCTAGCATGCAGACAATTTATCCCAATTTACACGCATCGCAGGCATTAAAGTCTTCATGTAAGTAACGATCTTACCAGGGAGTTCTGCTACTAAAGGCTCAGGTTTAGCACCGCCTACTTGTCTGTCATTTGCCGCACTAATATTAGCCCATGTGTCCCCTAACTCCTGCGCATGATCCGTGTGACGAATCAAACCCCACAAAGGCTGTGGGACCACATTTCCAAACAACATGTCTATATCAGCTAAATTCATAACACATGAGTCTGCAGGCTGTGATAATTCCTTATAATAGCCTGCAGGATTTTTACGGGGGTCAGGTAAGGTCTGTTTAAGGGCCAAGACTTCAGCTCGCTTCCATGGAACATGTACCCAAGCACGCTGAAAATGAGGCTGAACAGGTGGATTAGCGGTTAGATCCCCTTCTTTCCAAACTGGGGGAACTTCTCTCATGGGATACTGTCTCACTTTCCTCCTAACAGAGGGATCAGGCTCAAACAACGATCGAGAAATAGCCTCATTCCTAAATGACGACAATGTCGCAACTGCTCTCTCAACGTCGGATCCCACAATCGTGCCTTTCGCAAACTCGAACCGTACACGACACAACTCAGGTGGATTGGGTTCCAAATCACGATCCTCCAATTCTTCGAGAAGAAAAACACACATTTTATCAAAAACATATCTCTGCTTTGGTGCTTCCCATTGGCGGTAGACATCCATAACAGACTCTAATTCATATCTTGTAGGGTTGGTAACCCATCTATGTGCCAAGTGGTCCAATACTCCCTTCTCTCTAGAATCAGGCAGTTGGCTACGCAACTGTGTATGCTCTGAAGCGGGGGTCGTGTTTAATGACCCAAAGAAAGGAGACAAAAGACTAGTAACAGTGTCCGTCATTCTTTGTCGTACAGAAGAAGTTGACAGAACAGGAGATAAAGCGGACTGAGAAGAAGCTAATGTAGGAGCAGTAGCAGAGGAGACAGCCAGAACAGGTGAAAAAGTCGTAGGTATTAAAGACGGAGCAGGTAGCAAAGTCGGCAGCCCTTGAGAAGGCTGCACCAGAGGAGTAGGAGCCAGCTGAAGAGGAGCTGGCGGCTGTGCAACAGTAAGAGGCAAAGCAACCAGAGGTTGCGCAACTAAGGGTTGAGGAGGTGCTGTAGCACTCTGCGCATAAGGGGGTGGCGAATTCAACAAATGTGACATTAACGGATCTTTCTCAAGTTCCTTCATTGCATCTTGCTGAAGAGGTGGCAAAACTGGATAGCATTTATCAATCGCCAGTTTACGTTGCCTCTGCAACTGTTCACTCGCTTGTTCCTCCTCATCATCCTTATACTGCATAGCAGCTTGCATTATCGAGATACCCCTTTCTCTTTTATTTTTCTTCGCTAATTTAATTTCTTTCTGTTTGGCTTCCTTTCGCCATAGGCGGAAAGAGTCAATCATCACTGGCCGGGCTTTCTTCTTAAAAAGTCTGACCTCTAGGTTATCTAAAATTTCCGTGTCGAAACTACCATATCGGGGCCATTATAGGACACCGTTCTTCTTTGTGTAACGAATCCATACTTCGTTATATGCGATGGGGCCCACGCCATGCTTCACATAGAGCTCATAGGTTGGAGTTCCAATTGGAGGAACCGGACACGAGTCCTCCAATCGGGAATCCCTATTATAACCACAACAAAACAAATTTCCAAGTCTGCTAAGACCAGGCATCTTCGCTCACTAGCCTAGCTTCAAACTTCAAGGGAATATTAAAAACGATAGTCTCGTGAATACACGAGTCCCTCGGCTTTGGTACTTGCAAGTACCAAATCAAAGATCCCAAGGGGATACCCAAAAACTAAGGACTGGGAGATGCTCCACTCATACTTAACTGAGGTATCGATGACGTCACCAGAAGACTCGTCTATCGTCTCGCTCTACAAATCATCAAAGGGTCCAAGACAGGGCGATAGTCAGGGCAGCAGTCCTTCGTAGCCGTCGGAAAGCGGGGAACCTCGCAGCAAAGACTTTCGGACCACGACGACATACAGGGGTCGATGAAGTGGTTGGCCTTCCTCCAGAATTTTCACACGAAGCTCCTCACGAACCTCAGGCTTGGACGGTACCGCTGAAATCGCCCAACGTTGGGCGCCAAATGAAGTACCGGGTTATTTAAAACCCAGCGGTGCCAGGGGACACACCCGAAGACTTCGGATTCTCCTGTCTCAGACTACAGAAACACAGAAACTTCTTGGTGACGTCAAAGATCAGATTTATTGGCTGCAGCCAGTAATAGGTATCCTAGAAGTACAAATACGGTGTATGTTCTCAGGAGACTGCTCTACTTTACAAAGCTAGTCATCCCTTTTTATACCAAATATTATGCTTCAGGCGAACATTCCTTATTTTACAGTTGGCCATTCACATGTTTTCACGACAAAACCGCAGAATCATGATGACAAGCCCATTTTTCAGTTTGCCCAGGCCACAATCAATTTTTAGTCAAACCCAACATTCTTCATCAGACAGGTCGATCGAACCCACCATAAAAACGGGCACATCCCCATCGTAAATGGACCATAAAAAAGGAGCAGAGACAGGTGTGAGCAAGATAAGACATAGCTGTGCGCAATAAAAGGTTTGATGGTGTCTTGTGTCTTGATCGGCAATCTTGATCAGCTACTGGGAAAGGAACTGGCTTAACAAGTTTGGCTTCAGGCAAGGGGGTCGCTCGCTCAGGTCATTCTGAAGTCAGCTAAAGTGTACGTGTGCTTGGAGACTCGTTCGGCCACTGTCATCGGCCTATGTGAGGGCAACCACAAAATGGCTGCCGTACGTAAGATGGAACCCGATGGTTCAGAACGGGAACTCAGATTTCACGGTGATCTCGTCACTCGAATATGACGAAAATACTTGTACACCTTACACTCGCCATTTTCGGTCTGATGCTACCAAAATCGTCATGGTACGATGACTTTTATGAAACGGGTTCAGAATTTCAGTACCTCAGGGGCATGAGTCCACAAACCCAACAGTCAGTTGTATTGACTGCTAGTTGATGCTGATGCAACAGCTGGATAAATGAATTGGTAAAATATTCTGTTCTCCTGGTTTGTTCGTGTTCTGGCAATGGTTTTCTCTCTCAAGAAGATTAAATAGTGTAGCAGGGGATCAGAGAAACCCTTGACGGAATTAAGGATGCCTCACACAATTACAAGGCTGGACAACGGTTGCCATCCTCCCTCATGATTGTATCGTGTCATCACTGGCCTCCTGCTCCAGCGGCGGGCTGGCGGTGCAATGCCTGCCGGGTAGCACGGCTGTCCTGCGATTCCGCCGCTGTGGGATGGGTAGGTGCCTACAAGTTTAGCGTCCCGAGCAATCTAGGAAACTCCTTCCTGCTCAGGCTCCCCAAGGACAGACCGTGGGGTTCTTCCACCAGGGCTTGCGGGGTGGGAATTCCTGCAGGATCTCCTCCTGCCCTGACATACAGGTTGTATCAGAAATTTCTATCAACTAGGTTGAAATTTCTCATGTGCTGATGAGCATCTATAGGTCCTGACGAATTGCCTCTCTGGCAAGAAACATGTTGACCGCACCTTAGGTGAGGGTTGAACGAGGGCAATTTACCTAATTCCTTGTGCCTCGCTACCCCTCCCTTTACCTTTTTAACTAGGCAGTGAGCCATCTCATTAAAGTGTTCTTAATGGACTCCACTGACCTATTTTAAAACCTTCACTCACGCTCACTACTGCACTTTGAGGTTCCTCACACACATGCATCTATTGGCCAGGAATAAAAGAACTCCACCAAAGAGTAGCACCACGTGCTACCCAGCAGGCATTGCACCGCCAGCCCGCCGCTGGAGCAGGAGGCCAATGATGACACGATACAATCATGAGGGAGGATGGCAACCGTTGTCTAGCCTTGTAATTGTGTGAGGCATCCTTAATTCCGTCAAGGGTTTCTCTGATCCCCTGCTACACTATTTAATCTTCTTGAGAGAGAAAACCAATTTAATTCATCCTTTGGGGAACTCTGTACACACGTTTGTTTTCTACTTGTAGGACACGTACACTGGACCCCGGTAAACATTGTCCTTGGTTGTCCCTCTTTATTGCTAACACGTGTTCTGGCAATGTATGAAACTGGTGCGGAAAGACAGTAGTGGGAGAAAACAAAGAAACAGAAGTAGGAACAGGTGCTTGCTGCATAGTATGAACAATCCAACCCACACAAGTCAATAAAATACATGTACATATTAAAATGCACAAAATTATGCCACATGGGCTAAGCAACAATTTTTTACATGTACTGTTAATTTTTTCATTTTTATCATTCTTTCCAAATTCGGTATCCATTCTCTAAAGCGTTGCTCTTGGTAATCTTCCTAGATCACTTAGTTGTGGTTATTAGCCGTCCTATGACACTGCAAGTCCTGCAGACCTATGTCACTACTCAGGTCACAGCCTAAGACTCCTACCGTGACCCTGCAACTTGATGGATAATAAAAAGAATGTCTCTTAAAGACTTCAAGTGTTCTTTGTCAATCTCGGTCTCAGACTGTACCGAGTTTTATCAGGTACTGTTTGTTCTCAAAACAAAGTCTCTGGATTTGTCATGTTCAACCTCAGATGTGATGGTACAGCTTCTTGCAACACGTCGTCGTCTTCTTTCTCAGATTTTGTCCAATCCAGGCGTGCACTACTGAAGGATACAAATCGAGGGACCCTTTCGCCTTCACTATCACCTATACCCTCGCAAACCCACTGATCAAAAGGCAAAAGCAAAGGTACCCTTTTACAGTGCACGCCATGGATCCAGTTCTTCTTTCCGACGACTTTCACTGCTGTACGTGTCACCAAAATGACTTGTCGAGGCGGTCCCAAACGAGGTTCCAAATTCTTCTTCCGCTGAAAATTCTTCAGGCAGACCCAGTCTCCAGGTTGGATGGAGTGCCCTGGGTCCGTGGAAACCTCTGGTAAAGCGTTTTGTAGCTGCTGATGAAGAACACGCAATTTAGTGGTGAGGTCATGCAAGTAGTCAATTAACATAGGATACAGAATATCAGAGTACTTTTTAGGTCATGGGACTCCCCAGACGTTAGCCGGGCGTCCAAAAACAACCTCATATGGGCTAAGTCCCAGGCGAGAATGTACAGTTGTTCGCGTAGATAGGAGTGCCAAAGGTAGAGCATCGGGCTAAGGAAGACCCGTGCTGGCCTGAATCTTTGCCAGTTTAAGCTTGAGAGTGCCATTATAGCATTCTACCAGACCAGCTGACTGAGGGTGGTTTGCCGCATGGAATTTCTGCTTAATACCAAGGCCTGCACACACCTTCTGCATAATTTGGCCTACACATTCACTTCCGTTGTCACTCCAGACAACTCGCGGCAAATCAAACCTCGGGAAAAATTCCTTCAAGAGGACTATGACAGTGGACAAAGCAGTATTATCCTTTAGGGGGTAGGCCTCTATCCATCTGGAAAAGGCACACACCACCACCAGAACATACATTAAATTATTGCAACGTTCCATATGAATATAATCTATTTGCAATACCTCAAAAGGATATATAGGGGAACAAAATGACCTGCCGGAGTTGGGGTTCCCTTTCCTGGATTATGCATCAAGCAAATGATACAATGTTTCACCACATTTTCCGCACATTTAGGGATTCCTTCATTCTGCCATACTGGAGCCAGAACTTTGCATATCCCTTTTGCACTAATGTGAGCTGGACCGTGCGCCATAGTAACCACTGGCAATACATAGGCGTCTGGTAACGGCCAACGTTGGTGTTCTGACAATTCCGTCCAACACCCTGTCGCGTCCAACATTCCCGTACTTTCTCTCCACTTACTCAATTCCTTTTCTCTAGCCTCTCCTTGAATCATTCTCACACTTTCTGTTGTGTCCTCACACATTCCTGCTTCTCTGACCCATCTTGCAGGGCCTGCAACATACATGCGACTTGTAGCATCTCTCGCTGTTTCTTTCGCTACCTCGTCTGCAAAACCATTCCCACGACCCACATCATCAGTGATCCTCTTATGTGCACTACACTTCACAATTGCTATTTAGGTAGGCAAGGTAAGTGATTCTAAAAGATCATTCACTAACTGACCATGCTGTATTTTAGTCCCGTGTGAAGTAAAGAATCCTCTTTCTTTCCAAAGGCGGCCAAAACTGTGGGCCACCCCGAATGCATATTGGCTGTCGGTGAACACGTTCACTCTTTTTCCTTCAGCCAATACACAAGCTCTAGTCAAGGCTATCAATTCAGCTGCTTGGGCTGAATTCTGCCTGATACGTGCTGTCTCGACAACCGTATGCAGAGTAGTAACAGCATAAGCTGCAGTCGTTTCACCATTAGGGAGCTTAAAACAAGACCCATCCACCCATAAGATCCCATCCGGGTCCACGAGTGGCGTATCTTTTATATCTATTCTGCCTTTCGTTTCCTCCTCTGTACGGAGAAAACAATCATGCTGTACTTGCGTATCTTTCTCTTCTGTAATGGGCAGCAGTGTTGCTGGATTCAAAGTATTACATCGCTTGATGTGTATATGACTAGCCAAAAGTGTCAGCTCATACCCAGACAAACAAGCACTCGTGAGATGTTGTGTTTTCGTTCTGTTCCGAAGAGTATCCACTGCATGTGGTACCATAACCACAGGGGTGTTATCCAGTACCAATCCAGTGGATTGACGAATGGAGATCGCTGCGGCTGCTGTAGCTCTAAGACAACTAGGCAATGCCTTGGCTACTGGATCCAATGTAGCCGAAAAATAGGCACATGGCCACTGTTTATCTCCAAATTGTTGTGTTATAACTGACAACGCACAACCTTCTCTTTCATGAACATAGAGTGAAAAGGGTTTACTGTAATCCGGAGTACCTAACACAAGGGCAGAACACAGAGCAGTACGTAAGTCAGAAAAACTCTTCTGACATTCATCAGTCCAGGGAAGAGGCTGGGGCGTGTCTTTTAAAGTAAGCGCCAGCAAAGGTTTAGCCAACAAAGAAAAATTTGGAACCCACTGTCTACAATAGTAGGTAATGCCCAAAAAGGCAAGCACCTCCCTTTGTGTGGATGGTACAGACATTTGTGCGATTGCTTTAAAACGTTCTGGGGTCAATCGCCTTCCCTCCTTCGACAAGAGATGACCTAAATAGGTAACCTCTTGGCGACAATATTGTAATTTAGAGGGAGACACTTTGTTTTTTGTTTTTTTTTTAAATATTTTTTTATTTTCCAATTAAACACAATGTATAGACAGTGCGACACAATTTCCTATATAATTAATAAACAAAAAAAATAAATAAATAACTAAACATTGCCCATAACATTGGAATAAAACATTACAGTACTTCATCTTGAACCAATACAACATAGTAAATCACCCAATACATACATAAGCAAACCTAAAAAAACATGAGATTACTACCATAATTAATACGCATTACGCTGCTTCAAAGCTTAATCCGGTCAGACAAAGCAATTATCCCAATACATGAACGTTTCTACAGATATTGCCCAGAACAGTATCTTCTCATGATATCCCGAATCCAGCCCGCCACCTACTAATGGGTTCCCATATTCTTGACCCCAATTGCCTTCCTCTCCTACCTTTCCTTGCATATATAGCTTTTTCCAAATTATACGCTGCCAATAGGTTAGCGAGCCATACTTGCATACCTGGTGGGTTCTTATCCAACCATGCCCTTCTCTCCGCAAAGGTATCCTCAGCAACTATTCCCAATAATATCAGGGCAGGTTTAAGGGTAATTTTCATATCTAGGGATGAGTCCAAAAATCTCTCTATATCATTGATTAAAGAATGAAGCTGAAGACATAGGGCAAACATATGTACTATGTCAGCGTCTGGTGAGTTACAGCGTGGGCACAAAATCCCCGTAGTACCGCCCCACTTCGCTATTCTGGCTGGAGTGTAATAGAGTAGGTACAGAGTTTTGTAGTGTTGTGACTGCAATGGCGCAGAGCAAAGTAACGTTCTTCCTAAGTCCAATGACTCCTGAAACCATCCACCTTCTCCATCCAATTTCTCTGCCCACTTACAACCATACTTGTCCCTATCGTCCTGCTTTAATTCTGCGAGGCTTGCATAAAAGCTACGTATTGAGCGATCTCCCCCTAGCCTAATCTTCTCCATAATATCCACTCTATTAAACCCAGTCCGCCCACCTACCTTCGTCCCCAGGAAACTCCTTATCTGCAGGAATTTAAAGAAATCCCGTCTATCTAATCCAAACCTCTCCATTAAGTCTGTAAACTGCACAAAGCCCGCTAGATTCATCACATCCCCTACCTGAACAATCCCCTTCGCTGCCCAACCCTCCATCGTCCTGTCCCCAAATATTTCAGGTGGAAAAGACCTATTTTTCAGTAGCCTTGTATACCAGTTAAATCTCTCAATACCCACTTTCTTCATAAAAGCAGTCCAGATCTTGATTCCAGCTTCCAATGTCTTGAATCTAGTTCTTTTATAATATCCAAACTCTATACAGTTTAAAAAGCAATTTTCCACCTCCTCCCCCAAAACTGCTACATAAACCCTATCAGAGCTGTCCATCGTTCTCTGATCGAGGCCTGCCCCTCCAATCAGCCCTTGAAGGTATTGAATCGCGGCTGCCAAATAATATAACCTGAAGTCAGGTGCTCCTCACCCACCTCTCTCTCTAGGAAGAGTCATGAACCTATATGCTCTACGGGTTTTGCCCTGTGCCCATATAAATCTGTTAAGGACAGCTTCCAGTGAATTGAACCATTGTACCTCAAAATAAAGGGGTATTGCCCTAAACAAGTATAAAAATGTGGGCAATATTAACATTTTAATAACATTCGTACACCCCACTAAAGAAAGATGCAAATTATTCAATCGTTCCAGATCCAATTTTACCCTACTCAACAAGGGAGTCATATTCCTCTGTACCACAGTACCAACATCCGCTGAAATTATTACCCCCAAATATACCGCCGAGCCCATAACCCTTTGATCCGTACACCCCACAACATGTTGATTACAAACTATTTGGGTTTTAGCCCTATTTAAACTATAGCCCGAAACCTGTCCAAAATTAAGAGCCTCAGCTTCAACCTCTCTAATAGCTCCCTCTGGGTTAGATGTCAGCACAGCCACATCGTCTGCGTAAGCCAGGGTTTTAGCCACACAGCCCTTCAATCTCATTGGGGGGATCGCCTGATTATCTTCCAACCTACGCAAAAAGGGATCTAAATATAATGCGAAGAGAAGAGGAGATGAGGGGCAACCTTGTCTGGTTCCTCTTTCTATCTTCACTGCCGCTGAGTGTCCTCTGTTTACCCTAATTCTGGCGCTAGGGTTCTTATATAATGATTGCAATGCTTTAATAAACCGTTCCCCTATGCCGCCCCATCTTAAGGTTTGCCATAGATATTCCCAGGAGACCCTATCAAATGCTTTCTCAGCATCCAAAAGCAGTGCCGCCATAGGGTCTCCCAGGATACCAGCAGCGTCGAACATTGTAATCACCTGCCTTGTGTGCACTGTAGTACCTTTTCCTGGTATAAACCCATGCTGTGAACACACTACCAGATTCTCCACAACCCCAGCTAATCTCTTAGCCAGCATTTTCGAATAGACTTTAGCATCCGTGTTCATCAACGTGATCGGTCTGTAGGAGCCTGGTTGAATTGGGGGTTTCCCTTTTTTTAAGATTACAATAATATCAGCTCAACCCCATGAATCAGGTACAGCCTCTCCAGTTTGAGCAAGCTTCATAACCCCAAACATATCAGGCCCCAAGGCACTAAAGAAAGTTTTATAAAATTCAACCGGAATCTGGTCCGGGTCCGCGGCCTTTCAAGGAGAAAGAGTGCTCAATGCCATTGATAACTCCTCCATCTGAAAGGGTAGTTCCATCTCCTCCTTATCTTCCTCCGCCAAACATGGCGGGATAATGCCACTTAGGTAACTTTCAATCTTCTCTACCTCTCTTAAGCTGTCCTCCTGGTATAACTGCGCATAGAACCGCCGGAACACCTCCCTCACTCCTTCTGTATCTTGAATATTAGCTCCCTGCTCATCTCTGATTTCCATAATATCCGCAGCTGCCAATCTCTGCCTAGTGCGGACAGCTAACAAGTGTCCCACTTTCTCACTGAGCTCATACGCTCCTTCTTTCCTAATCAAATAGTTGTCTGCTGCTTTTTTAGCTATATGTTCTGTTGCTGTGGCTTTTAATGAAACAATTTTAAGTAGATATTGTTCCAATGAGAGCTGATCTTCAATAGCTATTCCCAATTCCCCTTCTGCTTTCAGCAATTCTCTATTTATCTCCTTAATTCTATCTTTTTCATTTTTCTGAGATGAGAGAACAAAGCTCAGGGTCTCTCCCCTAACCCCTGCCTTAAAGGCGTCCCAAACCACCCCTGGTGGTGCCGTACCTCTGTTAATATCCCAAAACCCCTTAATCCAACCCTCCATATACCTCCTATACCCCTCATCCCTCTAGAGTGCTCTTTCGAATGTCCATTGTGCTTCCTTCCTCACCCCTTGGCCTATCTTGATAGTTAAAATAACCGGACTATGATCCGACACCACTCTCGGTTGTTTTTCAATCTGTACCCCCCCATTAGGGATCCCGAGATCAGAAAATAATCCAGCCTAACAAGAACTCTATGGGGAGCTGAATAGAATGTACTGGCATCTTTATTTGGATGAATCTAAACCCATGGATCAGTCAACAAGTTATGGGCCACTAGCCCTGCTATAGCCCTATAAGTTTTCTTTTTCCTACCTACATAATGACCACCTGTCTGTAAGAATGAACTCGAGGGATCATGTATATTAAAATCCCCACAAAGTACAATTGGTTCTAACCAATGTGCTAACTCCGCATCTAAGTAATGAAAAACCTCAGGATCGTCTTCCGTTGACCCATAGACTGTAGCGAGAGTGAATTTATCGCCTTTGAAACTTAGTTCCACAATCACCCATCGGCCCCACTGATCTTCCTTCTTCCTTATTACTACCACATCCCTACTTCTACCTAGGATTGCTACCCCCCTATTTCTAGACCCCTGTTTAGAATTGGCCAGCACCGCAAACCCTAAATGCCCCAAAAGATAATTCTTAGCTGCCTCCACGTGTGTTTCTTGCAAACATACTAAATCTAATCTCAGCAATCTCAAAAGTGCAGCCACCCTAAGCCTTTTAGCAGAATCGTTCAAACCACATACGTTTATAGTGGCAATTCTACAGCTCATTAAGGGATATCATACATTTCCTCTGTTCTATGAGACCAAGCATAAACCACTGCTTCGAATTCTTACTAATATACTGGATTAACCAAATAATGTGTGTGTTGCACTGTCCATCCCTGTGTCGTACTACACATTGTACACCTTTTCCTCTACATTTTTTATACCCCCTTAACTCCCTTAATCCTCCCTGCCCCACCTTCCCCTCCCTTCCTGACCCACCCCCCTCCCCCCCTTTACAGGCAAATAGGTCCATTGGACCTATGTGTGATCGCTGTAGACCGTGGCTGTCGCTAGCCACCCCCCCTACCCCCCCACAAACCCCAGAAACCCCAGTGTTCCCCTGTTTCTCCCATGTGCTTAGATACAGTGCTCCATACTCCTTTTTAATGTATAAGCCAGTAGGATACATTTTAAGAGCTTCAACCATTCTTCTGCTGTTTAAGCTCTGCCAAAAACTGCTGAGCCTTAATCTCTGACCAAAACATTATCACCTTCCCTCTTACGACCACCTTTAATCTTGCTGGAAATAACAGATACGCCTCAGAGCCCACTGCCTGAAAGGGTTTAATAAGCTGCCTCAGTCTCCATCTCCTCTCTACCGTCACGTGGCAGAAATCCGGTCTAGTGAAGAAGGTGGTCCCCTCAAATGTTCGTCTACTATCAGGCCTTGCTTTTTCCAAAAGTTCTTCTCTGAGGAGGTAGTTGCCTACATAAATCAGGATAGCTCTGGGGAGAGGTGGTTGGCCCCCTCCACCCCTGGCTTTCTTAACTGTAAATGGAAATCTGTGGGCCCGTTGAACCTCCTTTTCCCACTGCCAGTCGGATTCCGGGAAGGCACCCTTTAAAAGATTTACCACAAACTTTAAAACATTCTGCCCCTCTGCCCCTTCTTCCACTCCCAAAAGGCGAACATTGTTCCTCCGCTGGCGGTTTTCACATTCCTCCATCTTCCAGAGCAGGTCTTCCGCTACCTTTTCTTGGTTTCCTTTAAAATCCTGCCAGGCTTCCACCTCATCCTCTAGTCTCCCTGTCCTCTCCTCCACCTCCGTAACTCTGCTCACAATACCATCATAGAGTTTGTTGACTTTCTTTAGTGTATTATGGATTTTTTTTGTTGCGTGTCTTGCCCTTCGACTTTCAACTCTAGCCTCCCCCTGGATTTGCTTTAAAGTGCTAGTGATCATATCAAAGGGGGCTTGCAGCTGTGCTGGGAGTGGTATTGCATCAGAAATAACTCCACCTGCATCCCTTTCATCCACATACGTCTGCGATGTCGCTGAATAATCCCAGAGAAGGTTCTTTCCTCCCCCGACTGGGGATCCCTGCCCGTGTCCATACTTCCTTCCTTTTACCCTTCTCTTTTTCTGAGTACTTTCCTTCCCTGATGAACTCAGGCCTGAAGTGGTCTCTCCGTCCTCCTCAGTGACAGACTCACTCATTAGAGATTCATCCGTATCTTCATTAACTGAGTAGAAACAGTCTCCTTCAACTAAACCTTCCGCCCCTTCAGAAGCCTCAACTATCTTTGATGATCTGCCCCTTTTTACCAGACTAACCGTGCTGCCCCATGACTTTCCAGCTTTCATCTCCGCCTCGACCTGCATAAGGGCTTCAAGCATATCAGCATTGCCTGCAGCTTTATCTTTTATTACCGTATATCCTGCTTTATCATGAGCCTGCTCATCACTGTGATCCTTACCCGCATTCATGTCCGCCTCTAGGTCCATAACACTCTCATTGTCGTTTCCCCTACTCGCTCTGTCAAGTCCATCTTTGCTTCTCCTGCCGCCTCCGCCATCGCCGCCATCCTCTCTGTCTGGTTCAGCGAGTTGCTGTTGCCTAGCAACCAAAGTGGCGTCTACAGGAACGTCCTCTGCAGCGTCCTCGAGGACGCCTCCGGAGCCTGCTGATCCGCCATCGGGCTGCAAGGGATTTTTTGGAGTGAACGCCTCAATCACGGTAGGCTGCCTCATACCGATGTCTTTATTCTTGGCCAGGGGACCCGCTGCCTGAGTGTCCGCATTGAATATACTTTCTTTAGTTATTGCCGCTTTTGGACCGTTCTTGTGCCGGCATTGGCGCCTTGCCGCGTAGCTCTGCTTTTTTTCCTTTAGGCGTAGGGGCTGGGGCATTTGTTTTCCGTATTGCCCCCGGTGCCCTCGGTAATCCGGATACTGCCTCACTTTTCCCAGGGTCAGCATTCTGCTTCTGTTTGCCTGCAGTGAGATCCGACTGCGGTTTATCCTTTTCTTTTTCCTTTTCTGACCTCAAAGGTCACTGTGGTGGCGGCATCTTGTGCACCTGGTTGTCCGCCCGCTTTCCAGTGAGACGACTTGCTGCTTTCAGTCGCAGCCAACAAAAAGTAAATCTACTGTTGACCACCTTCCTGACAAACGAGGACCCCAACAGGCTTAAACGAAGCCAGATCTCAAACGCCATCTGGGGAACAGGCATTCATCCTAAGCATCCGCCTACAGGGGGTATAGCCAGGAGGTAGCCTAGAGGTACTCCTCACCACAACCTGTCAGCGGCCATCTTGCCTCTTTAGAGGGAGACACTTTGTGATGTAGATCAGACAAATAGTGCAACAACAATACAGTCACGTCCTTACAAACATCCTCTGAATCAGCAGTGATCAACAAATCATCCACATACTGAATAAGGGTGGCACCTGGGGGCAAAGTGAAAGCATCAAGCTGAGATTTCAAAGCCTGACTATAAATGGAGGGACTCTCACAATAGCCTTGGGGTGCACGCTTAAATCGAAAGCTTCGTCCCCAAGAGAGAAGCCAAAAAGATCTCTACTCTCCTCAGCAATAGGAATACTGAAGAAAGCATTTTTGAGATCAATGACGAGAACCAGGCAGCCGAAGCAGGTATCATTGTAAGCAGAGCAGTGATATCTGGGACAATAGGAAACTGGGGTATAACAATCTTGTTAATCTCCAGAAGATCAATTACAAATCGATAGACAGGAGGCTGAGAAGAATCAGTACGTTTAAGAACAGGCAGAACAGGACTATTGCAAACATTTCCTCTTGTTTCCTCAACCACACCCTTCTGAACCAAATCATAAATGATAGCCAACAGAGTTCTTTCACCATCGCTGGAAATTTTATACTGAGGGATGCGTGGTAACTTAACATTAGGCTTGACAGTAACCACGTAAGGTGGAATTCGGAGCAAACCAACATCATTCGGCCCTGTAGCCAAAAGCGTAGCTGGAAGGGACTGCAATTCGGGTGGAAAATTGTCCTTGGACAAATACATAGGAGAAACCAAATTCTTGCCTAAAGTAAGATGTACACCAGAGGGAGAACAGTACAGTGTTGCATGAAGGCGTTTTAGTAAGTCCAAACCCAACAAATTCTCACCGCAACCAGTCGTTAAAATGAGCGGGGCCTCTAAATCATATGGACCAATGGAAAGAGGCAAAGAGCAAGAAACCGGGTTATGAACTGGGGCGCCAGAGAAACCTACAGAAACGTTTGTGAAGCCAGACAAAGGTGCCCCAGGGAGTTTAGAGTGAATGATAGAACTTCTCATTGCACCAGTATCCAAAAGAAATGGCTCTGAAACACCCAATGCAACAACTTTAACATAAGGCCCATTCTGATCCACTGGAACTGATACGACTCCCTTACTTTGTCCATGGCTGTCCTAGCTAGAATGAAAATCCTGAGTCTCCCCTTCAATACAATAGTCATCATTATAATATTGTGCAGACTGGGTATTCTGTTGGTCAAAATAATTCGTGGAAAACTGAGGGGAGAGGGATGCTGCATCTGTGCGGCGCACCTCGCCCTCTACCCCTGGGCACTGACTGAAAACTACCACGGCCTGGTGGCCCTGGTAATCCACCATTACGCTGCAATAAAACCGGACAACTATTCTTAAAATGACCTTCCTCCTTACAATAGGCACATTGATTAGGACTGAGTAAAGGTTGCGGGACAAAAGGTTCAGGTTTCTGTAATAACCTCTGAAACTGGGGAGGCTGTTGAAATTGGCGCTGGACAGAACGAGGGGGATAAGTCTGTTGCAAAGGAACCTTCGTTTTTAAATCTTTAGTCTTTTTCTCGAGTTTATCCTTTTCCTCCTTATCCCTATTCTCGTAATACTGAGCAGTGGCTAATATTTGGGCAGACGAAGAAACAGCCCACGAACTCTCGGAGTCTTTTAATTTATGCGACAATTCTGGAAGTAAATTAAATACGAATTTGTCCACAAATAATCGTTGTCCGCCCTCAGTACTCATGTCTTGACCACTGTGGTCGATAAACGTTTCCTCAAAACGGGTAAAGAAATCAGAGACACTCTCATCTTTCTTCTGTTTACACGCAGCTAATTTATCCAAGTTAACACGTAAGGCAGGTATCATCGTTTTCATTAAGGCAATGATCCTACCGGGCAATTCTGTAATCAAAGCGTCTGGTTTAGCACCACCTACTTGTGCTGCATCTGTAGCAGTTATAGCAGCCCATACACCACCTAAAGCTTGATCATGATCCTCCTTACGAATCCGAGCCCATAATGCTTGTGGGACTACATTTCCCATCAACAAATCAATATCGGCCAAATTCATGACGCACGCATCAACAGTCTGGGACAGCTCTTTATATTATCCAGCAGGATTTTTACGAGGATCCGGTAAAGACTGTTTAAGTGCCAAAACTTCAGACCGTTTCCAGGGGACATTTACCCATATACGTTGCAACAGCACCTGCCTGTGGAACTGCATCTCTCCATATTGGAGGAACTTCTCTCATAGGATAATGTTTCACTTTTTGTCTTACTGCAGGATCAGGTTCAAGAGAAGCCTGAGAAGAAAATAAAGACCGAAAGGTGACAAGTGTCCTTACGGCGCTTTCAACCTCAGAACCCACAATAAGTCCCTTATCAAACGTAGCCTGTACATGTAACAAACCCTGGGGAGCAAGACCCAATTCCATATCTTCCCAACCTTTAACAAGAGTGTCACACATGATATTAAAAGCATATCTCTGTCTGGGCTCACCCTACTGGGAAAAGGTGCTCATGATATCGGGCACACTATCCTGTGGCCCACTCGTGATCCATTTACGGGCAAGATTATCCAACACAATTCGTTCGTCAGTACCTGGAAGTTGACTACGAGATTGTCTTCGAGAGAGAGCAGGAGTCAGATTAAAAGATCCAAAGAGGGGGGGAAAAGGCCAGAGACAGTATCGACCAATCATCTTCGAGCTGTAGGGGAATCTGACAGTAGAACTGGAGACAAGGCATTAGGCAAAGCAGGAGGAGGGCTGATAGTTATAAGAGGAACCGAGGATGAAGGAGACTGAGGTATAGGAGTCCCAGGAACGGGAGTCAGTGACAAAGGAGACGGGGTGGCAATACTGGAAGAGGTAATTGTGGAAGAACCGGAACCTGTGGCAGACCGACAGGTGGCTGAACAATCGGCAACAGTGGGGGTGCATTAGCACCTTGTACATAGGGCGGAGGCATTAAGGGATCTTCGTCAAGATCCTTGCTCTGTGGGGAAGTAGGCAACACAGGGTAACATTTATCTATTGCCATACAATGCTGTCTGTCAGAGACTTCAATCGCCTGATCAATCTCATTATTTTTAAACTGCTGAGCAGCTTCTATAATCGTCATATCTTTCTTTTTCATATCTCTTTTTACCTGCTTAATTTCTCTCTGTTTGGCTTCCTTACGCCAAAGGCGGAAAGAGTCAAACATAGCCGGCCGGGCTTTTCTCTTGAACAAAATTGCTTCTAGATTATCTAGTATGTCAGATTCAAAACGACCATTTTGTGGCCACTGCAAAACACCATCTTTCTTTGTGTATCGGATCCATGCATCGTTAAAGACAATAGGACCAACACCATGTTTCGAATAGAGCTCATAAGTGGGAGTTCCAACCGGAGGAATTGGACAAGAATCCTCCAACCGGGAATCCCTATTACAACCGAAACAACAGAACTTCCTAAACTTACTAAAACCAGGCATTTTCAAAGTCACTGGTCTATTTGCAAACCTCAAGGGGATTTAGAGCAAATTACACAGTACAAACGTACTCACCCCTTGGCTTCGGCTATTGCAACAGTCGAATAACAAATCAAAAGAAAAACAAAGAAATGGGTGCTACCCACAAATACTTAACTAGATGTTTTCTCACGCCAACAGAGGTCCGTCTAACGTCTCGCGATACCAATCGTCACCAAAAGGGCCAAGGCAGGGCGGAAGTCAGGGCAGCAGTCGTCAGCAGCCGTCGAGAAGGAGTAGCCGCGCTGTAAAAAGACCTTCAATCCACTTCGACATACAGGGGTCGTTTGACGTGGTTTGCGAATCTGCCAGAATTTTCCTGCGGGGCTCCTCACGACCCTAGGGCTGAACCGCTACCACTGATCCCGCCCCAGGTTGGGCGCCAGTTGAAGAACCGGGCCTTATGGGCCTGGCGGCGCAGGGCACGCCTTAATCTCCGAGTTCACCTGCCTTGTCGGACAGACACTCGACACTCTGTTGGGCGTAGAAAATCAGGTTTATTAGCTGCAGCTAAGCACAGTTGTCCAAGAAGTACAGAGTAGGTTCTCAGGAGACTGTCACTTCAATTCCGTGGCGCACAATCTTTTATAACACACATATTTACTACATGTATTCTCAACACATACAAAGCCAACCAATAGGAGAAGTTGGAAAACAAGCTATCGAATGCCCCAAATACGCCCTTCTTTCAGACTCTGTGTTACCCCTCACCATAAGTTAATTAATGCTAGTGCTATAATCTAATTCGCAGGTGGCAGGACGTATTTGTGTGCCTCAAAGGATAGTTGTGTAACAAGAGAATACAAGGAGAGAATAGCGAAGGCCAGTCGGATAAGATAGAATAAGGAAAGAATAGAGAAAGCCAAACAATCAGTCGAGACAGGCATCAATCAGTCCAGACATGGATTAGTGGACTCGGCCAGACCCTGACAAGGGTTTCGTAAGCAAGGGAAGGGGGTTACTTTTTAACAGAAGAGACACGTAGTAGCTGGAAACGGCAAAAACACTCCATTCGCCGTGTCGCCTGAGTGAAGGCAACACAAAATGGCGGCAGGCCACAAAATGGCGGCCAAATACGGAACGAAGTCGGAAATCAAAGAACCTCATCACCAATAGGAGGGACCTAGAAAGTAATCCAGCCCCTTTTAGTTGTATAAAGGTAGGAGCTGAGTCCTGAGACTTTAGATTAATCCTGGAATCGAAACTTGACACGAAACTCTGGACCTTCGATGTTCTGCAGAAGACTGAAGAATCTCCCTTGTGGCCAAGCAGTGACCACCCTGGGCAACCAGGCACCATCCAGCAAATCAACGGCTTGCTTTGTCGATGCTCCCACCGGGACCCGAGAGCGGGAGCCTGACAAGACCCAGACTTCCAGACCTCTCTGACCCTCTCTTCACGACTGCAGCATAGCTGAGATCCGTGGAGGCGACGAGACACGTGGGACCGGACATCTTGAAAAGCCTGCTACTTGCTAACTGTGCAGCACCTGAGGCATCCTTGAAGCTGTGCACTGGGGATTGAGAAGCCCCGAATCCGAGCTCCACCTGCACCGAAGATCAGCCCTCCACACTCCACGAGTTCTGCGGGGGGCCCTTCTGCTTGTGTTCTGCTCGACGCGGTGTCCGGTTGCTGGCCCGTTGGCTAGTGGCCTCTGTGACGACAATCCTTTTGAACCAACTCACTGGTCTGGTTGCTCCAGACTGGCCCTTGCCTCCCTGCAAACGTGAGGCCCCTCAGACCTTGCTGGTCTGCATCAGAAGCCTTCTTTGAATCCTGCGTGGGTTGCCTTTGCCTAGGCTTGTTGACTCCAATCCGGCAGTCGACCCCTCCATCTGTGAGAACCTTCGTGGGACAGCTCCTCTGCAGCACCTGGTCATCCTCGACACCGCCTGGTCCGCGTGGCTGAAGAGACAAGCTTCACGACAGCACCTGATTGCTCCTCGACGTGGTTTGGTTCCTTCCTGGTTCCACCCGGTAACTGGCTAGTGACCCAGACTCTGTCCCCTCTGCTTTCAGGTCCTCTTCATCCTCGATCCACCCTTGGATCCACCCGGACATCTTCATCCTGGTCGCCTGCAGCATCTTTCCTCCAGGTCTCCATAGGCTTCAACGGCGAAACCAGACACATCTTCACACCTATGCACCCGCTTCCTGTGGGTGAGGTAAGGCGAGTACTTCGGTGCTCCCAAGGGTATTGACTATCCACGTGTCTAGGTTTTTAGTTGTTTCCTCCTAGCTAAACCGGAAGTGTCCTAAATCCTTCTTTATCTAACTTCAAAGTTCCCATTGACTTAACATTGACTCTCGCGTGTGTGTAAAGACACTGCACGCGCCGCCTGTGGGCCTCCTACTTCTAAACTAAGGTTCAGATAGTGTAGCCCCAGCGATGCCCTAGGCCTTTCCTTTTCTCGTGACGTGGTACTTATACCAATTTCTTAATATATGGTTTGCTTCGCCCCTAGGGCCTAACTGCAAATTGTGCAACTTAACGTATTCTGACTAAGTAACTTGTTATGTGCTTTGGCATCTGATCTCATAAAGAGTTCAGAGGAGTGTGTTAGTAAATAAATACATATATATTTTATATATATCCTGTTTGGTGTCCTTTTATTTGATATTCAAGGGGTTAAATATGGTAAAACATCTGCCTTTACACGCCCTCAAGAGTCTTTTAGCCTAAGACTGTTCTGTCCACGCTGCCACTAGGATAGCTGATCTATAAGGTTGACTTACAACTGTAGGAGAGTAGGGTCTGCTTCCTATGGTCACCCCCACTTTTTGCTTTTGTTTTACTGGTTTTTGACTTGGATGTGGCTGTGGGCTTGCTAATCATACCCACAGCCCAGATGCACTCTCTCTAAATCCACACCATGCACTCTAGGTACATGCACAATTGGGAATTGGTTCACCTTATCAGCCCCTGTAGAAGTGTACCCTAGTTACTCAGGGCATAGGTTAACCTATAAGTCACTCCTATGGCAGGCCTTGACAATCCTGGAGGCAGAGTGCTTGGTTATGTGTGAGATGGTGCTCTAGCATGAGCTGAGCCTGTCTGCAGCTTTCGGAACCATGTCCTTATAGCTGTTCTATGATATCGCCATACCATATACTCTTAAGTGCATTATAATCCTCGCGGTTGTATGCTAACTTTGGTTTGGCTTTATCTAAACATGTTGTGTAAGGTGTCATACATTTTGGAATACTACTCCCTCGCCAATTCTGGCAACGGGGGTAGCATTCCACCCTTCTAGAGGGAGAAGACATGTTGTTGCTGACTATCCCGGTTAAAGTTAACCAGAGCCCAGCGTCACAAAATGGACGCTGTTGCCACAGACACAAGTCTGACCTCCTGCTGCTGGGAGTCCTTCCAGTCACGGAGGTTTGGACAATAGGTTTCCTGCCTGGAGAGGTGCGAGCACTACCCCAGACAGGACTTTATGTATTGGGACAGGGAGGGCTGAATAGAAGGAGACACTGCCTGGGGCACACTAGGTGCTCCATGCATAGTCCAGTTCAAACCGGTGCTGGGGCACTCCAGCCCCAGCTCTGGCGCGAAACTGGACAAAGGAAAGGGGGGTAACCACCCCCCTTCCTGGTCCCACCACAGGAGGGACCTAGAAAGTAAACCAGCCCCTTTTAGTTGTATAAAGGTAGGAGCTGAACCCCAGGACTTTAGATTAATCCTGGAATCAACTTGAAACTAAACTCTGGACCCTTCGACATTCACCTGAGCTGAAGACTGAAGAATCTCCCTTGTGGCCAAGGAGTGACCACCCTGGGCAACCAGGCACCATCCAGCAACTCGACGGCTTGCTTTGTCCCAGTTCCCGCCGGAACCCGAGCACAGAGCCTGACAAGACCTCGACTCCCGGACCTCTCTGACCCCACTGCACGACTCCAGCACAGCTGAGCCCCGTGGAAGGTGTTGGAACCCGTGGAACCAGGCAACTTGGAAAGTCTTCAACTTGCTAACAGCGCAGCTCCTGAGGCATCCTCTAAGCTGTGCCCTGGGGACTTAGACACCCTGACACCGAGCTCCACCTGCACTGAAGACGAGCCCTCCACACTCCACGAGTTCTGCGTGGGGCCCTTCTGCTTGTGTTCTGCTCGACGCGTTGTCCTGGTTGCTGGCCAGTTGGCTAGTAGCCCTGTGACGACGATCATTTTGAAAATCCATTGCTGGTCTAGTTGCTCCAGACTGGCACTTGCTTCCCTGAAAAGGTGAAGTACCTCAGACCCTCCTGGTCTGCACCAGAAGCCTTTTGTTTATCCTGCGTGGGTTGCCTTTGCTTCTGCTTGTTGGCTCCGATCTTGAAGTCGATCCCTCCATCTGCGAGAACCTTCGTAGGACAGCTCCTCTCTAGCACCTGGTCATCCTCGACGCCTCCTGGTCCACGTGGCTGCAACAACAAGCTTCACGACAGCACCTGATTGCTCCTCGATGACATCTGGTTCCTTCCTTGTTCCACCCGGTCACTGGCTAGTGACCTAGACTCTGTTCCCTCTGCTTTCAGGTCTTCTTCAACTCCGATCCACCATTGGATCCACCCGGACATCTTCCTCCTGGTCGCCTGCAGCATCTTCTTCCAAGGCTCCATAGGAATCCACGCAAAAACCCGACACACTTTGACACCTATGCACCCGCAGCCCGTGGGTGAGGTAACGCGAGTACTTCGGTGCTCCTGTAGGGATTGACTATCCTAGTGTCTAGTTGTGTTAGTTGTATCTTCCTATTTAGACCGGAAGTGTCCTAAACCTTCGTTACTTACCTTTTTAAGTTCCCATTGACTTTCTATTGACTCTCGCGTGAGTGTACTGACACTGCACGCGCCGCCTGTGGGCCTCCCACTCCTAACCTAAGGTTCAGATAGTGTAGCCCGAGCGATTCTCTAGGCCCTAGGCCTTTCCTTTTCCCGAGTCGTGGTTCTTATACCACTTACTTAGTATATGGTTTTACGCGCCCCTAGGGCCTAACTGTAATTGTGCTATTTAAAGTATTCTGATTAAGTAACCTGTTATGTTCTTTTGCCTCTGACCTCATAAAGAGTTCAGAGGAGTGTGTTAGTAAATAAATACATATATATTGTATATATATCCTGTGTGGTGTCCTTTCATTTGATATTCAAGGGGTTACATATGGTAAAACAGCTGGCTTTACACACCCTCAAGAGTCTTTTAGCCTAAGACTGTTCTGTCCACGCTACCACTAGGATAGCTGGTCTATAAAGTTGACTTACAACCATCACCTTAAGGGTTGTTTGGACTGGTGCAAGGTGCTCACTAGAATAGTGAAAATCATATACCAGGCCAACTTCTCACAACAACCATCACCATAAGGGTTGTTTGGACTGGTGCAAGGTGTTCACTAGAATAGTGAACATCATATACCAGGCCAACTTCTCACAGTATCTTATCGGCGATCTTACAGCACTTGCAAACATTAAAGTATCAACAAGTCTAAAAAAACATGGTGATAAATGCATCATCTGGATTCACATATTGATTATATGCTCTCACAATCATAAGCAATAACAACATTTCAGCTAATACAGCGAGAGCCCATGATGTTATGGCAGCATCCATAACTGAAAACAATAAAAATATATCAGTCTACATAATCAGCAGACATGATGCCAGCATTTCTGCACGTGTCTAAAAACTACACACTTTCTAAAAAACAATCAAAGTCTTTGAAACAAGTACTCTCTGTTGGTGAAAGAAAGAGAAATTTGCTTGCAGCTCCAGCTTCTCCTTGTGCCCTTTATTTTCTGTACTTTTGTCTGTGCCTCAGAATATTCATCCTGTTCTGCATCGAGCCCGGGGGCCTCTAACATCTGAAAAACTTCAGTTTAGAATGACCGTGAGCTTGTTCAACACGCTTGCGGTCATATAAATAAAAAGAGGACCGCATGAACACGGTCCTCGGAGGAGGTGAACGTCTTTCACGGTCCAGTGGTTCCCAAATTCACAAACTGTGTGCTTCGTGCGCGGCGCCCCTGGCTTGTTTTGACGGCGCACCGGGGTGCCGCGGCGCACAGATTGGGAACCACTGCTGTAGACCATTGGTATGGCTAAGTAAAAAGAAACAACGAGGTGTGTGTCCCGTTTTGTTTGAATATTGATCATTAGTTTATTACAAGCCTAGACTTACAAGTGAACAATAATTTAAGGTGCAATGAGAAGCCATTGTATCTTTGTATTTATGTATGCCGTGGTACCTTCCCATTCATTCCTAAGGGCTAGGAGGCCCATAGAAATGAATGGGAAGACAGTCTCAATTTGTGATTACCAATTAGAGAATCGCAAATTGAGAATGCAATTTCAAGGTTGCAAGGGTGCCAAAAGGACACCCTGTTGCACCCCTGAAATATGTATGTGTGTACATGTGGCGCACATACATGCCCTAAGGGCATGTATATGCGCCACATGGCACTTTGTAAAATGCACAAAAGTGCATTTTTCAAAGAAATCGCAAATTACCACCAACTTGAAGTTGGTGGTAATTTGCGATTCCTTAAGGCCAAATCGTAATTTTTCTGTGCTTCCTACATTGCATTTAAGGAATTGCAATTTACGATTCCTTAAATGCAATCGCAAAATAGAGAATCGTTAATTTTGCGATTCTCCAATTTGTGATGCCCTTTTGGGATGATACATCCCAAAACGCCTTTTACCGTTCGCAAATGGGACGATTCTGAGAATCGGCCCATTTGCAAATGGGAAAAGGGCTTGATACATGTGCCCCCAAGTTGGTGGTAATTTGTGATTTCTTTGAAAAATGCACTTTTGTGCATTTTACAAAGTGCATGTGGCGCACATACATGCCCTTAGAGCAAGTATGTGTGCCACATATGCACACATACATATTTCAGGGGTGCAACAGGGTGTCCTTCTGGCACCCTTGCAACCTTGAAATTGCATTCGCAATTTGCTATTCTCTAATTGGTAATCGCAAATTGAGAATGTCTTCCCATTCATTCTTATGGGCCTCCTAGCCCATAGGAATGAATGTGAAGGTATTCCTTATTTGCGAATCTCAATTTGCGATTCGCAAATAAGGAGTATGTAGAATTCACAAAATATTAAGCAAATCCTACATACATTGCATTTTGCGATTCTCTAAAAATCGCAATTTGAGAATCGCAAAAGTCTTTTTTGATACATATGCTCCCATGTTCAGTGTCTGTTTCTTAGGTCATTCCTTTGAGGACACTTTAGCTTACCCTTTTCTTAAAACTATCTTTTATCTTTTGCTTTGTCGGTGATCAAGTAGAAGAGTTTCAATCCCGTTTGTGTTTCATCCTTTTCGTAGATGACTTTCGAATTCTAAGCATGAAAATATTTCAAGTTTTGCCTGTATCCCAATACTTTATCGTAAAAGAGTTTGTGGAGTGCATGCATTCCCATGACCGGATTGGACTTTCTGTCACTCTGGCATTTCGCAGGGGGCTGGAAACTAGGGAGCTCCTTCTAGAGTTGAATGTGTAGCACAGAGTTGTTCCTTCGGAATCATTCTGCAAGTTGCAATAATTGCTTATGTGGGGCAGAATGTGCACATCTTAAAACCAATGTACGGTAGAAGTAATTAAACATAATTTGTGAATATCCACAGTCAACGCATATAGGAAACAATGTAATATTTTTTCACAGCAATGCACATCCTTGTCGCATCAAGTGAAGAAAAAGCGCAGTGCAAGTGAATGGTGAAGAACTTAATAGAACATATAAAATCGAGCATGGCAAATGTTTAAAGTCTTGATTCTGGCTGTAGATAATCGGTATTCACAGAAGCAAGGTCCTCTTCACTCTTAGTGCTCCTTACATATTCTCTGTTAATCACAGGCCTACACAATAGTTTGGTAAATGTTTCGATACCTCCAACAAACAAGTCACTTGAGATCTTGCATAGCACACGCAGAGAGAATATTCAAACTGGAATTGGTTCTGGTTTTGGCTAGGGGTCAGGGCGGCTCCATCCAGGTCACGCTTCCGATGGCTTGGATTGCTTTAGTTGCCAGGTTGTAGTGCTCCTGAGGTACGTGTCCCGCCTGGGGTATGGAGGCTCCTTGAAACAGCTTTTTTTCGGATCCTTTTGCAGGAGTACACCAGGTTAAAAAATTTCAGGCAGATTTCGAGAACTACTGGGAGAGCGGTATACTCCTGCTCTAGCCAGTGTACAGTGGCCCAAGAAAAACTACAACAAAGCCAGAAACCAACGGCGGGAAAAGTGACCAGCATGGCAGAAGCAGGGGGGCCCAGTGTCGGGTATGTACCGCGCGAACTATGTAGTGAGAATGCTCATAGTGAGATAACTGTAGGAGAGTGT
Source organism: Lissotriton helveticus (assembly GCF_964261635.1). Lineage (NCBI taxonomy): Eukaryota > Metazoa > Chordata > Amphibia > Caudata > Salamandridae > Lissotriton > Lissotriton helveticus. The sequence continues at coordinate 701,675,325 of NC_136073.1, read as the reverse complement.
GGTCTGCAATCCTATGGTCACCCCAGATTTTTGCTTTTTGCTTCACTGGTTTACGACTTTCCCTGGCTGTGGGCCTGCTAATCAGACCCACAGCCTAGCTGTTCTCTCTCTAAATTGACAACCATGTACTTTAGGTGCATTTACCAATTGGTACTGGGCCACCTTAGCAGTCCCTGTAACAGTGTACCTTAGGTATCCAGGGCATAGGTGTACCCAGGGCCTACCAGGGGCTGAAGCATGTATTATGCCACCCCTGGCTGGTGATGGAGCGGGATAGAAAACAGAAATCTGTTTAAACCCGTGAAGTCACACTTCCATAAATAAATTAATAATGCTAACAATTTGTGCTGTGTGTATAATAATTCAACCTAGTTTAAAGTTGCATTTTCACAGAACACGCGGGAAACTAACATGTGTGCTCATAAATGTGCATTATGTTGCATTCTTATGTATGTGGAAAATAATAAATTAATCTTGTCTATTGTCATGTCATAATTAATAGCAGCTGTTTTTAAAATAATGGCATGTGCTTATTTTGCTTTCCTTGTCTATGTGATGTCATTTCTACTATTCTAGGTGCACATAAGGTTTTATGGATTCATGAAGACTGGTAGATATAAAATGCTGCTTTATTTGTGCTTTACTGCTAGGTAATTTAGACTTATGGGTTAATTATTAGCAATGATGGGAGGCAACAGAACAAACTGTATTTCTTGTATTAATTATTCTTTGTGTTTGTTTATATAATAGTTTTACAAATGAAGCTTAGAGATGGCTGCAGAAAAATAGTACACTTTTAAAAGTGGCGCAGGAGAGGTGGCGCAGAAAATTGACGCTCTTTGAAAAGAGGCCTAATGATGAAAATGGCTCAAGTGAAAATAATTCTGAAAGGATGGAAAAGGCCTCTGAGCTTTTATTTTGAAAGGTTTTGGATTGAACTGCTAAAAAGATGATTTTTTGGAGAAATTTGCTAACGTTTGCTAACGTGCCACGGGAGTTCAGAGCTGACTGGCTCAAGGTTAAAAGGAAGCTTTCGCTACAAAATGTAGCAGCCTAAGGAAGAACTGCCAAGACTTCTAAATGAACAATGAACTAGTGAATTTGCCCGGGCATGTAAGAAGGAGGTGTCACAGTTTACTGTGGTACGAGGTGGCTCAGCCAATGGAGAACTAGAATTCGTCTGCTGGAATGTGAAAAATAGTTAGCTCAGCTTAATTTAGGGTATAAGAATAGGTTCAGAGAACACATAGTTGGCTTACGCTCGAGAAATCTGGAGGACGATGTTATGCTGATGGACTTTACACGTGAGGACAGGAGTTTTTATTAATTACTTTATTACTAGGTGATGAGGGTAGAGACAGAGATATAGTTAGGATTTTGGAAAATGCTTAATTTTACTTATTCCTGCTAATGAATAATAATTCTTGATTTATGCTCTTTTTATTAATACTGAATAAATCTTTCTTTATGACATTTTCTAATGCTTGTTTAATAAAATACCAAAACCTAAGTTTTTCTAGATGTGTTAAAATAAACTTTCTAAAATGACAAGCTGGTCTTGATTATTGCAGATGGTTTAAACAACTATATTTAGATCTTATCGCCTCATGATTCAGGCGCTCTATTGTTGATATGGGCCTAGTGTTGTAGTGTAAGTTTTGTGGTAGTAGATAGTGTCATTTGTGCAATATTTTGGTGAGAGCGCTGGATCAATTTCTGGTAGCCATCGGACGGTTTATATATGTTGTTTTTGACATACATGTTACATGCATGATACATATATGTTGGTAAATTCATAGGATTAAGTTTTAACACATGTTGAGTTTGTTTATTTTGTGCTATGTGTGTACCGGTACAAAAACTGTGTGATGAGAAGGTAGTCATGCAGAATATCTGATCTGTTTCTGTGATATCGCCGAGTATCACTGTTGGTATCGCCGTGTACCAGAAGTATTGTCGCCATGCAATACAGTGTTGTCGCCGTGCAACACAGTTTTAGGGCTAGGTGTGAATCTTGTAATAGTGAGGGTTTTCTAAGAAATTAGAGCAGCATGAGAATAGGGACAAAGCGCCTTCCATAAAACTCACTGTGATAAGAGTATTAGTTATATTCGAGCTTGAGTGAAGGGCAGAGTAATGTCGGTGCATGATTATCTATAAACAGGTTAGAGTCCTGTACGGGTACATGTTTTATATCTATAAACAGGTTAGAGTCCTGTACGGATAACGGTGTTATTTTGCTAACGGTGCATGATTTCTATAAACAGGTGAGAGTCCTGTACGGATTTCATGTGTGTCTGAAGTTAGGGAATTTTCAGTGTGAAAGTGCGTGATTGTTTTGTAAGGTATGTTCAAGTGGAACTCTTAGAACTGTCACTTCGCGGTGCGTTCAGAGGAAAATGAGTTCATATTTTTACGTGTTAGAAGGGTAGGGTAAGAGTTGCTCTACTGGCAAATGTAAATTATCCTTAGTGTGAATAGCGCCGACTATTCCGAAGTGTGGATACTTGAATGTATGTAAACTATCCTAATTAGAGAAGCAGACAGATGAGTTTCGTTTTATGTATTCACTAAAATGTACCAAAAGTAATTCTAAGGTACTTAGGAATGTTCTAGGTAAAGTCTGTACCATTCTAAGACTTTCTAAAAAGTTGTGCAGTGTTTAAATACATTTAAAAGCTCTGCACGCTAATAAAATTCAATTCAAAAGTGTTCAGCATAGTTGAAAAGTATAAAAAAGTGAACTGTGCTATTTTAAAACATTCAGGAGCATTTTAGAATGTTCTGTGTTAATTAGGCTATAATTAAGGTATTCCACGTTGTTAAACAATTTTAAGTAAGTAAAAAGTGATCAGAATTAATTTTATAAACTTTCCTCGCTTTAAATATAGTATTATATTGTTCTCCGTAGTTTAAAACCATTAAAATGTGCCCCGATCGAAAATTGTAAGGGAGGGGCTGGTTTTGCGAGTGAAACTGTGTGAGGAGAGCCAGAAGCTGCAGCAGCTGCTTACGTCAGAATTGCCGCGCTCGGATTGGCTAGAGCGTCAGCATTGATAATGAAAAGCTGCCCCCTTGATTGGCTGAGGCGTCGCTATGTTATAACTAGTTATGCCTCCACTTTGTTCCCTTTATTTCAATAATACTGCTGAAATAAACATAGATGCGTGTAGTATACGCGTTGCTTAAAGAATAAGAAAAACTGCTGTCAAGCAATCAAACGTGTCACAACACTGCGATTAATTGAAGTGACTGGAGTGTCTTCTAATGAGAATTTTGGTCTTAACAAGCGTCTTTAAATTAAATGCCCGTTTTATTTAAATTACTTCTTCCCAAACGCTATCATTTAAAAGAAGAGCATAGTGCGCTCTGTTAAAATACATTTTGGAAGGGAGGGGCGGTTTATTCGAGTAAAAAGTGAAGGAGAGAGCTGCCAGCAGCAGCGGCTGTCTACGTCAGCCGCCGCGCTCTCATTGGTCAAAATATCGTAGCTTTAAGACAAGGCTGTGTCCTGATTGGTTAGGATACCGTCGTGTCATAACATGGCAGCGCTGTAATTGGTTAGCAGCGTTTTATTGTTAAAAAGCGATTGCCCGTCAAATTATATTTGTTCCAAAGTTTAAAATAAATTAAGGAATAATAAATAAGTATTATCAGCTAACTCATCCAAGTATAAAAATAAAGTCCCGCTTTGGTTTCTTCTTTGATAGGCGCTATTGATTTGAAAGGAAGAGGCATTGCAACTGGTGTGTCTGGAGGGCGCTGGAAATTGTGTTTCAGTCTCGGAGTGTTTTTTTTAGAAGAGACTGTTTAAGGCGCGGGGGGAGAGAGCTGAAGCTGCAGCAGTCGTGTGTGTGGAGACCGCCGCGCTCTAATTGGGTGAAGTGGCGGAGCGTCGTCAAAGGGCGGCTCTCTGATTGGTTGGAGCTACCGTGTTGTTTTCAATTGTCCCCGCTTTTGATTTTCTTTTAGATGCACTGTCATTTCGGGGGCGAAATTGTGTCACAACTAGTGAATTGTTGTGCATTCGGTCAACGAGGGTTGTGCATATTGGTGGAGGGAGCACGAGATTGCGAGTGGGGGAGAACGGCTGCAGCGCCTACCGCCGCGCTGCTATTGGCTAAGGTGCCGACGCGTCATGCACGGAGCCGCGCTCTAATTGGGCAGAGCTCCGTGTGTTGTCTGGTAACTAGACATCTAGTGTGGGTCTCATGGGAGAGCCGCGCTCTCATTAGGCGAGGTTCCGGCGAGGCCTTTGCGTATTAATACGCTATATTCCTTTGGCCTGCTAGTCTCCCTCGATATTGTAATAATTATGAGGGGGCCGCGCTGTGACTGATGGAGGTCCCGTCGCGTCAGCACAAAAATAGTACACCGATTGGCTATTGACGCGCAGCGTCACTGAAGGCCTGTACACCTATTGGTTGGTGACGCGTGGTGTCACAGGAAGAGCCGCGACCAGATTGGTTGAGGCTTTGTGACGCGACCGGATTGGTTGAGACTCGGGTGAGCACTGTGATTGGCTGAGCGTTGTGATAGCCGTGCTGATTGGCTCAAGCATTTGTTGAGCTAATACCAATTGTTTACTTCTGCCGAGTGATTGGGCTTTGAAGTTCTTAGCGCTGGTGCCCAGATTTTCAATTAAAAAATGTTTTAACATGATTTTCTTAGCGCTGTTATCTGGAGTTTTAGTAATATTAAAATTGTTCCCTTCAATTATGAAATAAAATTTATAGCAGTAATAACTGTTAAAATTGTCTTCAACAGCAACATTGTATTATATTTGGTGAATTATGAATTTCAAGTCAAATTAAATTATTAGTTTAAATAAATTAATAGAAGGAGTCTAAAGGTTTTTTGCAGCAAGACATTATATTTAAATTAAGGCAAACAGATTAGGTTTTCTTTTTCCACAGGTATATGATGCAGAAGGTGTGTAAGTGCAAATAAATACAATTTGAAAATAGCTAATGACATTTAAGTGTTTTGATGTTTGCAAATTAAATATTATATTGTGTTTTTGCAAATTGATATTTTTCTTTACAGGTTAATTAAATTTAGTAATACAGGTAAATTAGGAGAAATATTAAATTGACCAAATTATAAGGTTTTCTACACCTGATAGTATTTAATTAATTAATTGATCAGCAAGCGCTGCAAGGCAAATTTATAGAGTACTTTTACCAAATTATATAAAGAGAAATAAAATGTCTTCCTTGTATAAGAAAATGAAAAAGGTTGTAGCAAAATGCGAGAGTAAATTAAAGATTCCCAAATTAGCGAAAATAAATAATAAAGGTGTCAGAGTAGAAAATGTTGATCAGTGTACAATTGATATTGTGAATATAGATCAGAACAGAAATCCAAGAAGACCCCCAGAGCAGATTAATGTAACATCAAAAGTCCAAGATCAGATTGACATGATGTCAGCTCAAACTTCTTATAAAATTAATGCAATTGAAAAACATGATGAAATGCTTAGTACTTCTGGAATTAATATTCCTGGTTATGTGAATTCAACAAATAATTTAAAGGAGTCCATGAAAATTATGGAAACAGAGATAGTCCCTGTACTTAGAAAAGATGAAATTAATTCCGCAATTTTAAAGGTCCCATTAACTGAAAAGGTTTATTCTATTGTACTTGAGATTGAACTAGTAGGGATTGCAACTCAGCAAGAAACAGAGATAACTTCAGTTCTGGTAAGTGAGAAGTCTGACATTGACCTAATTGAATTGACACAGTCAGACGAGTCAAAATTATGCTCAAAGGAAAAGGAGATTGAAATAAATGAGTTGAATGAACAGCTACAAATACAGCGACAGGTAATGGTTCAGCAGAATGACATGGCTTCATTGCCATTGCAAATTTTTGTTAATGAACAGATAGACAAAACAGATACAGGATTAAATAAAGAACAGGAAAACAGTCCAAAAGGATTAAATGCACTTCCAGAATATTGGAATGAAAATGATGGTCTTTTGAGTGAAGACATCAAAGTAAAGGACACAATTGATCAACAGATTGAAACTTTGACTTCTGCAAGTTCACTTTTCAGAAATGCAAATTTAATTAAAAGATTGATTGATGATATTCAATTGACAGAAAGGTTTGCTGGCGTGATATGTGCAGCATACAAAAAGAATGATGAACATGCTTTGAGTTCACTAATACTAACATCTGTAGTTGAAACATGGCAGGTAGTCAAAGGCTTACAAGATGATGCAATTCATGAGGAGAATAACACATGGTTGAGAAACACATGGTTGAGAACAGATTATAAACAGCAAGATGAGAATGAGATTTGGATACACAAAGATGACAGAGTAGTTTTGCTAAATAGCATGATTACTGATATGGACAGAATGTACCATAAAATTGCAGAATTTCTTTACCAGAGGTGTCTGACTTACCAGCAAGTGAACTTAATTAAGAGAACAATTGTGAGAATGGAAACAGAATTACAGGAGAGTGGTTCATTGACCAGATTACAAATGGATTTCTGTGAGATGTCACTGCATGAAAAACTGTGCTACATTTTTGTGATTTTCTGTTTGATTACAAAATGGTTTGAAACATTTCAGATGCGACATAATGATGAAATTACTGTTGCAAAGTTATCAGATAACAGAAAACATATTGAAAACAGATTGCTCCATTGTACAGATAGACTAGAAATTTCAGATGTTGAGGAGCATGAGAATGTTACTATAAAAGTCAGAGATGCAAAAATGTGCCTAGCTGCAGGTACAAAGTGGACAGATATCCTTCCACTTGTTTTGATGTTTCTGAGAAACACTACTGATAAAAAGACAGATTTAAGTCCACGTGATATTATGATGGACAAGGTCATGAGACAGACATTCATACCAGAGAAGAGAATGATGCCTATCAATGATAGCATCAATTTGGAGAACTGTAGGAATTTATCAGATGAAATGATTTCTGTGTTTGATGAAGATGAAACTGAAGTGCAAACAAGAGAAAAAGAGCAAGCACTTGAATTGTTACCAGGAAAAAGAATCAGGAAAAAAGTTCGTCTAAAAAGAAATTCTCTAGTGCCAAGGTGGCAGAAAAGGAGGTCAGTCAGTCTTGTCACGACAAATGCAGAGAAGTGCAAAAGACTGAAGAGGTGGATTGACACTGGCCATACTTTTCGTGTAACTACACCTGAAAATCCTGATGAGGATAGTGTCACAATTGATGATTCAGATTCTGAAGAAGAGCCTGAAGAGAATCCAGATCTTGAAGATCGACAAGTTGGTCGACATCTGGAGAACAAGAATAGAAAACAAACCTTGATTGAAGAAGACTTGAACGTTGTGACTGAAGACTCAGAAAATGATGGAAATCTGCCAGAAAAAGAAGCAGAAGAAGAATGTGATCAGATTGTGATTCAAGACCAGGAGAGTATTGAAAAGCAGAAGAGTAGCTCTGAAAGCAGGAACAGGAATTGTGAAACTGGGAAGTTGAAGGTAATTGAAGAAGAAGATGAATTGCCAAGTACCAGCTATAAAGATGAAGTTCCTAACGGAGTGAAGCTGCCGAGTAAAGAAGTACCTGAGTCTGAAGTTGAAATTTCTGACACTGAAACTGATGAGAATGATGAAGATTCTCAAATAAGAAAATTCAGAAAAGGAGCTTGGAGAACAGAATGTAATGTGACCAAGCAAAAGAAGAAATTACTAAGAAAAAGTGATAACTGGCCAGAAGAAAATGAAGGCCTAAAATTCAAATTGAGATACAGATCAAAGAAACAGATTGATGAGATATCAAGTCAAAAAGATTCTGAAAAGAAAAGTGAGGCAGGAAAGAAAATAGAAGTGATACCTGTAATGGAGGTAAATAGTCACAGTCAGAAAGAGATTGAAAACAAAAGTGACAATGATTGAAGTACATACCTGTTGAATTTTTTTAGGTTTTCTGTTTTTGGCATAATGCTGAAGAAATCTTGTTAGATGACACAAGGTCGAAGAAAAACTGTCAGCTGAAAAATTAATTTGTGACATTAGGTCGAAGAAAAACTGTTAGAAGGTTTAAAGAGTATAAAAAAAAAAAAAAATTGAAAAAGGGGGGTGTTAGAAATTTTTTGAAAATTTAGGTAAAATTTTTAAAATGTTTGTTTTATTTTTCTTTGCAAGCAAAATATAATTCTGCTTTGGTTAATTTAGGTTATTGTTCTTTTTGAAATTAACAATGAGAAGTTTTAGGTTAATATGACAAGCAAGATACTGACATTTTATTAGTTATAGTTTTTGCAACACATTTATTGAAGCTTAGTTGTATGTTACACAAGAGAAAGAAATAGAACTAGAGGAGTTTCTTAAAACTCAATATGAGAATTGTAGATAAACTGATGAGATAAGTCTTTAGAAATACTAACACAGGTGAAATTGAATCATATTCATCTTAGATAAAATTTTTGCTAAATTTTGGGTGGTGGTGTGGTGATTTGTTAATCACCAGATGAGGGAGTTGATGGAGCGGGATAGAAAACAGAAATCTGTTTAAACCCGTGAAGTCACACTTCCATAAATAAATTAATAATGCTAACAATTTGTGCTGTGTGTATAATAATTCAACCTAGTTTAAAGTTGCATTTTCACAGAACACGCGGGAAACTAACATGTGTGCTCATAAATGTGCATTATGTTGCATTCTTATGTATGTGGAAAATAATAAATTAATCTTGTCTATTGTCATGTCATAATTAATAGCAGCTGTTTTTAAAATAATGGCATGTGCTTATTTTGCTTTCCTTGTCTATGTGATGTCATTTCTACTATTCTAGGTGCACATAAGGTTTTATGGATTCATGAAGACTGGTAGATATAAAATGCTGCTTTATTTGTGCTTTACTGCTAGGTAATTTAGACTAATGGGTTAATTATTAGCAATGATGGGAGGCAACAGAACAAACTGTATTTCTTGCATTAATTATTCTTTGTGTTTGTTTATATAATAGTTTTACAAATGAAGCTTAGAGATGGCTGCAGAAAAATAGTACACTTTTAAAAGTGGCGCAGGAGAGGTGGCGCAGAAAATTGACGCTCTTTGAAAAGAGGCCTAATGATGAAAATGGCTCAAGTGAAAATAATTCTGAAAGGATGGAAAAGGCCTCTGAGCTTTTATTTTGAAAGGTTTTGGATTGAACTGCTAAAAAGATGACTTTTTGGAGAAATTTGCTAACGTTTGCTAACGTGCCACGGGAGTTCAGAGCTGACTGGCTCAAGGTTAAAAGGAAGCTTTCGCTACAAAATGTAGCAGCCTAAGGAAGAACTGCCAAGACTTCTAAATGAACAATGAACTAGTGAATTTGCCCGGGCATGTAAGAAGGAGGTGTCACAGTTTACTGTGGTACGAGGTGGCTCAGCCAATGGAGAACTAGAATTCGTCTGCTGGAATGTGAAAAATAGTTAGCTCAGCTTAATTTAGGTTATAAGAATAGGTTCAGAGAACACATAGTTGGCTTACGCTCGAGAAATCTGGAGGACGATGTTATGCTGATGGACTTTACACGTGAGGACAGGAGTTTTTATTAATTACTTTATTACTAGGTGATGAGGGTAGAGACAGAGATATAGTTAGGATTTTGGAAAATGCTTAATTTTACTTATTCCTGCTAATGAATAATAATTCTTGATTTATGCTCTTTTTATTAATACTGAATAAATCTTTCTTTATGACATTTTCTAATGCTTGTTTAATAAAATACCAAAACCTAAGTTTTTCTAGATGTGTTAAAATAAACTTTCTAAAATGACAAGCTGGTCTTGATTATTGCAGATGGTTTAAACAACTATATTTAGATCTTATCGCCTCATGATTCAGGCGCTCTATTGTTGATATGGGCCTAGTGTTGTAGTGTAAGTTTTGTGGTAGTAGATAGTGTCATTTGTGCAATATTTTGGTGAGAGCGCTGGATCACTGGCCATCTAAAACTGACACAACTGGCTGCATGACAGCTGGGGCAAGGTGGTGTAATCACCCTTTGCTGTAGATGTAGTATACCTATATCTAACCCTAAAATGGACACATATATTCCTATCAGTCACTCCTATGGAAGGCCTTATCAATCCTGAAGGCAGAGTGCTTGGAATTATGTGAGATGGTGCTCTGGCATGAGCTGAGCCCGTTTGCAGCTTGCGGAACCAAGTCCTAATAGCTGTTCCATGATATCGCTATACCATATACTCTTAAGTGCATTATCAACCTCGCGGTTAAATGCTAACTCTGGTATAACATTATCAAAACATGTCGAGTAAGGTGTCTTATACGATTTTGAATACTACCCCCTCGCCAATTCTGGCGACGGGGGTAGCATTCCACCCTTCTAGAGGGACACGACATGTATGCAACTGTGAACCCCGTTTAAAGTTAACTCGAGCCTTGGCATCACAAAATGGATGCTGCCACCACAGACACAAGTCTGACCTCCTGCTGCTGGGAGTCCTTCCAGCGAGGGCGGCTTGGACAAAGGGTTTCCTGCCTTGGGAGGTGCTAGCACCACCCCAGACAGGATTTTGTGTATTGGGTAGGATAGGCCTGAAAGGAATGAGACATGCCTGGGGCACACAAGGTGCCCTGTGCATACACCGGTTCAAACCAGTTGCTGGGGCACTCCAGCCCCAGCTCTGGTGGGAAACCGGACAAAGGATAGGGGGTGTAACCACCCCCCTTCCTGGTCCCACCCAGGGGAGGGACCTAGTCAGTAGTGCAGCCCCCTTTAGCAGGATAAAGGTAGGAGCTGGTCCCATTCCAAGTTAGATTAATCCTGAACTTCTCTACAAGAAGAAACTCTGGACTTCGACGTTCTGCTCCCCAGAAGACTGAAGAAATCTCCCTTGTGGGCAAGGAGTGTCCACCCTGCAACAGCAGGCACCATCAAGCGTCCAGCGGCTTCCCTTTGTCGTCTTCCTTCCAGGATCCAGACTTCAGAGCCCGACGAGACCCAGATTCCCAGACCTCTCCGACCTCATCCTACATCTGCAGCACAGCTGAGATCCGTAGGTGCGACGAGACTCGTGGGACCGGCCATCTTGAAAGAAACTGCACTTCGCTTCCAGCACGACTCCCGAGGTAAACTCGACCAAGTGCTTTGGGGACTGAGAAGCCCCAGCCCCGAGCAGCTCCTGCACCGAAGATCAGCCCTCCAGCCTCCACGAGATCTGCGTGGGGCCCTTCTGCTTGTCTGCTGCTCGACGCGTTGTCTGGTCACTTGCCGGCTGGCTAGTGGCCTCCTAGACGACGAACCTTTGAATCTTTGCTGCTGGTCTGGTTGCTCCAGATTGGCCCTTGCTCCCTTCCAAAAGAGGGGCACCCCGGACTCTCCTAGTCCGCACCAGACGTCTTTTCCACTCACCGCGTGGGTTGCCTTTGCCAAGGCCTGTTGACTCCAATCCCGGATCCGACACCGCCGACAGCGGGAGCCTGCGTGGGACAGCTCGTGCCTCCATCCTGGTTGTCGAAGACACCTCCTGGTCCACGTGGCTGCAGAGTCAAGCGTCCACTCTTCACCTGATCGCGACAACAGCACCTGGTTCCTTCCTGGTTCCACACCGGTCACTGGCTAGTGACTTTGAACACTGTCCCCTCTGCTTTCAGGTCCTCTTCTTCACCGATCCACCCTTGGATCGCACCGGACATCTTCCTCCTGGTCGCCTGCAGCATCTTTTCTTTCAGGCTCCATTGACTTCAACGCGAGAACCCGACACACTTTGGCACCTATGCACCCGCAGCCCGTGGGTGAGGTAACGAGAGCATTTCGGTGCTCAAGGGTAGTTTAACTGTCCTAGTGTCCAGTTCCACAGTCGTTTAAGTCTTACCTAGTCAGGATTGTCCGTACTCACCTTTAACTTGAACTGTACTGTCCATAGACGTTGTTACGCATCTCGCGTGTGAGTTCACACTCTGCACACGCGTTCCGTGGGCCTCCTATTACTTACCTAGAGTTAGTGTAGCGTGGTCCCATCGATCCTACAGCCTCTGGACAGCTCCATTCCTTTTATCGACTTTCACATTCCACTTACTTAGTATATGGTTTGTCGTGCCCCTTGGGCACCATTGTAATTTTGTGCAACTTATCCTATTTTTCTTAAGAGATTGTCATGTGCTTAGCCCTCTGACCTCATAAAGAGTTCAGAGGTGTTATTAATAAATATACTGTTTATTTTCATAACAACCTGTGTGGTGTCCTTTCATCTGGTATTCAAGGGGTTATATTGTGGTAAAACAACTGGCTTCACATGCCAAAAGAGTTTAGCCTAAGACTGCTTTGTCCATGCTACCATTAGGATAGCTGGTCTATAAGGTTGACTTACAACCAATCACCATAAGGGTTGTTTGGACTGATACAAGGTGATCACTAGAACTAGTGAGCATCATATATCAGGCCAACTTGTCACAATAACCATAGCAGGCACACAGGGGGCAGGAAAGCGCCATGAAGATGTAAGTTTACAAGGCCCAACAAATCTAATGAGGCGGCCCGAGACAAGCGGAGCCAAATTCAAAGATAAAGAGGAAAAATTAAAAACCAACGACAAAGAAAAGGACAAAGAGAAACTAAAGGAGCAGAGGGATAAGGAGAGGGATAAGGAGAAGGACAAGGCTAAAGACAAACACAAAGACAAAGAACATGACACAGACGTGGGTCCTGATAATCTGCAGACAGCGGCCAAGATGGAACTATTGGCAAAAAAAGTCAAGCGGCTTCAAACTATAAAAAACCTAAAGTCTGCTGCCAGAACTAGCGGCCAGGTTAGCGATGCTCAGCCCCGATTCTCGACCATCTTTTCCCCAGTAATCAAAGAGCAATCCAACCAGGGGAAAATAACAACAACAGACAGCAACCCAAGTAATCTGTCCAAAATACCCGGCAATCGGAGTAAATACACTGTAGCCATTAGTGGGAAAACCACGACTGGACCAATAATCGAGGTGTGCAGTTCGACAACGATTGAACCTAAAGGACCTACAGATGGCCCGACAGCCTTACCACAGACAGAATCTGTACAGACAACGAGACTAATTGCTTCAACCTCCTTATTGTCACCGCCTTCAAGTTCGATCAGTGCTGAGGTGGGGGGAAAAAACGATCATCCTCTAAGCCTCGATTTAAACCTCGGCATTATAGATCCACTCCCAGTCAAGTCTGGATCTGAATCAGAGCTAGAATCAGAGACGGAGTCCGAATTATATGAGACTACCTCAAGTGAACCACATGGATTGAGTCACGAGCAGATAAATTCTGAAAGCCCAGAACCCTCTGATTCCAATTCCAATACTAACTCCAAAAAGACGAATGATTCTCCTAAAGATAATAGTGCAAAGGGAAAAAAGCAAGATAAAAAGAAAAGAAGACAGAGGCGACAATAAACTACTAGATGAAGATACGACCGATCAAGGCAACAATACAGATCGGATCGATCATCGTCACAGAAACCCATCGACACTAGGAACATCAAAGTCCGAGCCAAAATACAATTCAATATACAATCCGCTAAGAGATGCAAATATGGTCGCGCACAAACCATTTGATGAAGGGGGAGGTCAAGCTGAACCTTCTTTGGGTGACGTATTTACCTCAATCATGACATTTCAAGACATCGTGGCATCTGATAATAAGAAACTTCAAGGCGCCATTAATAAGGTGGCCCAAACTTGTCTAGAAATCTCAGATAGAATGGCGTCTGTGGAGCTACGGACCGAGAATCTTGAAAAGGATGTTTCTGTCCTCCAGAAACAAGGAAAAGAACACAAAGGAATCGTTCGAGACTTAATGATGAAAGTAGAGGACCAGGAAAATAGGGCCCGGAGGAACAATCTACGTCTCTTGGGAATTCCAGGGGGTGTGAGGGGAACGATCCTAGGGGCTATATGATCACCCTATTTAAAGAATCTTTCCCGGAACTAACCACTTGGGATTGGGATAAAGAGGTTCAGCGGGCTCATCGCTTTCCCCTTACCTTAAACAAACGTTCCCATTCAACAGAGAAATACCCAAGAGCGTTCTTGGTTTATTTTGGCAATTTTCTCCTACGCGAAACAATATTTGATCTGGCACGTCCAACACACAAAAGAGAACACAAAGTATATATGTTTTTCAGTAGACCTGACTTTGCCCACGCAATGGTGGAAAGAAGATGGCTGATGCGGCAACTCTTCACCCCTTTCGAACAGTTGGGAGCCACCGTATATCTACAGAATCCTGCCAGACTGAAGATTATATACAATGGTGTCACCAGAAGTTTCATCAGTGAAATTCAGGTGCAAACTTATCTAGAGGAAATTACTGGAAACAGTGACGGCATAGATAAACTTAAAAAAGGAAAAAAACATAACAAATAGTTTGTAACCAAATGGTAATCAATAGGGCACTTGCGACATTAGGCGAAAGACATTTTGAGTAAGAGAGAGAGAGGGGGGCAATATAGATAGCATATACAGATCTTATGTTTGTGCTTAAGGAGTATAAAAAATTAGCATTGCCTTAAAAGAATAATTACTCCTCCACTCCCATAGCAACAGGGGTTAGGACGCGGAGATGCCAGCTGCCAACGAATCACATGATGCCACAACCTGGTTCCTAGGGAACCAGGTAGCCTCACAAGATGGTGGAGGGGGGGTGTCGGGGGGGGGAGGAAACAGTAGAGGTGTTTTAGGGGGTGGGGGCAACCATACAGGCAACAAATCAGGTCAGAATTTATGACTTGGCATAATAGCAAGAAAGGGGAAAAAACAGGCATTTCGCACTATCAAAAAGAGCAAAAACCAAAATATACAAAATCATTTTTTTAACATCTATAAATGGCTAAAATAAAAATCTTGACTATCAACATATGTGGCCTTAATGATCCTAGAAAAAGACAAAAAATAGCGATGGGTCTTCAATCAATCAGGGCAGATATAGTCTGTCTTCAGGAGACACATGTCGAGGGGTCCCAAAGACATCTATTAAAAAATCTGAGTTATAGATTAGTTGTTGCTACAACACAGACAAACAAAACTTGTGGGGTGGCTATTTTGGCACGTGGTGGTGGAGTCCGTTTTACAAGATCTGCTGCAGACTCTTGTGGCAGATGGGCAATTACTGAGGGCCAATGTACCGAGGGGGAAAAGTTCACAATCTGCTCAATATATGGCAGTGTTATTGATGATCCTGAATTATTACTGTTTTTGTCTAATGAACTCACACATTGGCCGGTACCCATGGTTATCTGCGGTGATTTTAATCTTAACCTCCCATCAAATTGGTCCTCTGGTCATAACTTTAAATATCAAGGTAGGAAACCTACAACTTTTAAAGCCCTGGAATCACTGTGTTCTACTCATGGGTTAGCAGATTGCTGGGAGACAAAATACCTTTATAACCCTGGATATACTTTTTTTTCCCATCCCAATCAAAAACTAGCCAGACTGGATTATTTTTTTGTCTCGCACACCATTGTATCTAGCTGGTCAATAGACCGGTTATCTAGGGTTCTTTCTGACCACAGTCCTTTAATTATTAGCATCAATATGGGGACGATACAATCTGATCGCAGTTTATGGACTTTTGAAAGAGGTCTATTGCGTAACGAAAAATACTGTACTTATATGGAGAATTGGATTCCAGAATTTTTAATGTTTAGTATGGATAGTGCCCCACCGAAGGTGGTCTGGGGCGCATTGAAAGCAGGTATAAGAGGTGAAACTCTTAGATTTTCCATTAACAACAATAAAGAAGAAAAACAAAAGTTAACAAACTTACTGGAAAACCTAAAAATAAGGGAAGAAGACCTAGCTAGAGCGGTGCAAGATGGAGACAACTTAGAAAGGGCGGAAAGAGAGGTAGCTATTGGAAGGAATTTAATATCTGAAATATTTACCACCAAAGCAATCAGTAAAGCTGCAGTGAATAGGGAAAAAACTTACAAACTAAGTGAGCGGATGGGCCATCAATTAGCTATCCGTATTAGACAGCAGAACTCAGACAATACGATCAAAGCAATTAGAGACCCAATCCATGGACTAACTCATGACCCCAAAGAAATCAGGGAAGCTTTTAAGCGGTACTAGTCGGATCTTTATACGGAGATAGGTAATTGCCAGGATAATATCGATGAATATCTAGAAATAGTCACACGGCCCCGCTTATCTCAATCGGATCAAGATATTCTCTTGAATACTCCAGATTGGATAGAAATTTTGCTCTCAATAAATAGTCTTCAGTCGGGCAAAGCAACAGGCCTAGATGGAATCCCCGCTGAATTCTACACCAGATTTAGCAACACACTGAAAGATATTCTAACTAATTTAATGATTCATATATTTCAAGGTGGACGCCCTCCGGCATCTTGGGCCCGGGCGAAAATCATTGTTTTTGCCCCAAAAAAAAGGTCCTACAGAACTTGGGGCATATAGACCAATCACATTAATTAACAATGATTCTAAAATATATTCTAAATTATTAGCCAGTAGACTGTCACCACTAATCCATAATATTATATCTGTTAAGCAACACGGATTTGTCCCAGGGAGATCAACCACAGACCATATTCAGAGGGTGATCACGCTTTTTGACATGCCAGAAGTAGCAGGAGACCCTATGGCCCTTATACTGCTAGATGCAGAAAAAGCATTCGATAGGGTCTCCTGGCAGTATCTATGGACGGCCATGTCAAAAAGTGGGATTGGTGACCAGTTTGTCAAAGCTGTTCAGGCGATGTACACTAATCCTGAAGCAGTGGTAATGGTAAATGGGGACATATCAGATACCATCAATGTGACTAGAGGTACAAGGCAGGGCTGCCCTTGCTCCCCACTATCATTTGCTATTTTTATAGATCCATTGATCTCGAGACTAGAAATAAACCAACTTATACAACCCAGGAAGACAGCCAATGGTGAAAAAAATACCTTGGCTTTTGCCGATGATATCGCAATAGTTACAGCCAATCCAAAGGGAGAAGTCAAACTAATGGAAAAAGAAGCGAAAAAGATTGGCGCTATCTTAGGGTATAAATTGAACCAAACCAAAACTCAGATTATAATCAATAGTCAAATCAATTACTCGGATGATAGGGTGGTAGATAATGCATTATATCTTGGTGTCAATATCACCTCCAATCTAAATAACTTAGTAAGCCTTAACTTGAACCCACTTCTAAAAAAGACTGAAAAAAGTCTAACTAGCCTGCATAACCTGCATCTAACAATCATAGGAAGATGTAATCTTATAAAAATGTTATTCTTTCCAAAATTCCTGTATTTTTTTCGCACAATCTGTTTAAATTTCGATTTATCAATATTTAAAGATATTGATAATATTTTTACTCGCTTTATCTGGGGATATGGAAGAACGCGTAGAGCTCAAAGATTTATTATCTTACCAAGGGAAAGAGGTGGTCTGGCGCTTCCCAACTTTGAAATCTATTGGTGGGCCACTATTCTTAAATACAGTTGAGCTCTTTTAACCCCCAGGCAAGAGTCCAACTTAGATAGGTTAGTCCCAACCTCACAGGAACTCATTCTTGGCAAAGAGACAAGCGATTATTTGTGGATATGACTGCCATTTCAAAAAAGTGCGCTTTAAAACTCTTAAAGGTATTTATACCGTCTGGAACCACGTGCAAAAACTCCTGGGACTCGGTAGGTTCTCTTACTATACCACTCTAGATAGAAATACAAATCTCCCAGAGATTTTTACCGATCAATGTGTGACACGATGGGTCAGATCGGGAATCCCACAATTCGGCTCGCTATATGACTGTACGGGTTTCCGTTCTTTCGATTCCTTAAAAACGAAATTCGGGTTAGAATCGCATGATTTCTATAAATATTTACAAGTCAGGGATTATATAGTTAAAAAGGGAGTGGCAATGTGGCCATGAATAAAATTCTCGCAATTGAAACCGTGCTGCGCACGGACAGGGTCAAAATTGGTGAAATCTATAAAGATCTAGTTAAAAGTCTTCCTGATGACTTAGATAAACATATTCTACATTGGCAAAACAAACTAGATATAACAGAAACCCTTACGCAAAAAGCACTAGAAAACTCAAATAGCTTATTAATGTCAACCAAATTATAGGCCTAATTTTACAAGACGTTTTTCCAACTTTATTATACAGCAGATAGAATATCTAAATGGAGCACAGGTAAAGGCACATTATGTCCTCGATGTACGAAGCCCGAAGCAGATCTGGTACACTATGCTGGCCACATGTCAAACCCTAAACATTCAGACAAGATATATCTACGTTTTTATCAGGAATTTTTGAGAGCACAATTGAGATCACTACAGCTGAAATAATACTAGGGGTAAATAGGAATGCCAGACCCGCCAACATGCAGGGATTACTGTTTATCTCAATGGCGGTACTTAGAATTTGTTTAACTTCTGCATGGTTGGACTCGTACCCGCCTACATTCCACCAATGGAGGGCACGACTCTTGGCTACCTATAGCCTGGAAACAGCCATATATAAACATAAGGGCCTAAAAAAGAAAAGAAAAGGTTTAGAAATATGGTATCCTGTCACACAGTGGATCGAGAGAGCAGATGTGTAATGCTGATTAACTGCTATATCAGAAAGGTTTATATATTTTTATGTATTTGTGCTCTTCCGTTGCGCTTCTTGCTTATTGTTTTTGATATTGCCTTATCCAGAATATTCTTGATGATAAATATTGCCTGTATGGGTGGTTTTATTTTAGCGTTGGGTGGGGTGGGTGGGATTGAAATGTAAAAAAATTTCAATAAAGAATTGTTTAAAAAAAAAAAAAAAAGAGAGATCTTTATTACGACAAAAGCGAGGGTAAGTTCCTCTGTCCAAAGCGCCACGACAATTTCAGCTCATGCACAATTTGGAATATGGGCTCAGGAAGTGGAAAGAAACTCATGCATAGGCTCACAAAAAACTGTGAACATTTAGTCACGTTAGGTCATGCTTTCAAGAAAGGTTGAGTTTACATCCATTTATTTTTAAACATTGATTTGGGGTTGACTGAAATAAAACTAAATGCTGAGTGAACTCAAGCAACGTAGTGGCCTGAATGACATTCAAACAGTGAAAGCACTTTTGGAAGAACGATCCCACCCATATGGCGCAGTCCTATAAATGAAGCGGGCAGACCCGCAATGGAAGTCTGGCAGGCTGCTCGCCTCGTTCTAAATGATACCCTTAGTTACTCAGCCTCTGTTTTGGAGTATTAGTTTCTTAATACACTTTTTGACCTAACATGTGGTAGTTTCTGCAATCACTCAACCTTTATGTCCCTCAGATTATAAACATATGTAGGTTACATAAGTATGTGTGATGTGATCCATTCAATATATATTTTGAAGATTTGTTTTTTTGTAATCTGAATTTGAGTCATGCAATACTGTTCTGTGCACAGCACATAAAGCTTAGGCTTCTCATAATAATGTTCTCAGTGTACAGTGCTACTGCTCATGAGATCAGTTCATATATCTATACACTACAATCAATAGGTATTCAAATAAAAAAAAAATCTTTATTCGAATACATAATCATAAGACATTTACATTTTAAAACAATAACCATAAAAACATTAGAATTCATTCCTTACAAAATACAAGATTCCCATAAGAATAATCCAAAGTTACTTGTTCCGGACATACAAAAATACAATAAATTAGTATAAAATTCATTGTAAAAAACAGTAATATCTGTAAAACGACCACCATCTATATACCAGGTTACAAGGTAAAACTAATTAAAACAATCACAGCTCTTACATTCATTAATTTCTCAAACTATGGGCACGGATTAGCCACATGCCATGTAAGAATTTGGCGATTGTGATTATACTTAGTTTGTTTCCATCTGTTTTTAAAATCCTTAAGGCTTCAGAGCCGGTATTGATCCCCATCATCTGACAGATGGGCTTTAACCATTTATGCCTCAGGTTCTTATAGGCTGGGCAAATGAAGAAAACATGGGCAATAGATTCTAATTGTGTTGGGCAAAACGGACATTGTACCCCATTTACCTGTAAATGATTTGATAGGAAGGGTGCCTATCCTAAATTGGTGGTACCATTTCCTATCACTGGGAACCGTTATAAGGTCCCAGTATTTTTAGTAAACGGGTACATGTTTAGTCTCTAAGTAGTCCCTTGACAGGGAAGAACTCGTCAGAGACAAAAAGCGTTTCATTATAACCATATTCCAGTATAGCCCCTTTAGTTCTTTGCGGGACGGAAATGTAACATTAGTTGGGTTTTGTCACAACATATTAAGCCCCAGATCACACAGTGTTGTCTTAACCTGCCTAAGCCATGACATTTTTTCTGCACCAGCTGCATCCCTGACCTCCAGGAGAGCATAGGCATACTTGGTTAGTTCCGGGGTAACCCAGAGCCTCCTCCAGTAAGCCACGGGTCTAAACCGAGCCACATCCTCTAGGTACTGGCTTCCCAGATCATAATAAAGCGGTAGTAGAGGAGTGGATTGGGATAAGCCCGTAATAGCCCTCATACATTTATTTTGCGAGGTCGAGAGTGCAGATAGATTACTAAAACCCCATAATTCTGCCCCATACAATACTGAAGCTGTAATTTTTGCATTGTAAATTTTCAAAATGGGGGCAATCGGCTTGGTGTGGGATAACTGGTGTTCTTTTAACAGAGCACCAGACAGTTGAGCGTGTCTAAGCAACAACATGTTCAAATGTGGGTTCCAATGTAAGTTTTGGATTTAGTGTGATACCAGGATAAGTAAAAACATTTGTCTGCTCGAGTATAGCATTATTCATGGTAATTATCCCTTTTACTATTTTCTGTTTATGAAGGACCATGAACTTGGTCTTGTCTACATTTATTATGAGACCATACTCCTTACAAAATAGCGCAAATCTTGCTATAGCCATCTGCAGACCTTGCTGGGTTTTTGATAGTAGCAGGGTGTCATCGGCAAACATTAACAAGGGTATTTTACTTCCATTTAAAATCGGAGCATCAGTAGGGTGATAATCATAATACTTCATCACCCTATTAATGTAAAGTGAAAATGGGGTCGGTGCCAATACACACCCCTGCCGAACCCCTTGTGCAACCTGGAATCTATCAGTCACTTGGCCATGCTGGCCCCAATGGACTTGGGCAAAGTTTGCTTGATAAAGTTTAATCAGAAATGCCAACATATCCAAGGGCATACCCTGTTCGGCTAAAACATCCCACAACCTGGCTCTGGGGACCAAGTCGAAAGCCGACTTTAGGTCTACGAAAGCTGCATATAATCTGCCGCCATTAAGGATCGCAACTCGCCAATAAATTAAGACAAATCTAAAAACCTGGTCTATTGTACTCTGGTGTGAGCGGAAGCCCGCCTGTAGAGGGGAAAGAATATTAAGCTCTTCGATCCAATCTTGAATACGACTTAACACAAGCCTGGCTATCACCTTTTGTAAACAGTCAATTAGACTGATGGGCCTGTAATTGCCTGGATCTGATCTATCCCCTTTTTTAAAAATAGGTAAAATCTACGCCCCGTTCCATGACTCAGGGATTGGGGAGCCCTTTGCAATAGCATTTATAAGAGTCTGTATGTATGTTACCCATAGTGCCTTGTTATACAAAAACAGATCTGCAGGAACACAGTCAAGCCCTGGGGCTCTGCCACTTCATACACTATTCAGGGCAGCTTCTACTTCCTGTTTTGTGAAATACGATACAGGAATACCAGCTTGATTATCCAAGGGCCCCTGTGGTAATTCACAGTCTCCGTGTTCAATGGCAAATTGTTTTTTATAATGCGAAACCCATTGCTCGGGCGCTACGTAATTGGTAGGTAGTTGGCTAGTTCTACCCTTACCCCACTTCAGCAGGTGCCAGAATCCAGCAATATTCCTATCTAAGCTGGCATCATACAGCTCTTGCCAGTAGTCTTCATCCCATTCTTTCTTAGCTTTGTATTGTGCCAGCTTTTACTCCACCCGAGCTTGATGAATCCTATCCCTGTTCTTTGATCTGATTGCCAAGGCTAACGCTTTGTAAGCCACCCTACAGGTATTCCCATGCCATGAATCTACGGGTACATTTGCGGAGACTTTCTTATTTGGTATTTTAGAGACAAAATAGCCTTTGAGCTTATTAAAAAAATCATTATGTACCAGTGTAACTTTGGACTCATTTCCTGGTTCGTCTTGACAGATTAGAAGAGCTACCGTTGCTTTGGACACCAAGGTATTAATAGCCTCCATCTGGTCTTCTTTAAGTATTATTTTTGACCATTTTACTCTTCTGGTGTCATTACTTAAATGAGTTTCAACTCCCACTGGGAGCACGCCATCTGAGTTTTTACCTGCACATACCATTGTCCGCACCAAGGGGTTATGGTTACTCTCCACCCTCTCCTCAACGATCATATCAATAAAATGTGCCCAAAATTCCTTATTAACAAGTATGTAGTCAATACAGCTACTTCTTGACCCGCAACTATAAGTGAGGAACCATTCTTATCAGATGTAGTCCTCCCATTGGCCGCTCTAAGTCCATGCTCCAAGCATATAACTTAAAGTTGTATGGCCGCCTCTGACCATTTCTTGATCGGGGCCAGGGATAATTGGGGGATTTCCCATAACAGATCTTCTTCATGTCCTAAATCTATATTCTGTAAATCTAGAGGCTCAAAAGTGCAGTTAAAGTCGCCAGCGACGACTATGTCATTCACTCCTTTATACAAATTAAGATATGAGTCTAGAAGGGCTATAGTACCTGAGCCTTTCCCTCCAGGTAACCCTCTTGCATATACATTAATAATTATAAGGTCCTTTGCACCAGTTCTTCCTATCTTAATTACCAGTATATCATTACTATCCGTATCCAGCTGTTGGACAGAATACCTATCACTCTGCCTTACCCAGATGATAAGCCCCACCATTGGTCTCCCCCTATGCGTAGCAATGGCAGGTTTGTAGAAATTAATATAACCAGATCTAAATACCGGGTCCACTAGCCATGTCTCTTGGATAACCACAATGTTGTTAGGTCAATAAAGGACCGCCAATCTATCGACTGTAGTTTGTTTTTCAGCCCGGCTATATTCCATGAGATAAGGCCGGAATTGCGTGCCTCGATTAAAAAATCTCTACCATTAAGCACCGCACTAGATCCTTCCTCCACACATATATCAGCCCTAACTATTTGGGGACTAATTACCTCTTGAATTATTTCTAAGGGACTTTCACCAGCCTCTGTAGTACTTTCATTGTGAGGTGGACCAACGAAAGGATTAATTTTTTCCAATTGAAAACCCCTCTGTTGATAACTAAATATAATGAGACCCGTCTCTCCTGAGTCCCTGTTAGCAGGGTGCACACAGTTGCAGACTTTAGATGGATCTTGAAGATTCGCTGAATTTCCTGCCCGTATGGGCCCTAATGCTACACTAATACTACTCTCTTTAGAGTTAGCTGATGCTTTAAATAGATGGTCATCTATTTTGGCTAGCCTTTGATCTATTGCATTTAATCTACACATAAGCGGATCCAATAATACTGAGAATAGATCTTTAAGTTGCTTCATTAAACTCTTTGGGATCTAAAAGTGGCTGCCCATGGTGTGGTCGATCCATACCTGCCGCATCGTCCCCAATGTGAACTGTCTCAACGGATAACACAGTAGACCCTCCCCTTACAGGACCTGTGCTCCTATTTTTAGCTACTTTTGCAACCTGAGCACTCGTTTTTGGGGCATTACGTGCCTTCCTTTCGCTTGCTTGAACGGCACTTCCAGGAACTATTACTGCTTTCTTTTGTCTAGTTCGGGCCTTACTATCGAAAGCTGCAGTAGTACTAGAAGACCTAACATCATTGGCCTGATGGGGGGAGTCTAACTGTAATCTACCACTAGACACAGATGATGATGATTGAGAACGCATTCTTGGACCAGGAGTTCGGACATCAATGATGGCTTGTCCAGGGGGTAGGCTTAAAGGATCCAATGAAAGCCTCCTTTCAGTGATCTCAATTTCATGCATGAGCACTCTTTCTGCACGAGTAAGAAAGGCATCCAGGGTCCCAACCACTCCTGCCCCTCCTTTGCATGTTTTCTTATTCATATCTTGTACCAAATTAGCTTGGGGTCAGTACACAGAACACAAAAGCAAATAATACAGGCAATCCTGCTCAAAGTCTTACTTAAAGCCCTGGAATAGCGTTAGGGGGGTGGCCCAGCCCGGCCTCTTCCGGTCGATGACGGGCGCGGGACGGGCCAGCCATGGCCCGGGCACGCCCGCGCGCGCCCCGCGCTGCATGGGGCCTGCCTCAGTTTTGAGCACCTCCTGGCGCTCTGTAGTGATGCGCTAAGGCAGCGCCACTACGGGCTTCTGGGTAGTGCAGTCCCCTCCGTGTTGGTGGCATCTTGGACTCTGGTCGCGGTAGCGGCCCCAAACCAACAGCGGTCCCCCTCTGGCAGCCTCGAGATTCCGGCAGGGCAAAAAGAACAACAGCGTCCCACGCTGCGTGGGGCATGCCTCAGTTTTGAGCTCCTCCTGGCGCTTGGTAGTGACGCGCTAAGGCAGCGCCACAACGGGCTTCTGGGTAGTGTAGTCCCCTCCGCGTTGGTGGCGTCGTGGACTCTGGTAGCGGCAGCAGCCACATACCAGCAGCGGTCCCCCTCTGGCAGCCTCGACAATCCGGCAGGGCAAAAAAGAATAACAGCGTCCCGCGCTGCGTGGGGTCTGCCTCAGTTTTGAGCACATCCTGGTGCTCAGTAGTGACGCGCTAAGGCAGCGCCACTACGGGCTTCTGGTTAGTGTAGTCCCCTCCGCGTTGGTGGCGTCTTGGACTCTGGTTGCGGCAGCGGCCCCAAACCAGCAGCGGTCCCCCTCTGGAAGCCTCGACAATCCGGCAGGGCAAAAAAGAACAGCGTCCCCTACAATCAATAGGTATTCATTTTATAGTTTTTCTTTTAGCAGTGTGCACAGAGAGATCCTTTTTAGGTTTCACCTACACAGTTTGTGAAATCTTTTTTTACTTAATATAAAACTTAAAAGGGGTTTACACCCCGCCTCCATGCTTTCCTTGTTTTTTATTGGTTCCTGTGCTTGCCACTTACTTTTCCTCTATTTCTATTGGCTGTAGCACACATTTCCTGCATTTACCAATGCCTGTTCCTCATGTGCTTCTCTGATCAATTTACCATCAGCGAAGTACTGTTCTCATCCTCTATTGTGAAACTATTTTTTGTTCCGAATTTCCATGCACATCGCTTGTTTACGTTCAGCTGAGTGCACAGCTCTTCTAATGTGTAGTCCTCTGTTTCCGCTGGCACACTTCTTTTTGTTGGCTCGTTATTAGTAGCTTTGTGCTCAGACAGACAGCCTGACTTTCATATGGCTGCCTCTCATGAGATTGCCTTGTTCTTGTTTTCAGTGTTGCCTTTTGATCCTTCACCAGGGACTCTGTTTTCTGTGGCCGTTCACCCCACTGTCCTTTTCAGTGCATTTTCATTTCAGGCAGTTCACCATGAGTTTGTGCGCGTGCAGTTTTAAACCATGTGTGTGAAGGTGGCCTGGTATATGCTGTCCACTAATTAAAGTGGGCACCCGGTACCAGTCCACATGACCCTTATGACGTATGAGGTCAAAGATAACCTTTAGAAAGCTATCCTAGTGGTAGCTGTGGAGAACAGCCTTCGGGCTTAATCTTGAAGGATTGTAAAGCAGCTTGTTTTACCAGTATATCACCTCCTGAAGGATTAAATGAAAGGAGAACAAAGCAAAACCAAAGGGGATGATGGACGGAGTGTTAAACATTGCAAGCACTCCCCCCCTCCCCCTCCCAGTCAGCTGATCTGGGTTTAATCCATCATCATTCTTTAGCTCACTCTGCCACCACAGTTCAGACATGGCCATATGCAAATCAGTCTGACCGTGTGCCTCACGGGAACAGTCCAGCCAGAACTACCAAGCCATGTCTTCCCTGGAGCAGAAACAAGCATCTTGGGACCAGTTTCTGGCTAATCAGCCGTCATCAGCCAGGCTAGCTTGAATCCAGTGGCAAAGTGAGCAAGGGACCCACGTCTGGGCATATCCTGCCAACTTAGGGCGAACAAATCAGAACCAAAGGGGATGATGGACGGAGTGTTGAACATTGCAAGCATTCACCCCCAGTCAACTGATCTGGGTTTAATCCATCATCATTCTTTAGCTCACTCCGCCACCCCAGCTCAGACATGGCCATATGCAAATCAGTCGAACCCTGTGCCTCATGGGAACAGTCCAGCCCGAACTGCCAAGCCATGTGGCGGAGTGAGCTAAAGAATGATGATGGATTAAACCCAGATCAGTTGACTGGTGGGGGGGGGGAGTGCTTGCAATGTTCAACACTCCGTCCATCATCTCCTTTGGTTTTAAATGAAAGGAGAACCACATAGTAGTTATATAAACATTTTTTATTTATTAATATAACACTCTCTACTAGTCTCTGAACGAATTCATTCCAAAACTTTGTGAACGTGACTAGGGCACAAAGTACACAATACTTAATCAATAGAACATTCGTAAGTAGCAAATTACACAGCAGGGTCCAGGGAGAGACCGAACCATATACTAAAAAAATGGTATAACAATAAGTACTCAACTAGACACCATGCCTAGAGCATGTAAAATCACTGGGACCCCAAGGAACCACCCAGAGGAGTGACACAGGGAGCCCACAGAGGACGGGTGCAGTAAGGAAACACGACTGCATGCTCCGTACAACTCTTTGGGAAAGTCGTTGTTGCAAAGTTAGTTTAAGGACACTTCTACGAGGACTTGAGCAAGCCCTTCCAGTCTGCTGCATTGGCTGTGCCTGTGCATCATACATAAATCTTCCAAGACATGTGAAGCATCAATGTCAACCAAAGCAATCTCCCTTGAAGTGAAAGAGTCACTCCCCCTGCATTCGCAGGCACCGCAACTAAGTCAACCAGTCTTCAGATCCCAAGCTCCTCCAGAATCTGTGGACTCTGTGACACAGGTGGTGATTTTCCTTATCTCTCGAGGCCTGCTCTACCCTCTTACCAAGTTTGAGGCTAGTAGACCTTGTGAGGGTTGCAATAACAGAACCCCTGGGTATAGAGTCCAACTTACAGTTGCAAAAACTTGTTGGTCTCTTTGCAAGAAGATCTTTGTGGTCCAAGTAGCCCCAACCCTCGAGCATCTCCTGTGACCAGAATCCTGAGCCACCCCGCATAGTGTGCATCGTGGCTTGTATCTTTTGGTGAGCTGCTTTATGTCCTCTCACGACTCCACTGCCTCTGGCCTGTGAGTCCAGTTGAGGATCACCTTTGTTTTCTTCAGGCTCCCCGGCTTGCTCTGGGCATGTTCTTACTCCCCTTCTTGCGTCTCCAAGACCTTACTGGTCCTCACCGTGTACTATGTTGACTTCCTGCGTGGGTTGCATTTGCCAAGTTTTGTTGGTGCTCCCTCCGGACACCGACCCCTCAGCACTCGACATTCTTCGTGGGACAGTTCCTATCCAGCCTATGGTTGTCCTCATCGTCACCTGGTCCCCACAGCTGTAGAGTCAAGGTCCTCGTCGTCTTCCCTGACACACCCAACATCAGTGGGCATTCATCTACCAAGCTCCTGGTCACTCCTAAGTGACCCAGACTCTGTACCCTCTGTTTTCAGGTATTTCTTGACAAGAATCCGCATTTGGATTTCCACTGACAATTTCTCCTCTTCCAGCAGCAGCACTTTCCTGAAGTCCTCTATTGGGTTTCGATGGCTGTTTCAGACACCACTTCATCCCTATGCATCCGGCTTCCCTGGTATAGGTAATGTGAGTACTCGGGTATCCATGGGTGCATGCATCACGCTTGATAAAATAAAATGCTGTTGCTGGAGAGCATGTCCTGCCTGCAACAGCAGGCAGGACATGCCTGCTGTTGCAGGCATGAAAAGGAGGTACTAAGGAGGGACGACTAAGCCTATTAACAATCAAAAGCCGCCATTTACAAAGGACAGAAACAGGAGCCGGGTAAAATGGGCGGAGCTTAAAGTTCATACCTGTTCCAAGAGACAGCAAGCCCTGCCTAGGCAGACCTAAACTGGCCAATGGCTACCGGCCGGCGTCAGCGGCAGACTTGAAGTTAGTTGGTCATTGTTAGAAGAGCGATTCATGCCGTAATGCGGCAGACACTGAAGAGTGTCGACCCTCGGGGCCCCGTCCGGACCGCCTTGGGAGAGTGGTGGTGCCTCACCGGCAGCCTGCTGCAGTGCAGCCGGCAGCACTGAGCTCAGCAGTCCGGCATCGGAATGCGTGCCGCAGCGAGGAGCAGTCGTCGACTTGACTCCTGGAGGTCCGCGCCCTGCCGTCAGACCGGCGCTGCAAGTGAGGTGACTACCGGTCCTTCAATTCTCAAACAACGCGGCGGCTGGTTTCGATTACACCCGCTTCAGAAGAGGTCTGGCTGGGGTCGGCGAGAGCAGTATTGCTCATGTCCACATGATGGCGGCAAAGCACTGTAATTCAAACCCAAAGGCAAGAAGTGTGTACTGTGGCATCGAAGGGCCACAGAAACCCCATGTTTTCCTGTAAATGATTATCTTACAATTTATAATTTTCTTTTTGAAGCAAAGGGGACATGATTCTGGAGAAAAGTAAACCATATTTATTCCAGGTGTCGCTCTCACGCTGCCCAAATCGCTCTACCTTTTCTCGGGTGTGCTGTGCCTGGTTTATTGACATATTTGACTCTGGTATCTAGTGACTGGTTTCTGAATATTGTGATGACAAAGGTGGCTTGGTTTATTTTTGAGTGTTTAATAAGTTCAGATTTCAGTATACTCTTGTTTCAACTGAACTGCCAGTGTGTTTCGATTGTCTTCATTTACAGGCGCATTAAACTTAGTTAGCTATTAGTGCTCCCCACATTGAAACTGAAACACTCTGTGATTCCCATCTGCTTATCCCTGGCTCCCTAAACAGTTCTTTGGGCCCCTCATGTATGCAAAACGCAACATGTGTGCCTCACTCTTCCCATTCGCAATTCTTATTCATTGGTATTGTATGCTGACTACACATTTGTGTTTTTTAAGTTTAGCCCTCTTTCGTAGCACTCAATTAAGTGTTACCATCGCGAAACGTATGGGTTTCATTTTATGTACTGTAGAAGGAAAAGATGCATCGCGGCCGTAGGGACATTAACCCTCCGACCTATTGCAGGCAAAATGTGGCGATTGGATAGGTAATCTTTTGGGATACAGCATCCACACCAGAGAATTGTGGACTTAATATGTATGTTAGTCTTATTTACAGAACAGTCACAGTTAATGGGCTTGCCACGGGGCTTTTAGTGTAACCTGCCGATTACAAGTTAGAAACAAGGCAAGTTAGCTCAGTGGCTCTTGCACATGATGGAAAGATATGCGTGCATCTTCCAGGCCATTGGTATGGCTAAGTACAAAGAAACAACGAGTTGTGTGTCCCGTTTTGTTTGAATATTGATAATTAGTTTATTACAAGCCTAGACTTACAAGTGAACAATAATTTAAGGTGCAATGAGAATCCATTGTATCTTTGTATTGATGTATGCCGTGGTACCTTCCCAGAATGAATGGGAAGACAGTCTCAATTTGCTATTACTAATTAGAGAATCGCAAATTGAGAATGCAATTTCAAGGTTGCAAGGGTGCCAAAAGGACACCCTGTTGCACCCCTGAAATATGTGTGTGTGCACATGTGGCGCACATACATGCCCTAAGGGCATGTTTGTTCTCCACATGGCACTTTGTAAAATGCACAAAAGTGAATTTTTCAAAGAAATCGCAAATTACCACCAACTTGAAGTTGGTGGTAATTTGCGATTCCTTAAGGCCAAATCCTAATTTTTCTGTGCTTCCTACCTTGCATTTAAGGAATCACAATTTGCGATTCCATAAATTCAATCGCAAAATAGAGAATCGCAAATTTTGCGATTCTCTAATTTGCGATGCCCTTTTGGGATAATACATCTCAAAAGGCCTTTTCCTGTTCGCAAATGGGCCGATTCTGAGAATCGTCCCATTTGCGAACGGGAAAAGGGCTTGATACATGTGCCCCCAAGTTGGTGGTAATTTGTGATTTCTTTGAAAAATTCACTTTTGTGCATTTTGCAAAGTGCCATGTGGCGCACATACATGCCCTTAGAGCATGTATGTGCGCCACATGTGCACACATACATATTTCAGGGGTGCAACAGGGTGTCTTTTTGGCACCCTTGCAACCTTGAAATTGCATTCGCAATTCGCTAGTCTCTATTTGGTAATCACAAATTGAGAATGTCTTCCCATTCATTCCTATGGGCCTCCTAGCCCATATGAATGAATGGGAAGGTATTCCTTATTTGCGAATCTCAATTTGAAATTCGCAAATAAGGAATATGTAAGATTCACAAAATATTAAGCAAATCCCACATACATTGCATTTTGTGATTCTCTAAAAATCGCAATTTGAGAATCGCAAAAGTCTTTTTTGATACATATGCCCCCATGTTCTGTGTCTGTTTCTTAGGTCATTACTTTGCGGATACTTTAGCTTAACCTTTTCTTGAAGCTATCTTTTATCTTTTTCTTTGTCGGTGATCAAGTAGAAGAGTTTCAATCCCGTTTGTATTTCATCCTTTTCATAGATGACTTTCGAATTATAAGCATGAAAATATTTCAAGTTTTGCCTGTATCCCAATACTTTATCGTAAAAGAGTTTGTGGAGTGCATACATTCCCATGACCGGATTGGACTTTCTGTCACTCTGGCATTTTGCAGTGGGCTGGAAACTAGGGAGCTCCTTCTAGAGTTGAATGTGTAGCACAGAGTTGTTCCATCAGAATCATTCTGCAAGTTGCAATAATTGCTTATGTGGGGCAGAATGTGCACATCTTAAAACCAATGTACGGTAGAAGTAATGAAACATAATTTGCGAATATCCACAGTCAACGCATATAGGAAACAATGTAATGAATATAATATTTTTTCTTTTTTAAATAATATCTTTATTCACAGGTTTTCCATTAAGTTCACCCTTCCCCCCCACCCCCCTGCAAGACCAAGGTCACAAAAAGAAAACCAACTTATTACATACATAAGTTCGGGATTGCAATCCATTATATACAGATGGGAATGAGAAAGAAAAAAAGAATTTTATATTTATATATATATATATATATATATATATATATATATATATATATATATATATATATGTCACAAATACATTGTCCATACAGTTTATCATACAGTGTGAGAAGTTCTTAGAGAGAAAGCTAAAATCTTGATTAAGTAGACAGATATCTATGTGAGACATTCCCCCTTATTAAGCGTGGCTATGAATCTACTGCAGCAGTGGCGCCCAAATCATCATACCCCTTCTTCTTTTATTCCGCCCTTTATTCTTGTAGATGGCCACCTCAAGGCTACAAGACGCAAGCAACCTAGCCCTCCATTGTGAAAACGCGGGTGGATTCGGGTCAAGCCATGATTAACCTAAACAAAGCCGCAGGACTGCCATAGCTACAAAGATCAGCCCCTCCATACGTTTTGGTCGGTTACAGTTAGCTACCCCCAAAATGATCTCTTCTGTTGAGATACTCATTCTCATTTGGAACACTTCTGATAAAAAATAGGATATATCTTTTATCAAACTAGAAAGTGCATTGCATGTGGCGAACATATGGATAATGTCGGCCCCAAACAATGTACATCGCGGGCAGTTGGTTCCCTTCCTAGTCCCCCATTTTGCAATTTTATGCAGTGTAATATAAGGAAAATAATGTTTTGTAACATTGGGCTTGTAGTTTAATATCAATAAGGGAGTTACACCTGGGGGATACACCCAGCCTCAGTAGAGGCGAGTCTGTGTGTTAGCCACAATCCAAAGAAAGGACGTCCTTTGTCCTTAAGAAGACCCCTCACTCACCAACCTAGTTGGTGACATGCTTCATCAAGGTCTACAAGTTTATGATGTATGCTGATGAACATCACCATTCACCGATTGTGCGTTGTGTATGTGTTTTATATATGTATACGTTCGTTATCCACAACCCCTTTTTCCCTCATTTCTCTCAACAGGTTTTTTCAACAGACTAAAGAAGAAACCCTTTTTCTGGAGATTCATTTTGTTTCTCCTACTGCTACCTACGAGGATAGGGTGCGCCTTAGCGTGCGCATACCGTCCCGTAAGTACCCCACGGTCCTGACGAATACCTGTTAATTTGACACATAGGTAGAAACATGTAGACCTTTTTATCCCACACGCCAAATAGTTTTCACCGATAGCTCTCCTAATTGGGCAACAGGTGCCTCCTTTCTTTTAACTATATCCGTTACACCCCAGAATAAACTACGTAAGTGGGCAGTTCCGGATATTTTTAATAACACTTAGCTTTTCCCTTTCACACATAAAAGAAATAAAACCAGCTCCACTGTAATCAGGATTCGCAGCACACCTGGATGGCATTCGGCTGTCCGGGTGGGACCCCGATGATGAAGCATGTCACCAACTAGGTTGGTGAGTGAGGGGTCTTCTTAAGGACAAAGGACGTCCTTTCTTTGGATTGTGGCTAACACACAGACTCGCCTCTACTGAGGCTGGGTGTATCCACCAGGTGTAACTCCCTTATTGTTGTTTATTGATATATCTAAGGGGACAGGGAGTCCCTCTCCTGCCTTTTTAGGCGAATACCCTTTCTCTCCTTACTGATAATCTACCCCCTTGTAGTTTAATAGACATCAGGCATGTTTGGGATAATTCGTAAGTCAGAGGGGGAATTACTGGCCTAACTCCTAGTTTGGCCTGCCATACATCTGATTGTTTGTCCATGTCATCGGCGAGTACCAAATTCAAAGTTTCGTACATTTCCCCAATCTTGGGTGTGGGTTTCTTACATAGGTTCTCTATGATTTGACTATTTTGGAATTTTAATCGACCACCCCCTTTCTTTGATAAAAAAAATCTCTGATCTGTAGAAACTTAGAAAAGTCCCTAAGGCTGATATCATATTCAAAATTTAGCTCCTCAAACATCTTTAGTCCATTCGGGGTATAAATATAATATTTTTTCACAGCAATGCACAATATATACACATCTATGTCGCATCAAGTGAAGAAACAGCACAATGCAAGTGAATGCTGAAGAAATTAATAGAACATTTAAACCCAATCATGGCAAATGTTTAAAGTCTGTATTCTGGCTGTAGATAATCGGTATTCACAGAAGCAAGGTCCTCTTCACTCTTAGTGCTCCTTACAATAGTTTTGTAAATGTTTCATTCCCTCCAAACAAATAATTCACTTGAGATCCTTATTACGACAAAAGAGAGGGTAAGTTCCTCTGTCCAAAGTGCCACGACTCATTCAGCTCATGCACAATTTGGAATATGGGCTCAGGAAGTGGAAAGAAACTCATGCATAGTGTTGGACTTGGCCCTTCTGGCAGGTTCACCCCTGAACTTTTTTGCTTTTAATTGTGACATGGTGTTAGTGATTTTTGGTTTCTGCGCACTTTACCACTGTGTCCCAGGGTAAAGTGCCTGTGTGTGGTGAGATAGGCCTGCCCTCCCATAGGAGTGCATGGGGAATGCATGTGTCCCTGGTAGTTCCTGATGCGTGGGGTGTGCAGGCTCGAGTCTGGTATGTGTGGACTCGTGTGATTGAATGCTGCGCAATGATGTATGCGGCGTGTATGTGTCTAGTGTGGAAGTGCCACTTCTAGACATGGGTGTGCGTGTGCAGTGAGTGTGCTGGCACGTGATTGGCTGGAGCTGGCTGGTGAGCCTGGCTCCAGGAGTCTGGATGGGTCTGCCCCGGTGGTGAATGGAGAGATTAGCATGCTGATGTGAGGGAGGGGTGCACCTGGGTCTTGAATAGGGCTGGGCTTTCCCCACACAAAGCTGGCTCCGCCCCCTGTGGTGCGTCTAATGTCCCTAACCCTGACAGTGAATAGAGTGAGGGGCTGAGCACATCAGGAGTGCTCCCAAACCAGCTGCGCCTGGTTTTTCCCCCACCCTGCACCTTCAGACAAAGGAATTCCTGTACAAAAATCGGCTGTGTCTCCTTACAAAATGTTCTTGTTTGCCAACTTGAAACTACTGGGAGAGCCCCGCTACCGCCGCCGATGGGTGACTTCTGCCTGCGCCTCCCCCCAGCCGGTGAGTCAGCCAAGGAGCCCGGAGAGGCTCCCCCAACGCGAGGCATTGTTGTTTTAGAGACCTGAGAGGGCTCCGGGGGCCATTGTCGTTTTGAGTCCCCAGGAGGGGGGCTCCAGCAAAGCGGGGGCATTCTTTCTCCAAGTCCCCAAGGGGGGGGACTCCTCAGATTTCCCCGCATCTTTGTGCCAGGGCACCGAGAGTCCAACGAAGGCCCCATTTGTTTTAAGAGCCCACAAGGCTCAGGGGGCACTTTTCCTAGCTGGTAGAGCGGCCCCAGAAGGCAGCGGGCCTCTCCCACCTTGCCCCACATTGTTGTTCAGAGCCACGGAGGCTCTGGGGGGCATTTCTTAGTTTTAGAGCCAGGGAGAGGCTCGTGGGGGCATATTTGTGGACGAGCCCTTAGAGGCTCCCAATCGCCCCAGTTGTTCTCGAGTCCCCCGAGAGGGACTCCAACGTTGTGGGCCACAGTTGTTTTGGTTGCTAGAGCCTGCGAGGCTCCCACGTGATTTGTGCAGCAGCATGGTCCCTAGAGCCTAGAAGGCTCCCAGTTTGCGCAGTTTTAGATCCTGAGGGGCTAGTGAGAGCCCCTGGCGCAATTTGCTTCCCAGCTGCCCAGCAAGTAGTGGGCAGCTGCACCGTTTAGGTTTTTCCGTCCTAGGGACATGTTCTGGACTTAGGAGTGAGTCGCCCTCCTTCATCCCTACCCTGGCCTTCCCCAGCTGTGCAGCACTTCATGCCAGCTGCAGCGTTTAGGCCCTGTTCTGTCCCTGTCCTCAGCTGCCCATGCAAGACCTATTGCATTGTAAATGCTTGTTTCTGTTGGTGTGTGCGTTTATGTGCATGTCAGTAACTTTTTGAACGGTCACCATGGAAAACATATATCTCTACAGATTCTTTTCTTGTAGTTTACTCACTAAATTTAAAAAAGGAAGCCACAAATCGTTGCTCCAGCATGGCCGCCCTCCTGATGTGTCCCTTAACTGTTCAGGCCGGGTATTGCAGCATGAGGGAGATTCATCACTTACTTTATGGCTCTTGCCACTGTCCAGACCAGCAGCTGTCTCTCCCATGTGTACGAACTGTGCAGACTGGAAGATCTGCTTCACTGTGGCGGTGAGTGCAAACGCAAACGTGAGCTCGCGTGTACACGACTCAAAGAGCTGGTCTTGCATCTCCTTGCTTGACAGCGAGGATTGCTCTGCCTAGTAGTTGCTGTTGATGGTATTTGTCAGAGGA
Source organism: Lissotriton helveticus (assembly GCF_964261635.1). Taxonomy (NCBI): domain Eukaryota; kingdom Metazoa; phylum Chordata; class Amphibia; order Caudata; family Salamandridae; genus Lissotriton; species Lissotriton helveticus. Next base: position 701,639,967 of record NC_136073.1, on the reverse strand, counting down.
GACTACTAGGAATGGATGAACTGTGACACTGCCCTCACTGTACTCATAAAAAGACTACACACTAAAGATGACAGAATGCATGCCAGTCCCTTCGGTTTGAGGCAGACTTACAATTTTTCAATCACAAACGTTTATCTCTGTTGTCTATTATTGATCGCAAGTCACAGTGTTCCCAGTCCAGTGCTTTTCTGTTAAAATTGTGCAATTTGATTGATTTGATTGATGTAGCAAAGCAAGTCTAGAATATGCTATCTTGTCAAATTAAACTGCATGGCTAAGAAAGCAATGGCATGTAGATGTTGATAAGTAGCCCCCAAATCCCTTTTTGTACGCAAATACCAGAGGGCATCCACTTTCCCTGTGTATGAAATTTGAGTACTATGTCGCCCCTTTCTGAGGCGAAATTACCCCATCGACTTTCGATATGTTTACATACATGTCTGCGTGAGTCTGTCATGGATTGTTACAGTTAGCGTAGTGTGTCCAGCATATCTCTGTCTATACTCCTGCATCAACATCCGTCAGTTTTGGCAGATCTGTTAGTCACACCACAACTGACCATATCCTTACGGACGTACAGTGAGAATTGGGATTGGGATAGGCTAATCATAGCACTGCCTTGTCAGCTGCACTACAACATGCTCACCCCCCTACTGCAGACCCTAAACTATTTGTAACCTGAATCCTTGGCCAGAATTGTTGTTTACATTGCATCAGGGTGGCGCATTATTTCTTAAGCAGTGGCAGCACATTATGTTAACATTTACAATTATGTATCAAATCACCTATAAATGATCCTGTACAGCTACCAGAAGTTTGTGGCCAAAAGAAAATGTAGGGTGGACTCTGGCGGTGTGCGTCAGTTGTGCTGGTCTTCAAAATGAATGAAGTGGGTCCAGATGCCATGCTTTCACCTGATACATGCTGGAAATTGTAGTGTGACACAGGCTCTATTTGTAAACCTCTATTACATGGAGTGTTTTATTTGTATCACAGTACACAGGTTGTATGTGATTTATGGCATGTTAGAAGCATGTTTGCAAACCATTAGACCACCTCTCCTTCAGGAAGAAGCTCAAGACCTGGCTGTTCGAGCAGTAGCGGCACCCCCCCCCTCCCAGCGCCTTGAGACCCTACGGGTGAGTAGTGCGCTCTACAAATGACCTGATTGATTGATTGATTAGCAGTGCTGACAGAACTAACTTGTAGATACAGGTTCCTTTACTCTATCCTGCATGTTGAACTCCCCCGCCTTACAGAAGTAACAGTAACTTGTAGAATCAGGATAATGTGCTGCATGCCTAAATACTAATAAGGTCCCAAAGGCAAGATATCTAGTCTTGATTCCATCTTATCCCTCTTTCTTCTACCAACCTGCACTTCCTGTCTTGCTTTCTATGTTCTTTTTCACCCCTGATTTCCACTGTTTCCTCTCCATCCTTTCTCTTTAAATAGGTCAAATAATCAATCACTTCACAAAAAACAAATAAAACAACATAACTAAAAAACAGTCATTTACAACCACAATAGTTCTAACTTTCTTTAAAGCAAGACCGATTGCATTGCAAAAGCTTGTTTTAAAAATAAATATTCCAAAATAGAAAAAAAGAAAAAATCCTCATTTGTAAACTGCTCTTAAAGTACATAAATGATCATAACGAATGAGACTGGAATACTGATCCACGCGAGAGAGATAGAAGATTTTGGGTACGATTGATGTTCGTTTGTTTAAATTATATGGGTAACATATAAGGAGTAACACACCACTCCAAGATGGCGCTTACTTTTTTCACGCCCTAGAGATAGAAGACCTCTAAGGTAGAGAGGGTATTTAAGTTGTTGCAAAATGGCACCCATGGTGTACGCCGCCGGAAGCACAGGATTACCAGGACACGGTCATTCGGACAGGTAAGGTGGGGGACTGCCCATGTTTACTTTTGGGATGTGGAGACTAAAGGGCCGTCCGACATCAGTCAGGAGCAGTAACCCACTGACCTGCTGTCACATTCGTATACTTCACAATGCAGGCATGCATTCCGAGCGGAATGCATGCTAGCATTGAGAAAAGCAGGGGTGCAGTTCATCCCTGCACCATGTGGCCGGCACCCCTAGGTGTCTGCTACCGGGTGCAGGGATCCACAGAGGAGCACCATAGGTGCCCCCAGGCTGTCATTCGGCAGCCTTGCACCCATGGGAGCCCTGCTGGGGGCCCCCAAAGACAGTTTTTGACTGCCTTTTTGTGCCGGACAGACCGGCCCGAAAAGGTAGTGAAAAACTGCCATTGTACTCCCTCGGTCGTAAAGAGGGAACCGGGGGAGTACTGGAAGATTTCTGGATGGCAGACGGGCTCTCCGAGCCCGTCGTAGGCCATCCGGAAATCCGAGTTGGATTCCATTCCAACCGAGCCCATCATAATGGCTTGGTCGGAATGGAATCCGGCCGGCACTAACTGATTCGGTTGGAAGGGCTCCGAACATGGTTCGGAGCCCTTCCGACCCGAATCGGAATCGGCCCCTTAGAGTGCGTATTACAAATAGGCCCGTTTCCACATTGACTTTTGGGGCATGGATAGTAGGAGTGCATCATATTTATTACGCTACCCTTGAACCGGGTTAGTTTTGACTTTGTGTTAAACTAGTGGACCGGCTTACTACAAATGCTGGATGTATTCTTACAACTTGATGTAACTTTTGAGCGTTTGTACACAGGAGTGCATTATATTTATTATGCTACTCTGGAACCGGGTTATTTTCGACATGGGGTCGATTCCGATTCGGGAAAGAAATCCGTACGACGATTCGTATTCGTAGCCGTTTCCGTACGAATCGTACAAATCCTTCTGAATCACGTAGTATGATCCGTAGTTAAAAAATAAGTCTGAATCTTTGCGAACCATACGTAAATCAAGTAAAAATCCGTACGATACGGAACCTGAAAGTGAACCGTACGAATCGTAAACATGCTGTACGACCCGACAAGTACGATCCAGACTGGGGAATCAGAATGCGATTCGTACGGGGAAACGTCGTGTATGAGCTGCGATTTGTACGGAAAACGTCACGTATGAGCGAGCCACAAAATCAAAAACGAGACAAACCCCCTGAATGAAGCGCACGCGAACCCCGTAAAAACATCGTGTACGAGCGAGCCACAAAAGTAAATACGAGACGAACCCCCTGAACGAAGCGCACGCGAACCCCGTAAAAACATCGCCTATGAGCGAGCCACAAAAGTAAATACAAGACGAACCCCCCCTGAACGAAGCTCACGCGAACCCCTAAAAACAGCACAAGGAGGTAGAAAACGACTCGTACCGCGTGAACGTCGCATTGCACACACTAATAAATAGAAGCAAATACAAGTAAACGAGCCTTCCTGAACCACGCTAACACTGAAAAACAGAACAAGGAGGGTGAAAACGACTCGCACAATACCACAAAACATGTCTCCAGTGTACAAACCATGGAAATGAATGTCCTGGCCAGATCCAAACAGGCAAACAGAGGGGCTAACTCAGAACCACCCCTTATAACACACCCACCAAAAATTCAAACTAAGACCCACCCACAAATGGACCAATAAAAAGGGTCCACACACACAAACCATGATCCTTTGCAAAATACCCAATTAGCAAGAGACACTGACAATACACCACCAACTGCACACATCTACCTTCACACATACCCCCAATCACATTCAGACCCACACACCCCCCATTCACATTCAGACCCACACACCCACATCCATACACACCGTCACCCCACACCATGTCTGCACAGAAGAATCCAAAGTTCACAAAGGAGGAGATGGAGATCCTTGTAGATGAAGTCATCAGAGTCGAGCCACAGCTGTTTGACGCATTGGTCAGACGGACCAGCATAGCTGAGAAAACACGCCTGTGGGAGAGGATAGTCAATAGGGTGAATGCTGTTGCACCCATCAGACGCACAAGGAAGGAGTGCCAGGCCAGGTGGTACGATCTGCGGAGGATGATCAAACGGAAGATGGACGAAGAGTACGCACAGATCCAGATCACTGGAGGTTGTGGTCCCCGCAGACCAGTACAGCACCATCCCTGGGAGGAGAAGGTGATGGCCCTGCTACCACCGGTGGGGTACATGGAATCAAAGGAGTCGTAGAGCCTGGTGAGTACATAAACAACTCATGTAACATGGGGGTAATGGCATCCACACCCCAAGTACAAAAAATGTCTGCAACAACCCCCAAGCTCCCACAACTACAGGCAAAAACAACGCTAATGCCACTAACATGTGTATGCCCCATTGACAAAGCAAGGCCATGCTATGTCCCATGCTACAGGAAGCACAGACCCAAGAATGGACGTCCGGTATGCTGGGAGGGTGGGTGTCACAAAATGCATCGTGGGACTCCAAATCAGACCCAATTGCATGGGCGTCCGCAGGAGGGGCAAGGGTGGCTCTTGGCCCCCCTGGATCGGCAGTGTGTCTGGTGTGGGCCCAGTCAGGGCCGACCCTAGTCCATCATACTTTTGAAATGGTGCAAGGTGGAGGGTACAGGGTGCAAGGTAGAGAAGGGTGCAAGGTGGAGTTGGAGCATAGTACAAGGGGGAGGGCGAGAAGGGTGCAAGGGGGAGGGTGAGAAGGATGCAAGGCAGAGGGGAGAAGGGTGCATGGCAGTGGGGAGAGGTGCGCAAGGCAGTGGGGAGAGGTGCGCAAGGCAGTGGGGATCAGGGTGCAAGGCACAGGGCCAGAAGGGTGCAAGGCAGAAGGCAAGAAGGGTGCAAGGCAGAGGGGAGAAGGGTGCAAGGTAGAGGGCGAGAAGGGTGCAAGGTGGAGGGCGAGAAGGGTGCAAGGGGGAGGGCAAGAAGGGTGCAAGGCAGAGGGAGAAGGGTGCAAGGCAGTGTGGAGAAGTGTGGAAGGCAGTGGGGAGAAGGGTGCAAGGGGGATGGTGATGATGCTAAAAATTTGCCCACCCGTATAAACATTTCTGTGGACGCCCATGCCTAATTTCCCTCATCCCATATGGCCCAGGTACACACCCATGCACCATGCTCAATGCACAGAGAGTGGGAATGTACTGAAAAGATAGCTGACACTGGGCCCTGGTGTAGGCAGCATAAGGCCCTCCTGTGACCAGTGCAAACACAAACACCAGGACAACAAGGTCAGATGTCTTGGACAGGAATTCACAACCACTGTCATGGCAGCATGCTCCATGGGGGGACAGCCACACCATGAGAGAGGCCCAGTTTCAAATCAGACTCCAACTACCAGCACGGCCTGTTACACACACCCCTTACACAAACATAGCCTCCTGGGACAGGCAATGGAGTGCCCCACTGTCACAATGGTCATGTAACACAACAAAACCAATACAGATCTGCTGAAGCATCCAAGCAAAAAATGCACGGTGCAGATTCACTAGCCCCTTGCGCTTCTTTCACGCTGCCGTTGTGTCACCTTTGTGACGCAGCGGCTGCACAAAAGTGGCGCCAAGGTGCTGGGTATTTACAAGGTGACGCATCTGGGAGATGTGTCATGTTTTAAAGCCCTGTGCCAGAAGTAGGTGTTCTGGTGCGGGGGGGGGGGCGCGTTACAGCGCAGCAACGCCTCCCAAAAGTGGCAGAGTGAAAGCTACAAGATTTCACTCAGTCACTTTTAAGCACATGCTGCCTCAAAACCCTGCGTATGCTTGAAGCAGGTGTTAGGATGGACGCAGCATTGTGCAGATAGGGCCCCACAGAGCGTTGCTGGAGCTGCGTTGCGCCGGTGATGCAACTCCAGCAATGCGCCACTTCTACGGCACAGATGCGTGACGCAGCTGTGCCGTTTTTCCACCATGGTGTTCCGCATTGTAAATGTGTCGCATCCATGCTGGCATAGCTGTGATGCACAATGACTGGCGAATCCCTGCTGATATGCAGGGCTGTGCCAGTCATTGTAAATATGCCCCCACATGTCAATGACTCCTGAGCACAGACCAATCTGACCCCACAACATACCCATCCACAAGTGAACATTGAGAACAATCCAAGCATAGACAACTACCAGGAGGAACAGTGCCAACTACAATGTGTCTGAAAAATGGATGTTGCATTAAATGGCATTAACATTGTCTCTCACACCCACAGGGCAATGTGCGGAATCTACCCCCAACAATGGGCCCAGGCTACACAAGACCCTGATCAGACCGACAGCGTCGCCTCTCACCACTCCACGGATGACCTCGACCAACCTGGCACCTCTGGTGCCCAAACCCGTGCGCAGCTGGATCAGGAACATCTGCGCCAACCACCACCACCATTTCTGCCACATCCCAGCAGACATCTCAGAGCCCTGCCCGCACTCAACAACTGAGCCAGTCTGACAATGAGGGACAAGGTTCGCCGGGCACCCAGGAGGTGGCAGACAACACCACCACTGACATCCCTCAGTGGTCCCGTCGACCCGATGTGCCCACAACGGCAGGCCAGGCTTGTGTGGGCAGGGGGGGTGGGAGTGGAACCAGGTGGATGCGAGAACTTGACCAGCCAGCTGCAGGACCCGGTATGTCTGAACTGCGCAACATCATGGAGGCATACCGGTGGGACACCAGGGAGTTCAGCCAGGTAGTGGGGACCCTCACATAGATCAAAAACCTGCAGGCCGAGCAACACGCCAGTCAACAAGAACACCAAGGACGGATGGAGGCAAGACTGGCTGAGCTCCTGGCGGTGCAAAGGGACATAAGCCATTCACTCCGTCAGATCGCAGACAACATGGAGCACCCTCCCTGTGTCACCAGGCAAGAAACATCTAGGCTAAGACCGCCAACAGGCACAGGGAGGGAGGGAGGAGGAGGAATCATCCGCCGGAGCATCCCATGCATCATCAAGACCTGCATATGAGGGTCCCCCAAGGAAGGTTGGTCGTCCACGGAAAAGACAGTGAGAGGCAGTGGGCCATGCGCATCTCCCAGGTCACCTGGGCTGTCACCTTGACTTTGTGTGCAACAGCATGACCTCATTGACTGTCCTACTCTCCTACATGGACTTGCTGGTTCCAGTCTGAACAATGATGCCAAGCACTGTGGTCTGGACTCTGTTGACTCAAACTGCAAGGCATCACATCTCCCTCTGTGAACTTTGGATTCCCGGCATTTTTGTACAGCACCTATCACTTACTCACGTTTCACGCATAAGACAGATAAATAAACAAAACAATCACAAGTAAAATTGGTGTTGCAGTCATTTAGCATGACAAAAGGGGGTGGTGATAGACGGAGCATCTGAACCAATCAAACACTCACACCCAGTCAAAAGATCTGTGTTTGATCCATCACCGTTCTTTAGCCCACTCTGCCACCCCAGTTCAGACATGGCTATATGCAAATCAGTCTGACCCTGCACCTCATGGGAACAGTCCAGCCCGAACTGCCAAGCCATGCCTTCCCTGGACCAGAAACAAGCTTCAGAGGACCGGTTTCTGGCATTACAGCCGTCTTCAGCCCGGCTTGCTTGAATCCAGTGGCAAAGTGAGCAAGGGACTCACGTCTGAGCATACCCTGCCACACTTATGGCGGCCAAAGCGGTACAAAAGGGAGTGGTGATGGACGGAGCATCTGAACAAATCAAACACTCACACCCAGTCAAAAGATCTGGGTTTGATCCATCACCGTTCTTTAGCCCACTCTGCCTCCCCAGTTCAGACATGGCTATATGCAAATCAGTCTGACCCTGCGCCTCATGGGAACAGTCCAGCCCGAACTGCCAAGCCATGCCTTCCCTGGACCGGAAACAAGCTTCCGAGGACCGGTTTCTGGTATTACAGCCGTCTTCAGCCCGGCTTGTTTGAATCTAGTGGCAAAGTGAGCAAGGGACTCACGTCTGAGCATACCCTGCCACACTTATGGCGGCCAAAGTGGTACAAAAGGGGGTGGTGATAGACGGAGCATCTGAACCAATCAAACACTCACACCCAGTCAAAAGATCTGGGTTTGATCCATCACCGTTCTTTAGCCCACTCTGCCACCCCAGTTCAGACATGGCTATATGCAAATCAGTCTGACCCTGCGCCTGTTATGCCAGAAACCGGTCCTCGGAAGCTTGTTTCCGGTCCAGGGAAGGCATGGCATGGCAGTTCGGGCTGGACTGTTCCCATGAGGCACAGGGCCAGACTGATTTGCATATAGCCATGTCTGAACTGGGGTGGCAGAGTGGGCTAAAGAACGGTGATGGATCAAACACAGATCTTTTGACTGGGTGTGAGTGTTTGATTGGTTCAGATGCTCCGTCCATCACCACCCCCTTTTGTACCGCTTTGGACGCCATAAGTGTGGCAGGGTATGCTCAGACGTGAGTCCCTTGCTCACTTTGCCACTGGATTCAAGCAAGCCGGGCTGAAGATGGCTGTAATGCCAGAAACCGGTCCTAGGAAGCTTGTTTCCGGTCCAGGGAAGGTATGGCATGGCAGTTCGGGCTGGACTGTTCCCATGAGGCACAGGGTCAGACTGATTTGCATATAGCCATGTCTGAACTGGGGTGGCAGAGTGGGCTAAAGAACGGTGATGGATCAAACCCAGATCTTTTGACTGGGTGTGAGTGTTTGATTGGTTCAGATGCTCCGTCCATCACCACCCCCTTTTGTACCTCTTTGGCCGCCATAAGTGTGGCAGGGTATGCTTAGACGTGAGTCCCTTGCTCACTTTGCCACTGGATTCAAGCAAGCCGGGCTGAACACGGCTGTAATGCCAGAAACCGGTCCTCGGAAGCTTGTTTCCGGTCCAGGGAAGGCATGGCTTGGCAGTTCGGGCTGGACTGTTCCCATGAGGCGCAGGGTCAGACTGATTTGCATATAGCCATGTCTGAACTGGGGTGGCAGAGTGGGCTGAAGAACGGTGATGGATCAAACCCAGATCTTTTGACTGGGTGTGAGCGTTTGATTGGTTCAGATGCTCCGTCCATCACCACCCCCTTTGGCACCGCTTTGGCCGCCATAAGTGTGGCAGGGTATGCTCAGAAGTGAGTCCCTTGCTCACTTTGCCACTGGATTCAAGCAAGCCGGGCTGAAGACAGCTGTAATGCCAGAAACCGGTCCTCGGAAGCTTGTTTCCGGTCCAGGGAAGTCATGGCTTGGCAGTTCGGGCTGGACTGTTCCCATGAGGCACAGGGTCAGACTGATTTGCATATAGCCATGTCTGAACTGGGGTGGCAGAGTGGATTAAAGAACAGTGATGGATCAAACCCAGATCTTTTGACTGGGTGTGAGTGTTTGATTGGCTTAGATGCTCCGTCCATCACCACCCCCTTTTGTACCGTCATTTAGCATGAGTCAACAATATACGTGTGGGGATATGTCAAAGTATGCCAGAGTGTGGAACAAACTCAAGCCATCCATACTCTGGGATCTGAGTCTGGTCAAGGACACACATAGGTCACAATGTATCATCAAATACATACATGGAGCGCAATACTCACCCGTGATGGTTTCAACCTGCTGAGAGGGGGGCTTGCCATACTGCTCGGACATACAGTTTTGGAAGAGTCTTATGAAGGCGTAGAGGTCATGGGTCATGTGGAGGTGCCCAGGGAGAGAGTACCAGGTCTGTTTGGTGAGATGGGAGAACTATCTCCCGCATGCAGTTGTACTGTGGATGTGATAAATGGTGCCCAGGGCAAGGTTGGCTGGACGGAGTTGGGGCAATGGGGTGTTGGATGGGAGACGTCCATGTTCGTCTTTGGGGCTGGGGTTGTGGAGAGCCTCCTGAATGTGGATGAGGAGTCTGAAGGTGATCCTGCCGTTGACAGTGAGACTATTGCAGGTATCTCAGGTGGACGGTCATGTGGCTGTTGCAGGGGATGTTGAGGATGAGGTGTGCAGAAGCACCCTGGATGTGCACAAGTCTTCCTGGAGTCTGGCTGTTGTTCCTGCGTAGAGGGCGTTGCCATAGGTGAGTCAGCAGGTGTCGTGGACCTGGGTGACTGTCTGTCTTGCCTAGTAGTGGACCTATCTGAAGATCATTTGCAGCATGCGGAGGGAGTTGCAGCATGAGGTAGAGATTGTGTTGAGTTGCATGGTTATTGTGAGCGAGGAGTGTACGATGAACACCTGCTTGTGTGCGTGGGCACTGTGTGCTGGTGCGCTGCCCAGGCTGGTGTGAACCAAGGAGTTGTCCCAGCTGTAAGGGGACAATCCTCAGATGATGACCTCAGTCTTGTCCTAGTTTAGCCCCAGGTGGCTGATGTTCATCCATTAGTCAACGCACCTCATGCCCTCTTGAAGGTTGGATCTGGGAGTGGCTGGGTCTCTGGTGAGGGTGAGGAGCAGCTGGGTGTCAATGGCGTAGGACATGTGGATGAGGTTGTGTGCGCATGTGATGGGTGAGAGGGGGGTCATGGAGACATTGAAGATTGTGATGCTGAGAGATGAGTCCTGGGGTATGGGCCCGATGACCCCAGTGTACTATGTGCTGAAGGAGAGGCAGACTCCCTGGGCCTTGCTGGTGAGGTACTTGACGATTTAATCCTGGGCCCTCCTCTGGATCTCAGTGTTGGAGATGCGTGATCTGACAGTGTGGTAGCACATGGTATAGAATGCCGTTGAGAGGTTGAGGGGGTGAGGGTGGTGGTCTCACCATTGTTGAGCAGGGTCCAAGATGTCGTGGGTAGTGGCAATGAGGGCTGTTGCAGTGGAGTGATTACTGTGGAAGATGGACTCGGGTGGGTTGCCTGGAGGTGTTTGCTTGAAGGGAGATGGTCAGTTGCTCATTGACTGTCTTCTTGATGACATTTGCCGGGTAGGGAAGCAGGGTGATGTTCCTGGCGATCCTGCGGTACTGCCGTCCATTGTTAAAGAAGGGCTTGGGTCTCTGCATGCCTCCAGCTCCCATGGAATGTGGGGTACTCAAAGGAGACATTCATGACCTGCCGGAGATGGGCTCCAAGGATGGGGTATGCTGTGATTGAGATGTTGTGTGGGAAGGGTCCTAAAGGAGAGCCGGAGTGGATAGTGTACATGAGCCGGGTGGAGTCTTGGCTGCTGACGGGAGTCCAGTAACTGAGGGGGGGATGTCCTGTGGATAATAGCGCTGTCTGCCTCTGTGTGGCGAGGCTGACGTGTACGTCCATGAGCTTGCAGTGGTAGAATGTTGCGAGGGATCCCCTTGGCCTTGCAAGGGTGGGATGTCTTTTGGATGGAGAGCTGGGGTTAGATAGTTCACTCACGATGTCGATGAGCTCCTTGATGTTGTGTGTGTTGGTGCCTATGCCCTACCTGAAGGATGTTCTCTTGTCCGTGCTGATGATATGGTGATGTCTGTGTGTGACGGGTTTCAGGGCTGAAAGGTAACTGATGGTTGTTTGTTCCGCAAGGTTTGCACGAGAGTCCGGCTAGACCTGTATGAGTCCAGTAGGTCTGCTTAACTGTTGTTGTGCTTCACAGGAAAGTCCGCCAATGTGGCAAGAGTGTTGGATCAGTCGCTGATCCAGTGTGTGAGGTTGCAGGGTGTGGCGGTGGTGTGGTTGGAGTGTCCTGGGCGAGGGTGCCACACAGCTCGTCTGTGGTAACTTAGGTCAAGCATCTTTGGGGGAACTATAGCGGAGTGTGGGGCAGTATGTTGCTTGTCAGAGAACTGGATGCAAATGTTGATGTACCAATGAAGGAAGGTGGTGTGGTTGTCCTCCAGCCAGAAGTTGCTGTCCCCCAGCCACATGTAGACTGTGGAAGTGAGGGCCTGCGTGCTGATGTAGTTATTGATGGCTTAACGGAATTGTGGGTGTAGGCCTGGAGATCTGTAGATGAGTGTTAGACTGAGGGTAGTCAGGGGGTTGGTGTGAAACCTTAAGAGCAGGTGCTTGACAATGCTCAGTATGTCTTTGGTGTTGTATGTGACTCTGTGAAGGTGTACTTCTGAATGATTTGCAATTCATCCACCTGGATTGATGGTGCGGTCCCTGTGGCTGATCTTGTATCCGTCTGTGATGACAATGTTGAAGTTGTGTGCTGAAGATGCGTTCAACCAGGTTACTGTAATGAAGGCGATGTGTGGGGCTGTTGTGTTGAGGAGGTAACAGAGTCTAATGGCGTGCTGGTGGATGGAGCGGGTGTGCAGCAGTAGGAGGCACATGACCTGGTTGTACGGACATGGTCTATTAGGCGGGGCAGCGCAGTGTAGGCAGTAGGAGTTGCACACACAACATGCGAAGCTGTCGTGTGTGTGCTTAGGGGTTGCCTGATAGCAGGTGGTTGATTGTCTGGTGTTTATTGTTTGGAGGGTAGCTGGAGCATGAGTTTGTTGTGTTACATGGGTCATGCAAGGACCAGAGGGTCTTGCACTGTGCATGTTGCAGTCGCTGAGGGGCGCGGACGGTCCTGCCTTTGGCACGGAGGTGGCGCAACAGTGGCACAGACAAGCTGCTGCCTGCATTAAGAATGGGTGGAGGGAGGGAGGAGCATCTGGAAGGCGTGTGTGTTACAGAATCATGGCACTCGGTGGGGCGCTGCCGCAGGGGAGGCAGCAGCAGGAATAAGTGAACACCTAACGGCAGAAAGGGTGGGACTCTAGGATAAACTAGCACACAAAGACAAGGAGGTTAGAAAGGCACAGTGTGACAGGTGTATAGAAAGGAAGGAGTGTCTGGTTACTCAAGGGTCACTCAAAGAAAATGGATGAACAATCACCAAAAATGACGGGCACAGGATCAGGCTCCAAAAGGCCAAGGTGCACCCAGGACACACAGCGTCAGCAGGTTTTGCCTGCCCGTTGTAGGTAGCAACCTGCACAACTACATACACAACCAAGTACTTCATGCACAATAGGGATGCATGTTGCCAAATTACACATACTCCCATATGCACAATCTTTGTCTATTATGCCGTAGATGATGCCTGCAAAGTGGCAAGAGATCTGCGGTGACAGAGATGAGGCACATTGTACTGTGGTGAACACATTTACTACACAAACGGATCTTGTATGTGTTGAGTCCATGCTACATGAGCCAATGTCCATGGCCAGTGCCATTGCTCTGAAGAAAATAACAGTCATGTAAGGAGTTTACCTGTGCTGCTGGTGAAATAATGTGCACATAACTGCCTGTGACTGTCAGGGCCTAGAATCCTCAGAAACGTGCGATGCTCAAAGTGGTCCATCTCCCGATAGCCCCTTGGTCTGAGTAGAAATGACAGACTCAAAAGGGTGATCAGGTGAGGGAAGGAAAGGAAGGGAACAGCAGGGAGGGAGATCTGAAACAAACGTAAACAAGCATAAGGATTCAACACTTCTTGTCACTGAATCACAGAATACCTCAGGACCTATACTGTAACAGTAACACCTGTAAAGGAAAACAACAGCCACTGTATCCTAGTTGAGATCACAGTAATGAAAGTGCTACTAGAGCTGAGGATCGAACAAGGACATTACTACACACTTACAAAGAAGGCTGTTCCATACGTTTCCATGTATTTATCCAGCAGTTATCAACATACCCAAAAAAGTCTTAACAGCCACGTAACTGGGAAATTTGAGCTTACTTCAGGTCCAGCTCTACACGCCCCTGCTGTGAAAACAGAGATGAACAATCCACATGAATTCATAGCACATGGAAAGGTGACGAAACACCATAACACACCAAAGATTATGTTGTACGAGTTGCAAAAGAAATGGTCAATATTATGATCCTGTTCCAAGGATTGTGCAATTAGCACAGGGATCACAGAAGACACATAAAAGGTAGCAGAGTATTGCAGCGATATGAAGGGGGTATAATGCTGTGCAGGCTGCTTCAAGGCAGTTAAAGCCATGCAGTAATCCTAAAAATCACAGTGTATGAATAAGGTCCAATAAACAGAAATTCAAATGCGCTGCAGCGCGTCTCACACAAAGCCAACAATCCGTAGTTACCCCAGGGAATCAGTGAGGGTCAAGAAGGGAAATAACACAGCCCCCGCAAGAGCCTTAAGAAGCTCGTCCAACAAGGGAAGGAATTAGGTAAACAGAAGGAAGCCCCGCAAGAGCCAGTCATCGGCTCGTCCAACTGGGCTTTGAAATGCCAAACAGAACAAGCTGCTGGGCCGGAACTCAACAGAGAGTAATGAGGATTGATGGCGCAAAAGCACCCCTACCGTGACCAGGATATGCAGCACACCACAAGAGAATCTTGGAATTAGCGGCACCCGACTGGTGCCACGGAAGCATTTACATTTGCTACAGCGCAACTTTGTGACGTCATCAGCGCCACGTTCTTGGCTTCATGTGAATAGAAATTTATCATCAACTTACTGAGAAGGCTTGCAAAGCAGTGTTCCCCACCAGCCCTGAGGAAGCGAAGTGACAGTGACATGACATACTGGCACAAAGGGCAATGCATCCATACGAACGGACTCACAGGACTGTTGACAGAACATGTGGGACATACGCTGGCCCCCACCTTCACAACATGGTAGTTGGAAATCCAAATGTACTGGCACACAAGATTAAGTGGATGAGCCAAACACATCCTGCTGCACACAGCGAGGCTGCAATTCCCCATAGAGCCTGTTGTTGTGATGTCCCACACAATGTCAACCCGTGGCATCCGCAATGTGTCAGGGGCAAGGTTTACACACATTGATGCCTTCACCAGAGTCCACACTCCACTACAGATGACTGTCAAGAAGGGTGACTGTCATGTCATGGGAGTGGTGCAACATGTAATTTGATCCATGGTGATGAGACATGTATGCATGGTACTACAACATGCACAGAAACGGTTCCCACACTTTCCCAAACCATATCAACACCAAAAATCCTGTTTGGATCTCTTACCCGAACTGACATTTACACATGTCCGTGCATGGAATGGTGATTCAGCACACGTTTCAATCATCATGAGGAATAGCAGGAGGACAAAGATGACACGAACAGACAACAGGCACAGCAACCTAGGAATGACAGACACACAAGAGGTCACCAGTAAAAATCTTTACAAAAGACATGGGCAGTTACGAAACAGGAACTATGTAGGACACATGCAAAATTCAAGGAAAGTCATTGCGCATTACTGTGTGGCATGACATCAGCACTCAAGTGACACATCAAAACACACATCAAAGTCACTTTGCATACAGTCAGCTGGACACACACATTGCAACACATGCCACTCAATGCTACAAGCTTGCTCACTCATTCCCAATGACTCACAATTATGAGAAGAAGTTGCGTATGAGCTGACTCCGGATATCATCCTCCTCCTCATCACTTGCATAGTGACCAAGCCCTTGATCCTCAACGGGTGGATGTTCCTGCTTCTCAGGATCCAGGAAGAGTGGCACTGCCTTCTCAACTGCCATGCTGTGCAGCATGCAGCACACGATGAAGATCTTACAGACCTTGTCCGGTGAATATGGGAGGGATCCGCCGGTCTTATCGAGGAACCGGAATCGGCTCTTCAGGAGGCCAAACGTCCTCTCATTCACTCGCCTGGTCTGTCCATGTGCATTATTGTACCGCTGTTCTGCAGCTGTTCTTGGGTTGCGGAGAGGTGTCATTAGCCAAGGCATGTTGGGATATCCCGAGTCCCCTACATAGATACATCATGTAAATAAGTGGGTCAGGAGATGCCATCAGAGCAAAAGATACTGAAACACACAGGACAAACAGAATTTTCACACCAACAAGACATGCCTGATCGTTGTGCAGCCGCAGCATCATTTGTGGCACCCTGCTGCGCCTCATGATGAATGCATCGTGTGCCGATCCTGGAGAACGTACACAAACGTGGGAAGTCAGCATGTTAGCAAGACACACCACAAGGGCATTTATTGAATGATAATGCTTACGGTTGCGGTAAGCCTGCTCCTGTGCCTGTGGTGGCACCAAAGTCACATGTGTCCCATCAATGGACCCAATGACATGTGGCATCCCTCCCAGGGCACAGAAATTACCCTTGGCATCACTCAACTCTTCAGGAGTAGGAAATTTGATGAATTCATCAATGTGCTCAACATGGCTGCCAAAACATCACGCAGGACACGGCTGAATATTGTCTGAGACATTCCACCAATAAAATGGAGTGCTGCCATCACCTTTATCTTGGGGGTCAGTGCAGTAGGATACCTGTGTTGCGGTTGGAGATGTGGTGCCAGCTTGTTTGTCAACTCCTGAATCAACTGTTGAGTGAATCTGTAACGTCGGATGCAGGCACTTTCCCTCATGGTAGCCAAGTCTGGGAATGGCCTTGGTAGAGGTGGTGCCCTGCATGACATATTTGGGAATAATGGAGATTAACAGTCAGCCAACATCAATGGCAATGTACATAGCACATGCAAAACTGCTACTAGACATCAAGTCACTATTGAGTCTGGCGTGTGCAATACATCCAGGACACATATGCCAGCTTGCTGGCACTTCTACAAAAAGCCAGATACACCTGTTGATTGACAAATAAACATGACATGCCCTGAAATGAGCTGCTGGGCCGGTCTGTGTGAACAGCCCGAGATATCATTGGAGTGACACACGTCACAATACCTGCAGTGGAAGGTTGTCATCCCATCCAGACAGACGACTGCAAGGCACACGCACAGGTCACATGAAATGTCAAATGTACAAATCAAACACATTGCGATTAAGGTGTACACTTGACAACAAAACAACACAGACATTGTCACGACGCACACATGTATGCCTGGGCAAATATGATGTATGATGCCATCGGACCCAACAGCCATGGGAATGCACATGTGGCATGATGTGCGTAGATGTGAAACCATTCCCATCTCACCACAGACCCATGTTAGATACACCAAGAGCAGATGCAGTTTACGGAACACAAACAGCAAGCTCATAGTAACACATGACACACACCTGACATAGTCACATAGGGTCATGCTGAGCGTGACATGTCAGTTGACAAAGTGCCCCAGTCCCTGGCATCAGGAGACAGGTGCCGGTAGGGATGACTGTGCCATCCCAGTGTTGCTGTGCATGACAAAATCTGCCTAATGATATACATGGGACAAGTGTCAAGCTGATGTGTGCCACATAGTCCCCCATCACACATGACATGTGTCCACAGGTAATCCCACATTGATTGTGCAACAAGATAAGATGCCCTGTGCTATATAACTTGCTGCCACACCTAGGGCCTGCACATGAAAGTATGCAATGACAAGTACTTGATAGACATCCTTGTGCGAACCGTACCCCTTCATCCCTGCCGTGTGTGCGCCTCGTATCACTTTTGTAATGGTGCCATACGTGAGTGTGTGAACTGCACCGTACCCCTTCATTCACATTCGCGTGTGAAATGTACCGTGCAAAACGCACCGTACCCCTGCATTCACATCAGCATGTGAAATGCACCGTACCCCTGTATTCACATCAGCTTATGAAACGCACCGTACCCCTGCATTCACATTAGCGTGTGAAACGCACTATACCCCTGCATTCACATCAGCATGTGAAAAGCACCGTGTGAAATGCACCGTGCCCCTGCATTCACATCAGCGTGTGAAAATCACTGTGTGAAACGCACCGTACTCCTGCATTCGCATCAGCGTGTGAAACGCACCATACCCCTGCATTCGCATCAGCATGTGAAACGCACCGTGTGAAACGCACCATACCCCTGTATTCACATCAGCGTGTGAAACGCACTGTACCCCTGCATTCACATCAGCGTGTGAGACGCACCGTACCACTGCATTCACATCAGCTTGTGAAATGTACCGTACCCCTACATTCACATCAGCGTGTGAAACACACCATACCCCTGAATTCACATCAGCATATGAAACACACCGTACCCCTGCATTCACATCAGCATGTGAAAAACACCATACCCCTGCATTCACATCAGCGTGTGAAAAGCACTGTGTGAAATGCACCGTACCACTGCATTCACATCAGCGTGTGGTAAAGCACCGTGTGAAACGCAACGTACCCCTGCATTCGCATCAGCGTGTGAAACGCACCGTACCCCGGCATTCACATCAGCTTGTGAAATGCACCGTACCCCTGCATTCCCATCAGTGTGTGAATCGCACCGTACCCCTGCATTCACATCAGCGTTTGAAACGCACCGTATCCCTGCATTCATATCAGCATGTGAAACACACTGTACCCCTACATTCACATCAGTGTGTGAAACACACCATACCCCTGCATTCACATCAACCTGTGAAACGCACCATACCCCTGCATTCACATCAGCGTGTGAAACGCACCGTACCCCTGCATTCAAATCAGCGAGTGAAATGCACTGTACCACTACATTAACATCAGCGTGTGAAACGCACCGTACCCCTGCATTCACATCAGCGTGTAAAATGCACCGTGTGAAACGCACCAAACCCCTGCATTCACATCAGCATGTGAAACGCACCGTACCCCTGCATTCACATCAGCGTGTGAAACGCACCTTGTGAAACACACTGTACCCCTGCATTTACATCAGCGTGTGAAACGCACCGTACCCCTGCATTCACATCAGCGTGTAAAATGCACCGTGTGAAACGCACCAAACCCCTGCATTCACATCAGCATGTGAAACGCACCGTACCCCTGCATTCACATCAGCGTGTGAAGCGCACCTTGTGAAACACACTGTACCCCTGCATTTACATCAGCGTGTAAAATGCACCGTGTGAAAAGTACCTTACCCCTATTTTCCGGGCGTGTGTGCGCATTGTATCACTATTGTAATGGTGCCATACGTGAGTGTGTGAACCGCACCGTACCCCTTCATTCACATCAGCGTGTGAAACGCACCATACCCCTGCATTCACATCAGCGTGTGAAACGCACTGTACCCCTGTATTCACATCAGCATGTGAAACGCACCATGTGAAAAGCACTGTACCCCTACTTTCCGGGCGTGTGTGCGCATCGTATCACTATTGTATTGGTGCCATACGCGAGCACGTGAAACACACCGTACCCCTACTTTCCAGGCGTGTGTGCGCATCGTATCACTATTGTAATGGTGCCATACGCAAGCGCGTGAAACACACCGTACCCCTACTTTCCGGGCGTGTGTACGCATCGTATCACTATTGTAATGGTGCCCTACGTGAGCGCGTGAAACGCACCTTACACGTGTGACAAGTAGTAGGCCCTGAAGGCATCCTGGGTGTCATGGATACTGAGTTTTGAGTAGCTATGTGTCCAACAGCTGACCTGCAAAAGTCAGTTGGCCAAAAAAATACAATGTTGCAAAGTGATTGTTGAGCTGAAGCTCACATTTTGAACAATGCGAATGCGTGTCAGAGCTGTATGTTTAAAGGAATTGGAGGAACTGTACGATGTGAACGAATCTGACCTATCACTCTGTACTCCTCAAACTGAATGCCCCTCAGCAGCACTGATTTAAGGCAGCATGACCCCTGAGAGGGCACTTGCCTGCACAACATTGGAGTGGACCATACTGCTGCTGTCTCTGCATCCTCTGGCATATCATGGCTCGTACTATGGAGAGGGCCCCAGCCTTCACTGAGGAGGAGAACCAGGCCCTCCTGGACAGCCTCCTACCACAGTACAGCAAGCTGTATGGGAGACCAGAGGAGCAGGTGAGTGCTGACTCCACTACCTTTGACTGTGCACCTGTTGTGTGAGTGTCACAACAGGTATTGTGTATTGGTGGGACAGACATGCAATGTGGTTTGGAGTGAGTCCCAGGGGGGTGTACATGGTGATGTCTCTCATGCAGAGCATAATGTAGTTCATGTGTGTTCACTCCTCACTTGCATTGTGCTTACTGTGACATTCACTGCATAGAGAATGACGCATTCAGCCGAGCCAGACCTTGGTGGCTTTATTCCCAAATGTCCTGAGGTGGAACAGTGGTCCCCCCGGAGTGACAGGTAACTGTACTCACAGATGTTTATGACTTGAGGGGACCTGTGGTGAGATTGTCCAAATGATGTGTGCAACCTCATGGACATTGATGTGTGTGAATGTGCCTTGTCATCTGGGTGAGTGTGTATGTGATGTGTTGCACCACTGCTGCATGGCGTATGCAGCAGCTCTAGCCATCTGATGTGACAAGTTAGCAGTGCTGTGTGCCCATTGGCAAGTGGCACATGTGCA
This sequence comes from Lissotriton helveticus, assembly GCF_964261635.1. Lineage (NCBI taxonomy): Eukaryota > Metazoa > Chordata > Amphibia > Caudata > Salamandridae > Lissotriton > Lissotriton helveticus. The sequence goes on along the minus strand of NC_136073.1, from coordinate 701,619,945 downwards.
AAGTGAGGGTTGTATCCGCTGTTGTCAGTGACAGGCGAGTGATCTGTGCCAGTGTGTGTCTGTCTGGTCTGCTGAGGGTGCTTAAGTGGAGTGGGATATGTGACTGCTTGGCACGTGCTGTCCCACACCCTACAGTTGCATGGGTTGCCCAGTGTGTGCCATGATCAGTGAGTGTGTTGCACCCGTTACGCCAGCTGTTGGCTTTCAATGCCATTTAGTGCATTGGGGCTTGCCCACAGGCCAAATTCACATGGACAATGATGCAAGTCCTGTCAGCATCCTATGCCCTGTTCACATTATTAAAGGTGTGCAAGTGTGTGTCTCTGGGACATGGAGCAGGTGTAGTGATGTTGTTTCACTGTGTCTTCCTGACAGGTAACTGCCTACGAGAAGGGGGAAATCTGGTGGGACATCGTCAGGGCCGTCAGGTCTGCGGGGGGCCCTCGCCGGTGGCTGCTCAACATGCAGAAGAGGTGGCAAGACATCCGGTGCTGGACCCGGCGTATCGCCCGGGTCCAGCTGAAGCTGGAAACTCCACGCCAGCATGGCAGACACCGTCACTTGACCCCCCACATGCTCCGGGTCCTGGCGGTGGTGTTCCCAGACCTCGATGGGCAGTTGCAGGAGAGACAGCAGCAAGGAGGGGGTAGGTACATGGCTGTTTGTTTTGTTGTGTGTCACCTGCTTTTTGAAGTGTTCTGAAGCCTGGCTACACTCCCACAGTTGGGGTGTCTGGTCAGACAGGTTATATGTGCAGTGTCTTTTCGGTTCCCCATAGTCACCTGGTGCTCATTTTCATCCCTTCCCATCCTTAACATGTGTCCCCTGGTCTATGTGTAATCACATTTGCACATGTTCATCTACTGTTTAAGAAAATAAGACTGCACATTGATTTCCGCATCATGTGGGAGGGTGATCTGTGACATGGGTTGGGACCTTGCCTGTGCCATGACCTGTGCACTGTGTGGGCTTCATATTTGTTTGCACTGATGATGAGTCTCAAAATAGGAGTGTGAGGTTTCAACTGCACACCCTTGCAGCATGCATGACCTATGTTGTGTTCTCAGACATGATGTACATCAGTCAGAAATATGCATAGTGCCATGATGGTTACTCATGGTACTGTCAGCTCATTCCAGACCCACGGATCAGTGTGACCACTACAGTCCCCTGAGACACCATGGCCTCCTAATCATGTGTGTCATCCAACACTGTGCCCATTCTATGTGGGTTCAGCATGGGTCTGCCTTTGTGGCATTGGTCCCTGGCATAGTTTGTATTTTTCCTGTGTCTGCTACATGTGTCCACTGGAAAGGGATACAACATTTGGCTTGTGCGTACTCACACTGGGCAGGACCTGTGTGCCCGTTCATAACAATCTGTTGATGGTTGTTTGTCACAAATATGTATTGCTAGCCCCACGAGGTGAGCTTGGGTTACTTTTGGAATTGTTGCTGCACAGTTTTTGCTACCCCGATTCAGAGGTCTCACTTCTTGAGCTGTATCAATCACATTGACTGAGGGATGGGGGTGTTGTGCAGGAGAGGTCTACATGGGCCTACCTGATTTAGCCTTGCCAGGTCTGACCTGTGGGTGAGAATTGGCTGAACATTCACCATCCACTGCCCCTGTGATGGTGCCGAGTGATTTCATTTGGGGCTTGGCAGCCTATGTCATTTTGTTCTGGACTTGATTCAGGCTCATACATTTTTGCCACATGTATGTAGTTCAGATGCAATGCTGTTTTGTCTTAGTGTGCACACTTCTGTGTTGACATTTTGCCTGGGGGTAACGGTGTGTCCACAATGCAGCAATGATTTTGTTCATCACAATTGCTGGCCCAATAGCTTAAGCATTGTCCAGAGCTGGGACATGTGTGCCACTCCACATGACAGCCAGTAGGTTTTATGTGCAAGCAACTGTGTCATCAGGGAATGAATGCCCATGTGAGGACTGACATATTTCAAGTTGTGTCACATAAATGATTGCACCTTGGCACTCACAACACTTGTTAAAAGTTGTTCATGTTTAGAATGTGTCAATATGACGAATTGTGTAAATGACACTTATGTGCCTGCATGATAGATGTCTCACAAGGTAGTGCACACAAAACGACAGTTCCACTTTCTTGAAAGAAGCTGGCACCTTTTCAAAGAGGCCAGTGTTAGTGATTAATGGCGTTCCTTGATCTCCATATACATGTACCCACAGTGGTCTTGAGGTCTTGAAACTCCTTTGTTGTCAATGATACAAACTAATGAGTGTCAAGACATCAAGACCTCCGTTGGACCATGTATATGGACAATCTGCAGCGCCATTTGTTTCTAGCATTTATCTTAAAGGGTGCCAGCTTTTGCAATGAATGTGTAAATGTTTTTAGTGTGCATTTCCTTGTGAGACATCTTTCATGCTGGCACATATGTATTCTCTTCACAAGATGGCGAATTACCACATTCAATACATGTTGATTGTGTAAAGTATGGTGAGTCCCAAGATACCATCATTTATTTACATTTATTTTTTGCCCAATGTACTTACAGGGCTCTGAGTGTGGTGTCACCTTGGGGAGTGAGGTGGGTTAGTTTGCCCTGAGGGGCACCACTACTGTTTATTTCTTTGTGAAATTCAGGTGGCATCACTTCATTGTATTGATCTGCTCTCCTGTAAACAAACACTAGCTTCTCTGTGTATTTCTCATTCAAGTTGTGGCCTGCTGTGTTCTTTGGATTGTTGTGTCCAAGTACCATTGTATCTATACCAACTGAGCAATACAAGGCTCAAATATGTGCAGAGTTATCTGGCTGTTCCTCTTTATGCATTGCATGATTTGCAGTGTGACTACTAATTTTGTGCTCATGTGTCAGATGTGTACAGGTGACTGATGCATTTCTGTTTCTTCTCCTTGCCCACAGCATCATCACCAGAAACTGGAAGAGACAGCTGTACGGACCAAGAGGAGGGACCCAGCCACAGTGCTACCAGCGTGGAGGAGTCGGAGGGAGCCAGTGGCACGGAGGGTGAGGGGAGCCAGTCTGTGGACCTGTTGGATGGCGAAACATCTTACCACGCCGACGGATCCGATACTGGCTCCCTGGAGGAGGGGGAATATGCAGCAATGCCGGGCAGCTGCACACAGTCTGTACCCGCCCCCTATAGCACCATCTCAACCCTACCAGTTGCTTCGGTCCCTTCCGTCCGTGCAGCCCCCCATGTCTCCTTCAGCCCCGGCACAGCAGCCCCTGCCCCTGTCACCCCTGCTGCCCTCAGTGCGGAGTCTGTGGACTTACTCCGCCAGTTGCAGGTTGGTCAGACATCGATGCTGAGTGTCCTCCATGCACACACTCAAATACTGACCCAGTTGTTGTCTTTCATGGAGGGCATGTCAGCAACATTGTCTGACCAACGTCGGATAATGCAGTCCATGGACTCATCACTGACGGCAGCAGTTTCCATCCACACTCCCCTCTCCCATACTTGTCCAACACACTTCCAGGAAGACACCATCACGCACACCAACAGACACAGGCAGCACACCCCCACATATGGCGAATCGCACACCTCCTGGCACGCACACTCAGGGGGCTGCATGCACACCCACGGGGACGGGGCTTAGACCGCATACATGCAGCCAGAGTCCCAGTGCGCAACCATCACAGCCCTCTACCTCCACACCAATTGTGTCCTCGGGTGTAGGGGTTGGGCTGGCCGAACTGGCTGCAGTGTGCACAGTGCAGAGTATGAGTCCACCTTCGGCACTGCACACACCAGTGAGGAGGATACATCCACCCCTGCACCCACCACACCTACCCTTACCACTCCTGTCCCTGCGGTGCCTGGTCCTGACTCCGATGATGCCCCCCAAGGGTCCACATCCCATTAACTACTACATGTGCAGGCAAGTTGGGGTAGACGGCCTACCCAACGTCCCCCTACAAGGACATTTGTGTGGACTGGCCATTGGCCTTATTTGAGCAGAGACTCATTTTTGCAAATCTTTTTTGTTCATGCTGAATAAAGCCTTTTATTTTACGTTCAACACTATTGCATTTCAGGTACTTGATGTTGGTGATGAGGGACCTGGAGTTGGTGTCATGGTAATGTTTTGGGGTTCTGAAAGATGTTTTTTGTTGATGGTCATGAGGTGGACCATTGTATCTATGTGCCATCACAATGTCTCTGCAATTAATCATTGGATGTGTGTGTTAAGTTTGGCTAGATACATTGTCCCAAGGAGTGTTCCTTCCTCTGTGGCACCTGACATCTTCACTGCAGACAGTTGCACAATTGTTGTGCTGACATGTGTGCACAATTCCTTTTTTGGTGACGGTTCCCTTCAACAATGGCAATGCCTGCTCACAGATGTCTACTGCTCATTCGTCTGTGCCATGCTTGCAAATCACTGTACTTGTGTTTTGAGTATGTACACATGCATTCATGGACACATTCAACCTTTTTACCATTGTGCATGTGTATAATCACATCCTACCCCTATGTTGAGGATTGTTAGGCAGGGTATTTGGGCACATGACTCACAATATTGTGCATTGTATCTAAGGGGATCAACCCTATTCCTTCCATGATTGACTACATCTTGGTGGTCTGACCACCACCTGGACATTCATATCAGTCCTGGGATGTGCGTGACAGTGAGTGTTCCCTTTCGCTCTCTTTTTTGGTAGGCTGCTACATCACTATACACTATTGTGTCATGATGGTAGGGTGTGTATTTCGCCAGCAGCCTCCATGGGTCGGTATGCATGTGGAATTTGATATCACACCCACATGTGGTGTGTCACGCAGTGTGTGAAAGTAATCCATCCTCCGGGGAGTGGGACACTGCTGTAAGTGATGGGTTGCTATGGCACTATCTTTATAGTCACAAGTTAAGGATGTGCACATACCCCCATGTAATTATGGTATGCTGATGATGATGTACCCCCCTATATCTGAGCACTGCTGGGAGTCCTATGCACCCACCCCTCATATGTCTGGCCACTGCTGGGAGTCCTGTGCACCCACCCCCCATACAGTTCGTCACTTCTGGGAGTCATATCCACCCATCCCTCATATGTCTGGCCACTGCTAGGAGTCCTATGCACCCACCCCCATACTGTTGGCCACTGCTGGTAGTCATATCCACCCACCCCTCATATGTCTGGCCTCTGCTGAAAGTCATATCCACCCACTCCCATACTGTTGGCTTCTGCTGGGAGTCCTCTGCACCCACCCCTCATATGTCTGGCCACTGCTGGGAGTCCTCTGCACCCACCCGTCATATGTCTGGCCTCTGCTGGGCGTCATATCCACCCACCCCTCATATGTCTGGCCACTGCTGGGAGTCCTCTCCACCCACCCCTCATATGTCTGGCCTCTGCTGGGAGTCCTCTGCACCCACCCCCATACTGTTAGCCTCTGCTGGGAGTCCACTGCAGCCACCCCTCATATGTCTGGCCTCTGCTGGGAGTCCTCTACACCCACCCCTCATATGTCTGGCCACTGCGGGAAGTCCTCTGCACCCACCCCTCATATGTCTGGCCACTGCTGGGAGTCCTCTGCACCCACCCCTCATATGTCTGGCCTCTGCAGGGAGTCATATCCACCCACCCTCATACTGTTGGCCACATGGGGTTGATGGCATGTGTGTGCCTCGTATAAGTATTGTGAGGGTGCAGTACGCGAGTGCGTGAAAGGCACCGTACCCCAACATTCCTGGCGTGTGCGCATCGTATCACTATTGCAATGGTGCCATACGCGAGCGCGTCAAATGCACCATACCCCAACATTCATGGCGTGTGTGTGCGGCTCGTATTACTATTGCACTTCTGTTGTTGCGGTACATTGTTCTCACCGTATGCGCCGTCGTCGGTTTCTGTGCACCAGGTCGTAGGCGTACAGGACTGGGATGACACGGACGATGGGGTTCATGGCGTGTATGTCGCGTACCGGGGGTGTGGTTCGGGTCGGACTCTGCTTTTACGGACGTTTTGAGCTCCCATAGAAATAGGGTCGTACGAAGTGTTGCAGAGACGAATCGTACTTGCTGGGCCGGAAACTGCTGCTTGATTACGTACGGACATCGCGTATAGTGTCTTCCGGATACAATTGGCACTTATTTTTTTTTCGTACGGTGTTTGGTACGATTCGTACGGTGATCTGCTTTGGGTTCGGATCGTACTTCATCGTACGTACGGGGACGTTGAAGGTGTACGATTAGTGTAAGGAATATGCTCCATACAGATATTCGTAAGGTATTTTTCCGAATCGAAATCGGCCCCATAGTGTTAAACTAGTGGACCTACTTACCACAAATGCCGGTTGTATTATGACGATTTGATGTGATTTTTGAGCGTTTGTACACTCTGTGATATTATATTTAACCAGTTGGGTGACTTAGAGTATGAGTGATTATGAACATGACTGGCTATTTAGTCACGCCTGTAAGATTTGTCGTATTTTACGCTTTCCTGTGTTTTCCCTAGGTCACGAACTTGTGATTTCTTTACTGCAAATTACATACTTTCATCTCACTTTTCTGAGACGTTTTGTGATGGATGAACGTTCTTAGCCACCGATTTATTGTACTATAGGTGAGCCGTCTAACTTGTTCATTGGGAGTTGGACATGAGATAACATACTTTGGGTGGTCCCATTATTTCTCATACATTATTTCATTTTTTCATTTTGATTTTTCTCTTTTTTATCATAGATACAGGATACTTGATTCAGAAAGAACAGGTGTACTTAAGATACGTTTTATCAGGAGTTCATGTACTTGCAAAGATGGATTTAACAAGTTACAGGGAATTTCCCCTGGGAAGTTACAATTGGATTTCTTAGGCTATGATTATGTTGAGATTTCAATTGAGGATGGAATTGCCATTATAACATGGGTTGTTTACATATATAGGACCTTGGAGTGTGTGTTTTCTTCAACCTGGGAATCTTACCGTATTGATTTTACGAAAGAACTTAAAGCAGGTGATATTGGATTAGGTGAGCAGTCAAAATATTGAAAATATCGACCTACAATAATATCAAGGTGATAATATCTACGGTACAAAATATCGAAGGTAAGTAATATCGATTTTTTTTTAATATTGATGTAAGTAACATTGAAGTTAGTAATATCGATATCAAATATATTGATGTTACTAATATCGATGCTACTATTTTTGTGTTAAGTGTTCTACTGGTTTTAAAATATATGTTGTTAGACGGGGACCCAGAGGGTCGGCCGAGTACTGGGGGAGAGGCCTCCGAGGAGGGCCGTCTCCGGCGATCGTACAGACAAGTCACTACCCTCCCCACAGATAGACACCACACCAGGATGAGATCGACACTCTTTATATAGGGTTCCTGCGGCAAGGTTATCAGCGGTACAGGAGATTCAGGACTCGAGGGTCCTCTCAATTCTAGTCTCTGTAGGGAAAGGGGTAGCGGGACAGTCTTGGTACCGGGTCGGTACAGGGGGTGGTAGGAGAGAAGCTCACAATCCTCGAGCTTAGGAGTCTGCAAGGTCGGGCCGCGGCAACGCCAGCCGGCTAAGATGAAGGTTGACAACGAAGGGGCCGCGGCAGCGCCAGCAGGCCAAGGCGATGGTTCAAGTACAGAGGGCCGCGGCAGCGCCAGCAGGCTAAGGCGATGGTTCAATGGACAGAGGGCCGCGGCAGCGCCAGCAGGCCAAGGTGGTAGTCCACGTTGCAGAGGGCCACGGCAGCGCCAGCAGGCCAAGGTGGTAGTTCACGTTGCAGAGGGCCGCGGCAGCGCCAGCAGGCCAAGGTGGTAGTTCACGTTGCAGAGGGCCGCGGCAGCGCCAGCAGGCCAAGATGATGGTTTCACGAGAGTGGGCCGCGGCAGCGCCAGCAGGCCAAGAAGAAGGGTTCACAGGGCAGGGCTGCGGCAGCGCCAGCAGTCCGTCAAGGATGAGTTCTTCTCGGTGTCTCTCGACTCCAGGATACAACTGCCCTCCTGGTCTGGGGCTTCCCCAGTTATAGGTCTGGATCCCTTTGATGTCCGGACCCTCGCGCCTTGAGTTCGGGAGGTCCGGAATGAGGGGGTCCCGACACCCAGCAGGGGGTTGGAGCCAGCGCCCAGGGAGGCCGGGGGTGATCGACACCCGGCAGAGGAGAGCCGTTGACGCCTTCTTCTTTCATTGACCTGCCAAGTGGTCTCTTTACCTCCTGTGTGGAGGTTGGTGCCTCGATGTCGGGGCCGGGCCAGGCCCAGGGTTGGGGTCGAGTCGAGGCCATGCGGCCTCGTGCTGTAGTGTCCAAAGATGGCGGCTGGGCCGGGGCCATGGTGCGGACGGGGACCAGGGCCAGCCGGTACGGGAGGGTTCAGGAGCTGGCGTCCCGTTGTGGACGGGTTGTGGGTTGCCTCGGGGGGTTGCCGGGGTGGCTCTTGCTGGGGATTATGGGAGAGCCGGGGTCCGGGCCCCGTTGTGCGGAGGGGGGACGGCCCAGCCACGAGGCCTGTCCAACATGCGTCCCCCCCAGCTGAAGGCAGGGAGAGTCAGCCATCCTCTTGGGGACTCTCCTCGCCGAGGCGGAAAAAGCGTGACAGGCCGTCTGCGTTGGCGTGGTCCTGGCCTGGACGATGCTCCACAGTGAAGTCCATCCCCTGTAAGGAGATGGACCAGCGCAACAGTTTCAGGTTCTCCCCCCGCATCTGCATCAGCCATTGCAGGGGTCGGTGGTCTGTCTGCACCCGAAAGGGGGTGCCGAAGAGGTAGGGCCGGAGCTTCTTGAGGGCCCATACTACGGCGAAGGCCTCCCTCTCGATGGTGCTCCAGCGCTGTTCCCGGGCCAGCAGGCGTCGGCTGATGAATGCCACTGGCTGATCGACTCCCTCGGTGTTGAGTTGGGAGAGGACGGTCCCCACGCCATGATCGGAGGCGTCTGTCTGCACGATGAATTCCCGGCCATAGTCGGGAGCCTGGAGCACGGGGGCAGTGCACATGGCGGCCTTCAGCTTCTCGAAGGCCGATTGGCAGTCCGGAGTCCAGTTGATCATTTTGGGGCTCTTCTTGGATGTGAGCTCCGTGAGGGGCCCCACGATGCTGCCATAGTCCTTCACAAACCGCCGGCAGTACCCGGTGAGTCCCAGGAAGGCCCAGACCTCGGTTTGGGTCGTAGGGGGTTGCCAGGCCTGGATGGCAGCGATCTTGAGCTGGAGGGGGGCCACCAGACCGCTTCCCACCTGGTGTCCTAGGTAGGTCACGGACCCTTGGCCCACCTGACATTTGCTGGCCTTGAGGGTGAGCCCGGCCTGCTGGAGGGCGTGTAGAACTTCCCGCAGGTGGCGGAGGTGGTCGGTCCAGTGGTGACTGTACACAGCGATGTCGTCCAGGTAGGCGGCGCTGAATTCTTCGAGGCCCGCCAGTACCCTGTTCACGAGTCGTTGAAATGTTGCCGGAGCGTTTTTCATGCCGAATGGCATCACCCTGAAGTGGTAGTGACCGTCCGGGGTAGAGAAGGCGGATCGTTCTTGGGCCCTGGGGGTGAGGCCGATTTGCCAGTAGCCCGCTGTTAAATCGAAGATGCTCAGGTAGCGGGCGGCCCCCATACGGTCAATTAGCTCATCTGCCCGGGGGATAGGGTGAGCATCGGTCCTGGTAACGGCATTCAGTCCCCGGTAGTCCACACAGAACCGGAGCTCAGGGGCAACGCCCGGGGCGGCGGCCTTGGGGACCAGGACGACGGGGCTGGCCCAGGGGCTGTCCGAGGGTTTGATCACTCCCAGTGTTAGCATCTTGGACACCTCAGCCTGGATGCAGGCGCGCACCCGATCTGGTACGCGGTACGCCCGGTGGCGAATAGGGGGGCTGTCCCCGGTGTCCACATCGTGAAGGCACCTGGGGGTGACCCCAGGGGTGGAAGAGAACAAGGATGCGAATCGTGTCAGGAGAGCTTGACAGTCTTGACGTTGCCCCGGGGCCAAGGCCTCGGAGAGTCTGACCCCTTCCACGGAGCCATCCTGCTCGAGGGTCCTCAGCAGGTCCGGAAGGGGCTCGGAGTCTTCTTCCGTCCCATTATCGGTAGCCATCAGGAGACTGAGTTCTGAACGTACAAAATGGGGCTTGAGTCTGTTGGCGTGGAGGACCCGTAGGGGGTTCCAGGAAGTTTCCATGTCGATTAAGTAGGTGACGGGCCCCTTGCGTTCGATCACCTTGAAGGGCCCGGACCATTTGTCCTGTAGAGCCCAGGGTTCAACCGGGGACATCACCCAGACCTGCTGTCCCGGCTCGAACTCGAGGGAGGAGGCGTGCTGGTCATACCATTTCTTCATGTCTTCCTGACTGGCTTCAAGGTTGACTTTGGCGATCTCCCTGAATCGCCGGGTCTGGTTGCGAAGGGCCAAGAGGTACTTGTACACATCCGGGGGGAGTTTTCTGGGGGGCCTCTCCCAACCTTCTTTGACTAGGCTGAGGGGACCCCGGACGGGGTGCCCGTACAGGAGTTCAAATGGGCTGAAGCCTAGGGATTTTTGAGGGACCTCTCGGTAGGCGAACAGGAGGCACGGGAGTAGCACGTCCCACTGGCGACGGAGGGGCTCTTCTAGGCCCATGATCATTCCTTTGAGAGTGCGGTTAAACCGCTCGACCAATCCATTTCCTTGTGGGTGATAGGGGGTCGTGAATTTGTAGGTGACCCCGCACTGTTGCCAGAGAGACTTCATGTATTTCGAGATGAAGTTCGTGCCCCTGTCGCTGACGACCTCCCGGGGAAAGCCCACCCGGGAGAAGATCCCCATCAGGGCTCGGCCTACCACAGGCGCCGTCACGGTTCGAAGAGGGATAGCCTCGGGATAGCGGGTGGCGTGGTCCACCAGGACCAGGATGAACCGGTGTCCTTGGGCGGTTCGGGGGTCCAGGGGCCCCACAATGTCTATTCCCACCCGTTCGAACGGGGTGGTGACGACGGGAAAAGGCTGCAAGGGTGCTTTGGTTTTTCGGCCACTTTTTCCGCTGGCCTGGCAGGTGGGGCAGGCCCTGCAGTGGCTGGTGACATCTTTTCGCATTCGGGGCCAGTAAAAGTGGGTCACCAGGCGGTCGTACGTTTTGTCCTGTCCCAGGTGTCCGGCAAGGGGTATATCGTGGGCTAAGTTCAAGAGGAAATCTCTGAAGCGGAGGGGCACCACCAGCACCCGACTGGCCCCCAGTTCTGCAATCCTTTGCTCACTGTAGAGCAGGTCATTGTCCCAGTAGATCCAGTGGGCCCCCGAGGTGTCCCCTGCGCTCTGGGCAAGGGCTTGCTGCCGGAGTCCCTCGAGGGAGGGACAGGTTCTTTGTTCTTGTTGGAATTGTGCCTGGGTGGGGCCCCCCTCTTGACGCCACTGGGCCAGGTCGGGGAGGTCCGGGAGCCGACCGGGTCCTTCTTCGGTTTGGGCCGGGAGACTTGCTTCTGGGGTGGCCTCCTCCGGGACAATCGCGGGAGGAGGCTCCGGCCACTCGGGTTCTTCTGGACTGGGGACGGCACGGGCGGTCATGGACCGGGTCATAGCACAGACCCATTCGGGGAGGCCCAGCATCCCCAGGTGATCTCTCCGTTCGACTGCTGCCCAGGGAGAACTTTCGAGATCGTTCCCCAGGAGGCAATCCACGGGGACATCATCGCGGACAGTCACTTTCAGCATCCCTGATACTCCTCCCCATTCGAAGGGGACGTAGGCCATTTGACATAGACTTTCTGAGTTGTCGGCCGACCGGACAGGGCAAAGAACGTTCGGCAAGATCTGGTCCGGGGACACCAGATGACAGCGGACCGCGGTCACACTGGCCCCGGTGTCGCGGAGGGCTTCAGCCCGGCAGCCATTAATGTTGACCCACTGGCTGTACTTCTGCGTGTTGGCGGGAAGGGGGGCCCGAGGGATCAGGTCTCGTTCCCCTAAGCAAACCAGGGACATGGCGGCCGGTTCCCACTCAGGCTGGTCGTTTTCGTACTCTTCTTGGTCTTCTGGGTGCTGCTCTTCCCCCAGGGCTGCAGCAGCAACCTGGCGGGGTAAAGGGTTCGGGTTCTTTGGGCAATTGGGATCATTTGCGTAGTGGCCGGGTTGCTGGCATCGGTGGCAAGTGATGTTGGCTCGGAAGCCGGGTCGCATCGGGGGGTTTCCCCTGCCGGCCGGGGGCGGGGTGTTGCTGGCGGGAGTCACCGGGCCGGTGTCCCTACCCCGGCCCTGGCCTCCTCCTCCACGGGGGCGATGGGGCCCTTGGGCAGTTCTGTGCGCTTCGCTGGGTCCGTTTCGGCCAACTCGGGTGCTTTCCCATCGGTCAGCTTCGGCGGCGAGTTGCCGAGGTTCTGTTAGTTTACTGTCCAGGAGGTGCTGCCTGAGTTCGATGAAGCAGTTGTTAGAAAGGTGCTCCCACACAACAAGGTCAAAGAGCTGTTCGTAGGTGGTCACGTTGCTGCCCTTGATCCACCCTTCGAAGGCTCGGCTAAAGAAGTTCACGTATTCCACCCAAGTTGTACCCGGGATCCGTTTGCAGTCGCGGAACCGCTGGCGGTACATCTCGGGTGTGAGTCCGTATCGAGTGAGGAGGGCGGCCTTCATGTGGTCGTAGGATGTCATCAGATGGTCCGGGAGTTGCAGCAGGGCGTCTCGCCCTTCGTTGACAAACCTCCCCCATAACCCGGCTCCCCAGTCGCTTCGGGGAATCCGGTGGGAGGTCATGGCTACTTCGTACGCTTTGAACCATTGCTGGATGTCATCGTTCTTGTAGTACTCTCTGACGACATCTTTGGGTATGTGGACCTTGGGGTCTGTAGGGGCAGGAGTGTTCGTGCGCTCGGGGACCCCGAGTTCCTTGTTCTGCTTCCGAATCTCTAGTTCTTTGAGGTTGCACTCATGTTCGTAGGTTAGCTTCTTCTCTTCTAGCTCTCTCTGCCTTTGTTTCTCTTCTCGCTCCTCTCGGAGCCGTAAGTGTTCCAACGTTATTTTTTGTTCCGCCAATTTGAGCTCTCCATCTAAGCGAAGTCGTGCCAGTTCTAATTCATGGAGCCTGCTTTTTTCCCGTTCCCGGACCTCTTCTGGGGAGAGACCCGATCTTCTTTCTTCCGTCGGCGTGGGGCTTGTTTCGGGTGTCTCGTGGCTTTGTGTTTGGGGTACGGTCGTACCCGTCTCCGCCCAAGATTCCGGGGCTCGTTTGTAGTCCTCTTTCGTGCTCAGTCCTGTGGTTGAAATGCCTAATTCCATGCAAAATTGTTTCAGTTCTCTGTGGTTGTATTCTTCCAGCTTTTCCATCTGGAATTTTTCTGTTGCTCCGCTCTCTTTTGTTGTCATGGTGGTTGTGTGTCGTGGGGCGAGTGACCCTCTGTACGATTATGCGTAGGTTTGGATCGCGCCGCTGGCCACCAATGTTAGACGGGGACCCAGAGGGTCGGCCGAGTACTGGGGGAGAGGCCTCCGAGGAGGGCCGTCTCCGGCGATCGTACAGACAAGTCACTACCCTCCCCACAGATAGACACCACACCAGGATGAGATCGACACTCTTTATATAGGGTTCCTGCGGCAAGGTTATCAGCGGTACAGGAGATTCAGGACTCGAGGGTCCTCTCAATTCTAGTCTCTGTAGGGAAAGGGGTAGCGGGACAGTCTTGGTACCGGGTCGGTACAGGGGGTGGTAGGAGAGAAGCTCACAATCCTCGAGCTTAGGAGTCTGCAAGGTCGGGCCGCGGCAGCGCCAGCCGGCTAAGATGAAGGTCGACAACGAAGGGGCCGCGGCAGCGCCAGCAGGCCAAGGCGATGGTTCAAGTACAGAGGGCCGCGGCAGCGCCAGCAGGCTAAGGCGATGGTTCAATGGGCAGAGGGCCGCGGCAGCGCCAGCAGGCCAAGGTGGTAGTCCACGTTGCAGAGGGCCGCGGCAGCGCCAGCAGGCCAAGGTGGTAGTTCACGTTGCAGAGGGCCGCGGCAGCGCCAGCAGGCCAAGGTGGTAGTTCACGTTGCAGAGGGCCGCGGCAGCGCCAGCAGGCCAAGATGATGGTTTCACGAGAGTGGGCCGCGGCAGCGCCAGCAGGCCAAGACGAAGGGTTCACAGGGCAGGGCTGCGGCAGCGCCAGCAGTCCGTCAAGGATGAGTTCTTCTCGGTGTCTCTCGACTCCAGGATACAACTGCCCTCCTGGTCTGGGGCTTCCCCAGTTATAGGTCTGGATCCCTTTGATGTCCGGACCCTCGCGCCTTGAGGTCGGGAGGTCCGGAATGAGGGGGTCCCGACACCCAGCAGGGGGTTGGAGCCAGCGCCCAGGGAGGCCGGGGGTGATCGACACCCGGCGGAGGAGAGCCGTTGACGCCTTCTTCTTTCATTGACCTGCCAAGTGGTCTCTTTACCTCCTGTGTGGAGGTTGGTGCCTCGATGTTGGGGCCGGGCCAGGCCCAGGGTTGGGGTCGAGTCGAGGCCATGCGGCCTCGTGCTGTAGTGTCCAAAGATGGCGGCTGGGCCGGGGCCGTGGTGCGGACGGGGACCAGGGCCAGCCGGTACGGGAGGGTTCAGGAGCTGGCGTCCCGTTGTGGACGGGTTGTGGGTTGCCTCGGGGGGTTGCCGGGGTGGCTCTTGCTGGGGATTCAGGGAGAGCCGGGGTCCGGGCCCCGTTGTGCGGAGGGGGGACGGCCCAGCCACGAGGCCTGTCCAACATATGTATACAATTTTTATATGTTAATAATGTTATTTTAAGTTGATTTTTTACTTTAGTACCGTAGCGGGTTGTGGGTTTATAGGGGAATAGGGTGGGAAGTAACTTAATTATACTAAATTAATTATACATTTTTAGGAATTATAAATTAATTTTAATTAATTTTTGCGTGTAAGTTCTGTGGCAGGTTGTGGGTTTATAGGGGAATAGGGAGGGAAATAATTTAAATGTAATTAAGTAATAATGTATTTTCATTAATTGGTATTGATAATTATATTATTGTTAATTATTTATTCATTGGTAATTCTTTTTTATTAATAGGTAATTCATTTTTATTAATTGATAATTATGTTAAGTGTATTATTTTATTATTGACGGGTGTTGTATGTTTATAGGGGAATAGTGTGTAAAGTAATTGATATCTAATTAAGTAATTATTACATTAATTATTAAATTTATAGTTGGGTATTGATAATTAATTTATTGAACATTAATTATTAATTGGTAATTATTTAAAATTATAATTGTTTGGTTATGAAAATTAATTTATTGTTTAATCATCAATTGGTAATTAAATAGTACTAAATAATATTGATATGTTTAATTAATATATTAAAATGTAGTTATCAATTGGTAATTCATTTTTAATAATATTGTTTCATAAAATATGTTATTGTTTGATATTTATTAATTGGTAATTATGCATTCATTCATATTATTTGGTATTTGTTATTAATTGTTAATTAATTATTCATTGGTAATTATACTTTTAATAAATATTTATTGGTATTTGTAAATAGTTTAGATTTATTTAATAATTAATTCATTAAATATTTTTAAACATTAATTTATTTAAAAGTATGTGATTTTTAACTTCTACGCTATCCAACATATTCCCTACTGTTGCACTCTCTGGAGTGGGAATAGTAATTCTTAACCCTAAGCCATCCAACACTTTCCCTACTGTTGCACTCTCTGTCGTGGGAATAGTAATTTCTACCTCTATGCTATCCAACACTTTCCCTACTTTTGCACTCTTTGGAATGGGAATAGTAATTTTTATCCCTATGCTATCCAACACTTTCCCTACTGTTGCACTCTCTGGAGTTGGAATATTAATGTTTATCTCTACGCTATCCAACACTTTCCCTACTGTTGCACACTCTGGACTTGGAATAGTAATTTTTACCCCTAGGCTATCCAACACTTTCCTACTGTTGCACACTTTGGAGTTGGAATAGTAATTTTTACCCCTACGCTATCCAACACTTTCCCTACTGTTACACTCTCTTGAGTTGGAATAGTAATTTTTACCCCTACGCTATCCAACACTTTCCCTACTGTTGCACTCTCTGGAGTTGGAATAGTCATTTTTACCCCTATGCTGTCCAATACTTTCCCTACTGTTGCACTCTCTGGAGTGGGAATAGTAATTTTTACCCCTACACTATCCAACATTTTCCTTACTGTTGTTTTTTTGAAGTTAGAATAGTAGTTTTATTCCCTCTGCTATTTAATATTTTTTGTATTATGTTAGCTATTGTAGTTTATAATTAATTTTAAAATTATTAAAAGTAAATAATTTTTTTTTAATTTGTTTTACATAATTATTTAATTTTTATTAATGTTAATATTTTATGTGTATAGATGTATTTGTAATGTATAATATTTTTAACTAATAATAAGTTATTAAAATAATTATTAAAACTGATTATTGAGGCAGAGGACGCGGAAGGGCGGGCTCGGCACAACAACTTAAGGTTCGTTGGATTTCCGGAAGGTTGCGGAAAGGGCAACATGGAGGCCTTCCTAACCCGGTGGCTGGAGGGCTGGCTCCTGCCGGAGTCTCTCTCTCGTTGCTTCATAATTGAACGAGCACATAGAGCGCTTACCCAGAAGCCGCCGGTTGGCGATCGCCCTCGGCCGGTAATAGCCAAACTACTTAATTACCACGATCGAGACACTATCCTGAGACAAGCGCGACTGAAGGAGCCCCTTATGTGCGACAACCAGAGAATTCTGATATTCCCGGACTACACAAAACTGGTGCAACAACAACGGCAATCCTTTACAGCGGCCAAAGCTCGCCTCCGGGATCTCAAAATCCAATATGCCTTGCTCTACCCAGCCCGCCTGCGGGTAGTATACCAGTCTCGTACACAGTTCTTTAACTCTCCTGAGGAGGTATTCACCTGGACCGATGAGACGGTTCCAATCAGGGCGCACACTCCGCCTGCTCGAGACTCTGACTCGTCCTCATCGGCGGCACCGCCACGGACCCCCAGACGCTCACAGAGTAGGAGTAACTGGAGATCCCGAACATCGAAACGATCTCCCTCACAGGAAGGGGGAGCTGGGGAGACCAAAGCTCCAGACACTCGGAAGTTGGATCCGTGAGGGATGGAGGAGTACTAATTAATACTTTGGCATGTTGCGCTGCGCGAGAAACTTGAACAGCCATATGAGGCCCGGCTGAAGATGGCAGAAGACTTTCAGAATCACGGACAGAGTGGTGTAGAGGTCTATGGCTTTGCAGACATGGGATGCGGTTATGGGTGGGGGGGAGCGGAATGGAGGGCGGACGCATTCCCCAGGTTCAGAGGAGTTCATATCTTAGGGGGGTAGGTTGGGGATTGGGGGGACTGTTTATGGGGATCCATTAGGATGGAGGGTCTCCAGCCTCCCGTTGGGGGTTGGTGATTTCCTATGCCGCGACAGATACTTTAATGTTGCCGAGGTATGGGGGGGGGGTTGGGGGGCTGAGGAGGAGTTGGGGGGAGGACAGTGGGTTGGGAGTTTTGGGGTGGGAGACGGGGGAGGGGGTGGAAGGGGGGTTGAGGGAAGGCGGGGGGAAGGTTGCACTGCACACGATTGTCTCGTTTGTTGCTCGTGATGTGTTCACGCCTACTATGCCCATTGCTGTACCCGATGCTATGCTTGCGATTAGATGGCGGTTGAGGATCCCGGACTGAGGCCGCCTAGAGTCTCAATGAGAGTGATGAGTTGGAATGTGCGGGGGATGCTAGATAAGATTAAGAGCGGTGCAGTACTAAGACTGGGGAAAAGAGAGAGAGCGGACATTCTCCTGCTACAGGAGACGCATCTGTTGGGCAATAAAGCGCTAAGCCTGAAGCGATACGGCTACGACCAGGTCTACCATGCCGGGTTTGTGAGGGGTTCTCGAGGAGTGGCGATCTTGGTGCATCGTAGATTGTCCTACGTCCACTCAACGCAATGGATTGATCCACAGGGCCGGTATGTGTTTATAAAGGGGACGATAGGCACGGAGTCGCTTGTAATTGGGAGTGGATACGCCCCGCCTCCACTACAGTGGGCATTGATTGAGAAATTGTATAACATATGGGCGGAAATTCCAGAGGGACTGGCAGTAATAGGAGGCGATTGGAATGATGTTATGCAATGCCGACTGGACCGCTGTAGATCCGGAGGTGAGCAAATTACAGACACACCCACCAAACTGGGAAACATGGTGCAGGGAATGGGATGGGTGGACACATGGCGTTATCTTCATACACATGATCGGGAATATACATATGTTTCTGCGGTACATAAATCTTTTTCTAGACTCGATTACATCTTTGTCCCTAACGCCGCGATAGGGAGGGTTGACTTGGCGTCCATCTTACCGCGCGGGCTGTCAGACCATTCTCCCGTCACAATAGATGTAACCTTAGATAAGGAGAGACAGCCATTTCGGTGGCGCATCTCAACTTGGAATCTGCAACAGGAAGATTACCAACATCATATGTGGAAGGCCATAGCCCACTACTGGGAGGAGAATATAGGCACAGTGACCGACATGAGGACGATATGGGAGGCCCTGAAGCCCACGCTTCGTGGAGTGGATATTGCCTGGTGCGCGGCGGCGCGGCGGAAACGGAAAGAGGACCTGGTGAAGGCCGCAGCGACGGTGGAATTGTTAGAGACTCGGTGCGGAGTTGCTCAGGACGGAGGGGAGGTGGGACAGCTACTCCTGGCGCAGCAGTCGTATGCGTCCCTGCTACTGGACGAGGCTCGGCAAGTATGGCTGGCGACAAGGAGCAGAATTTATCAATGGGGGGACAAATCAAGTACGATGCTACATAGACTCTGCCAAAATACGTTTCAGGCGCAGGTACTGCCAGGTCTCAGAGATGATGCTGGGGCCTCAATCTTGGCTCCGAAGAAGCTGGCGGACAGCTTCGCCCAATATTTCGCGGCCCAATATGCTCCACAGGAATGTCTCCTGGCGCTGGACATTGACAAATTCATAACTGACCTTCCACCCCGCGCGCTCCCAGAGGACGTGCGAGAACGCCTTGAGATTCCGTTGTCGCCGAGGAACTGGGCACGACCCTGGGGGAGCTTAATACCGGTAAAGCCCCTGGGCCCAATGGGTTTCCGGGCGAGTTCTTTAAGAAATATCACATCCAGTTAGGGTCACACTATAAGGCAGCCTTGGAAGCGGCGAGGGAGCACGGACTCCTGCCGGCGGACTGGAGACACGCAGAAATGGTGGTGTTCTGCAAACCTGGACGACCTCCAGACAGGCACGAGTCCTATCGACCAATTTCCCTTTTAAACATCGAGGCCAAGATGCTGGCCAAGGCGCTTGCGAACCGACTCCTCCCCTATATCACGGAACTGATCCACCCGGATCAGGCCGGGTTTATGCCTCGTAGGGCGACGAGACATAACATCAGACGCGCACATGTAGAGGTAGAGGCGATGGAGAGAACTGGGGCCCAGGCAGCGTTGTTGCTAGCCGACATTGACAGGGCCTTCGACTCTCTGAGCTGGGTCTATCTGTTTGCACTCCTCCCACGTCTCAATCTAGGGCCACCTTTTATGTCATATCTAAAGCTGCTGTATACCGATTTGACGGCCTCGGTGAGGGTGGCAGGAGCTATATCGGTGGCCTTCCCGATAGGGCGAGGCACCCGACAGGGGTGCCCCCTCTCGCCGTACCAGTTTGCTCTGGCTATGGAGCCACTGGTCGCGTGGGTTCGGATGGACGCGCAATTACGGGGATTCGAATGGGAGGCAGGACCGTCGGACAGAATCGCATTATATGCAGATGACGTCATGTTTTTCCTTACGGATGTGAATCGGTCGGGGCCTAGAGTCCTAGAAATAATGAGAATATTTGGTGAGGTATCGGGATTGTTCCTGAACCCGCGGAAATCCACCCTTTGGGAGCTGGGTGACCGCACGGGGATTGGGACATGGGCGTCGACACTGCAAGTGGCAGCTGGGGGCCTCAAATACCTGGGAGTGTTTTTGACGGTCTCGCCGGCGATTGCTTGGGAACGTAACATAGTGACGGTCTGGGGCAGGGTTCAGAATGAGATGAAGTCTTGGTCCCGCATGCCCCTCAACATTTACGGCAGGTCAGCTATTT
Source organism: Lissotriton helveticus (assembly GCF_964261635.1). Classification (NCBI taxonomy): domain Eukaryota; kingdom Metazoa; phylum Chordata; class Amphibia; order Caudata; family Salamandridae; genus Lissotriton; species Lissotriton helveticus. The sequence continues at coordinate 701,599,920 of NC_136073.1, read as the reverse complement.
TCAAGATGGTCGCCCTTCCGCGCCTTCTGTACCAGCTGCAAAATCACCCATACACGATCTCGTCGCAATGGTTCCGGCAGGTTAATTCGGCTCTGGGCCAGTTCCTGTGGGCAGGGGGGGCGGCGCGAGTGGCCCTGCGCACCTGCTTTTTGTCCACGTACTGCGGAGGACTGGCGACATCAGATATGTTGTCCTATTATCAAGCGTCCCATCTCCTGGTCTTGAATGAATGGTGGTACGGAGACAGAGGGGACCCAGCATATGCCCTTGCGAGATACTTGATGGACCCAGATACATTACACACTATTTTATACTCAGCAAGGCTGATGAAGGGGCTGCCCAGGGCAACCCAGGTGGTCTTTCAGATCTGGCGACAGTCGCTGCGTCGTATGGGATGGTGGGGGAGACTGACGGAGGAGACCCCGCTCTGGCACAATGGGCAGCTGCCAGCGCTGGCATCGCTGCTGGGCTTCCGTGGCTGGGATTCTATAGGAATCTCCACATTAGGGCATGTCCTGAAGGACACGACACTTAAATCCTTTCAAGAACTTAGTAAAGAATAATGTATGCCCCGAACGCAGTTCTTTAAGTACTTACAATTCAGGCATGCCCTCACGCCCTCACTGGAGGGACTAGACTCCGTGCCTGAATTCAGCCCGATAGAAGCGAAGATATTCATGGGAGACCTAGAGGAAAAGAAAATATCCCGCATTTACCAAACACTAGTCACACATTGCTCTTCCAATTTGCAGACACTACGGGACCGCTGGGTGGGGGACGTGGGGGAGCTAGAGGAGGAGGATTGGCGAGAAGCCCTTGAGGCCCCTAGAGGAGCGGCCATTGCCATGCGCCTGCGCTTTATACAGTTCAAGTACCTACATAGGGCTTACTACACCAGGGAGAGATTGTGGCGGGCTGGTTTGATTGAGTCTCCAATGTGCCTGAGATGTGGACATGAAGTGGGTACTTTCCTACATACTGTGTGGAGCTGTGTTGGTTTGGCTGGATTTTGGACTGGGGTGTGGGACTGTCTATCGGAGGTGCTGGGCTGGGACCTCCCTCGTACCCCCAAATTAGGACTGCTTCACATTCTCGAAGGGGTGGGTGGTAACATCTACAAGAGATATTTACTTTTGCTGGGTCTTACAGTAGCAAAGAGGGATGTGGCTCAGGCCTGGAAGGACCCCAGGGCTCCCAAAGTGGTTGTATGGAAAAAAGCCTTGATTTTTGTATGGGGTTGGAGCGGTCAATATTTGAAGCCAGGGACTGCCCTAGGAAACATTACAAAATATGGAAAAGGTGGGAGGACTACAGGGGTCTATGGCTGGAACCCCCAGCACCGTTAGGAGACGCAGAGGGGTAGATGTGATGGTGACATGGAGGCGATATCATACACACTGTTTTATGTATGGAAAACAAAATTTCTACAGGAATGAATAGACATTGTGCAGAGGGGAGGGGGGAGGGAGTGGGCCAAAGGGGAGGGAGGGGCGGGGGGCAGGGGTTAAGTATTAAGATGTGTTATGGATCGCTGATTATGCTATGATGTACTTGTTGCAGCTCCTCCGGGGTACGGAGTGCTGTGTCTTATGTGCGATCCGTCAATAAAAAGAGTTGTTAAAAAAAACTGATTATTGAGTATTTATATTATATATTATATGTATATGTTTAATTCATTTTTTATTCAATTATATATATTGGTTATTAATTTTAAACATAAAATATTTTTAACTATGTTTATTATATTGATATGTATTATTTAGTTTATTTGACATATTTTTTTAAATAACAAAACGATATTTTTTATAACGATATTTTTGACATCAATATTTTTTTCCCGATATTTTTGTACTTACCTTGTTGTGGATAGGATGTCGATATTCTTGACATCGATATTATTGCTTGGAAATATTTTTGTAGGTACACTTTTTGACCTTCAATATTTTATCAGTGATCCATTGGATTATAGGGCGATTATACTTTTCTTTTAGAGAATTGTTCAGATCCTCTGCTTTTTGATATATAGGGCTAGGGTATGTTACACCTACAACGCAACTTTTACGTAGCATTCCGTTACAACGCAGATTTTACAACGCGGGATCCATTACATCGTATGTCATTACAATGCATGGCATTACATCGCAGATGCTATTACAACGCATACTATTACATCGTAAGTATTGGTAAGTATTTAATTTTTTTTTATTTCATTTAATATTAATTAATTGATTTAATTATTATTAATTATAAAAAAAAAAAATTATTTTTGTTTTTAAATATTATAAATTAAATATATTAATTTAAGTGATTTTTTAAATAAGTATGAGTATAGGAGTATATGTTTTGGGGTACTGAGGTATATGTTTTGGGGTGTTTGGGTATTTATAGGTTTTAGGGTAGGGTTTGGGTTTTGGGGTACAGGGGTGTTTTTAGGTTTTAGGGCAGGGTTTGGGTTTTGGGGTACAGGGGTGTTTTTAGGTTTTAGGGTAGGGTTTGGGTTTTGGGGTACAGGGGTGTTTTTAGGTTTTAGGGCAAGGTTTGGGTTTTGGGGTACAGGGGTGTTTTTAGGTTTTAGGGCAGGGTTTGGGTTTTGGGGTACAGGGGTGTTTTTAGGTTTTAGGGCAGGGTTTGGGTTTTGGGGTACAGGGGTGTTTTTAGGTTTTAGGGCAGGGTTTGGGTTTTGGGGTACAGGGGTGTTTTTAGGTTTTAGGGTAGGGTTTGGGTTTTGGGGTACAGGGGTGTTTTTAGGTTTTAGGGCAGGGTTTGGGTTTTGGGGTACAGGGGTGTTTTTAGGTTTTAGGGCAGGGTTTGGGTTTTGGGGTACAGGGGTGTTTTTAGGTTTTAGGGCAGGGTTTGGGTTTTGGGGTACAGGGGTGTTTTTAGGTTTTAGGGCAGGGTTTGGGTTTTGGGGTACAGGGGTGTTTTTAGGTTTTAGGGTAGGGTTTGGGTTTTGGGGTACAGGGGTGTTTTTAGGTTTTAGGGCAAGGTTTGGGTTTTGGGGTACAGGGGTGTTTTTAGGTTTTAGGGCAGGGTTTGGGTTTTGGGGTACAGGGGTGTTTTTAGGTTTTAGGGTAGGGTTTGGGTTTTGGGGTACAGGGGTGTTTTTAGGTTTTAGGGTAGGGTTTGGGTTTAGGGATAATTAAATTATATTTACCATTTTAAAATTAATTGAAATATATTTAATAAATTAAATTAATTATTATACATTAATAACATTTTTTATTAAATTATATAAATTAAATAAATTAATATTATTAATTTAATTTCATTATAAAAAATATGTACATTAAACTAATTACTTTTTTAAATTAAATTAAATTAATAACAATTTTTATTATATTTACATTTATTAAATAGATATTATTTTATTAAATTAAATTAATGACAATTTTTAAATGTCATTTAATTAAATTATTTAAAAAAAATTATTTACAATAAACTAAATAACATTTTTAACAAAAAATTCAACTTACCTATACTTACGATGTAATGCCATGCGTTGTAATAGCATCTGCGATGTAATGCCATGCATTGTAATGACATCCGTTGTAATGGATCCCGCGTTGTAAAATCTGCGTTGTAACGGAATGCGTTGTAATACAACGCGTTATACTGACACCAATCCATAGGGCTAATGCTTCTGCTCTCGTCTATGCACATGCTCAGTGACATCTTATATCTCTTTCACTAGACATCATTTTAGTCACAATTTGGTGATGGTGGAGGCCTTTTTTCTTATCGCATGGAGAGTGGATTCTTCCTCTCATCTTTACATTTGTATTTTGTGAACATTTTTGTAATTGTGCCTTTCTTGTGATTGCAGTCCTGAAGAAGTCTACTGTGCATTATATTGCACACCAAACATGTGTTGGCTGGTTTTCTGCAACTAGAACTTAAGATCAAGCTGTGTCTTGAAATCATTACCTGGCTACAGTGCAGAAGTGATAAATTTGAATAAATAATTTGAATGTGAACTTGGATCAAGAGTTTTTTTGATATTTGGACAATACAAAGGACTACTTGTGTGCTCAAGGTGACTTTCATTTGCTTGTATATCCCCTCGGATGGTGGGCAAGATTGAATTGGTAACCAATCTTTTCTCCCTTTGAAGCTTCAAATATTTAGATAACTCTGTGTGTACTTAGCCCGAAAGAGTGTTGAGCGCCCTAGTAACTGATTTTTCCTGGTTACCAAATTCAAAGTATTAGATCTGTATTCTGGCTGGAATATCATAGAGTTTGTTAGCCACTGTTCGCTCTCGAGGCCCTTGTTATAATGTGTTTGCATACCTTCCCATTGTTGTTGGGATGCATCTTTTAAGTGAGGATTGATGACACACTGCTGAGTTTCTCGGCGTTCTTCATACTCTATGATTGAAGTTGTTGTATTATAAACTGGCTTTTTTCCTGTGGCCTTTGTTGCAAAGGTTTGTGCTTCCATTAGTCCTTCCTTTGTTTCCAAGGACATGAGATTGCGGGTGCCTTTATCCTCCTCTGTTGATGTGTGATTTTCAGCCTGTTTAGTTTGAACCGGATTTCGCTTTGTAACTGATTGGTGCATGTATTCTGAGGCAGTGGGATGATATAGCTGTAATGAATTTCAGCATGCTTTTTTGTTTTTGTTTTCGCCATTGGGAAATTTGCCAATGCACTTGCTGTTGCCTGTTTGTGTTATTTGCGATTGCCCTTTGAGCAGACGCCTTTCTGTTTTTCCGGCCTAAGTCGCTGTTGTCTGGTTGAGATGCTCTTTCTTTTTTGATGCCGATGCCGGTGAACCGCCAGGAAATTCTTTTTCAGTTTGTGTAATTTCTGTCCAGGTGGGTCCCTCTTCTGTTATGTTTAATTTTGCCATTCGGTGGAGTTGTCACTGCGGTCGGCCTCACTTAGGTCAGCTATTGTCCTTGTGGTCGTATCCTCTTGTAGTTGGACAAGTGTCACGCTTTTCTTATTTCTGCCCTTCCTTTTTTGTCTGCGGTGGATTTGTTTTTGATGTTGGACTTGCATTTCTGTTTGATTGTTTAAGCAGAGCTGCAGAGGATATTGTGGGCGCTGTGGATACTATTGAGGGATTTCATGTTCGTTGGTTGTCTCTGGTGAGTGGGTGCTGTTTATGCAGGAACTTTTGGTTGTGTTGGTCTGATCATGTGCGTCACCCCCGGTTGCTCGGTCAAGGGTTGGGGTGAGGTGGTGGCATTGTTTCACGGTGCAGCTTTGTATTACGTTTCTTAGTAAGCCATTTAACATGGTTGGTAATGTAACTATTTTGTCCAATATTGGCGCGCAAGTGCAATCTATTTGTGCCGATGCAGCTGCCTGGCCTCTTTTTATCAGCCCATTTAGGTCTGTCATCTTATTGTTGATTCTGGATACAGAGTCTGCTAAAGAGTGAAGAACTGACAGCTGTAAGTCCATCTTATCTGACTGATATTGTGAGGCAGTTACTCTGCGCTGCAAGGTGCTAAGGCAGATTGCCCAAAAGTGCTCTGATGCAGAAGCCTTGTTGGTTACCCTTCTGTCCTTGAAGGCTGTGTAGTTTGGAGTGGCAGAGGGCGACTTGTCTACATTAATTTGTTGTGTATGGGAGGCTACCAGTACTTCCCACTCCTCGGATGCTAGTTATGACATATCGCAATCGGAGCCAAAGGTTTCCTAATTGTTCAGTTGTGAATCGTCTTTTATCTGTTTAGATGGCAAATTGTCCTCTGACTGCGTTGGTGACTCGTAGCAAGCTACTACTGGTGACTTTACCAGTGAGCTGTTTTGGTGCTGTTGGTGTACCTGATATGGCTGGTGTGGCTGTTGTGGGGAGCTGATTACAGAAAAGATTTTGTCCAGATTTTGCTGTCCTTGCTGTCCGTTTGCTGGCCCTTTTACTTATCTACTGTCTAGGTTTGTGCTCTTGTTGCCTTTGTCTTTGCCGGTGCCTTTACTTGTGTTGAACCACACAAAAAGGGAGCTTAGGTATGACTGATGCGCCTTCCACAACCTGATCGGTAATCCTGAGCAGGATAGGAGGGAGGAGCTGACACACCTGAATAGGCTGTGTCTTGTCCCCACACAAAGGGCTGCCTACCCCTGTAGTGAACCTGGAGCCAGAGCTTTGAGGGAGGACCTCTGTGCACTTCAAAACACTCTTTAAAAGTCACCTCCACTTCAGAGTCACAACTGGGTATATGTACTGGGTCTCTGACCATACCAAATCGGTACACTACTAGACATTTGAAGAACTCTGCCAAGAGGACGGACTGCTGTGCTGATATACGAACTGCCTCTGTCGGACTGCTGTTCTGAAAGAACTGTTTTTCTGCTGTGTGGCTCTGCTGCCTACTACCCTCTGCCCTGCTGAGGAAGAACTAGACCCACCACACTTGAATCTAATGTACAGACTTAAGGTAACAAAATGATAAACATTGTAATGATTTCAATAATTGATAATAAATCAACATGAATGAAAGGAAAACCAATTGTATCTGTATGTTTACAAAATTAACATGATTTTTATTAATGATAATATTAGAAAATTAATTTCATTAAAAAAGAAGAGGGTCTCATACAAACTCAATTATTCATCTTCATTCATTCGACAAAAGGCTAGTGTACATTACAATCTGCAACCATTTTACATTTCAGATGAATACAATGATAATAATTTCAGGTTTTAATGAGGGAAAAGCAATATGGCACACAAGTATTGATCTCTTGCGTTCGATGCACGTTCCGGCACTGAACTGTGCCTTCGTCAGGAAAATGGGCCACAGTAGATCACAGTTGGTTTCTTATGTCTATTAGTCTGACGATTAATGTGATCCTCTTTGATTTGCTGATAGTTATTATGCTCTCCTTGCCTGTTAGTCAGAGATAAGGATACACTGAGTTATGAGTATTCTGGAACAAGGTGTATTCTTTTAGTTTATATTTTCTAACTGTATGTCCCGAATTGTGCACAGACCTGGCATCCAGTAGTAAAAATGTCTTTTATGTAGATTTTGATATAGATATCCGTAATTGCAAACATTTATTTGTGTGTCAGGTTTTGTTGCCAAATTGAGGGGTCCTCCGCACACTGCAATCACCCTCCTCTCTTGAACATAGTGACTCCAGGGGCATGTTGGCTTGCCCCTGTTCTAAGTCTTAGGGACATCAAAGACTTACCATCATCCTGCAACAGCACCTGGACTTTGCTTCCTGCAAGTCTTGCCCTGCCAAACGGTGCCAGTCCAGTCCTGGGCCCTTTGGAAGTGGGTATAAAGTGCTGCAACTGCTAAAATCCTCACATCAATGGCGTTGCGCCGATGGGAACTAGTGCATCTCCCTCTGCGCATCGCCACTACCGTAAGGACCGAAGCCATCAGATCAGCGACTGCTCGGCTCATCACCTTAAGTTTTCGACCCAGAGCCTACATCCTGCAGCTCAACACTGACGCATCTCCACATTGCCCAGCTCAACAGCAATGCAACACCTACAAATCTGTGTTCAGGCACTGACGCATCGCCTCTTGCTTCCCGCATCTGGACTCTGTCGACGACGCATCTCAGGTACTTTTCAGCAAGACCAAACTGGTCTGTCTATCCAACCTGGGCTCAATCGTGTCAGCCTGAATTTTTGGATTTACCCTGGTCTAGCACAAACAGATAGCCCCGGTTGGCGCTTTAAGCTTTTAGGCACTATTTTACAGCTTAATATTAATAAAACCATATCTCTGGTTATACTTAATGGATTTTTGTTGTTTTGGTATTTTGTTCATGATTTGATTTGATTTAAACTTTTATATAGTGCACAAATGCCAGCCGGTGGAGTCTTTTTGTGGTGTTTTCACTCTGATACTGTTTGAAGTGTTGCACAAATACTTTACACATTGCCTCTTACATTAAGCCTCCTTGCTGTGTTCCAAGCTGGCAGAGGGTAAGCACAGGTTCATTTATGGTGTGTATCTGACTTACGTTGACTGAGATTGTGGTGCCTGCTTGGACAGGTTGCATACCTCTGCCAACCAGAAATCAATTTCTAACACACTCTCACAGTCTACAACTCCCTACTCTACGGTACAACACACTAGTTCACTGTGCAGCTCGCCGCTCCACTCTACAATATTTGACTCCGCTATATGAGACACCATGCCACTACACTAAATAACACTGTACGATACGCCACTCCATTCTACTTTACTCCACTCCATTCCACTTTACAATGCTCCACACTAATGACAATTGACTTTATAACACTCTTCTCCACTATACTGTACGCCACTCCACGTAGCAACACTCCATTTGATGACAGTGGACTCTACGATTTGAAACAATTTCATTTTTCTTTTACATTTAAATTCAATGAAAAAAACAAAGGTTAAAGCTTACTTATAGTTAGGAAAACGTTTTCCCCTATGCAAACCAAACTTAAACTACCCAAACTTTAAAATGTATAGCTTCCATTTACAATGTAAACCCCACCTTCAAATTATTATAAGTAGTGCACCTCGTTACACACTCTTTTCAGCAAGCTAACCAGACAACACTAACTATAAGTCACCACTCTTTGTTTATATACGCATCAATATCAAATTAACCGAAATATATATGTGGATTTTTAAAGTGGATAATTGTATTTATTCTAACATTACTTTCTATGAAGTGTTATTTTTAAGTCCCTGCCTCCATTATTTTCTGTGGCAGTGGATTGTATTACCTTTGAGTTGCCATTTGTAGTGCTTGACTTACTCCAAGGTTGGGCTGGAGTACATTTACAGCTGTTTTGAGATCTTTTTAGTTTTAGTAACTTTGGAAGTGCAGTTTGTGAATAGCAATGGGCTTACTCATGTGTGGGTGATTTTATTATGTTTTGTTTTGCAGGTTCTCCTTGAACGTTTTCTTCCCCCTCAGTAAACGTTCCCTTTTAACTGGAAGTATTCCCCATTTTCAGCCACTAAACCCTGTCCCTCACATATTTACTACTAAAACATAGACCTATGTGTGCAGAGAAAAGATAGGAGAGGCGGAGATCTCCGTGCATAGGTTTTGTAAAATGCATTTTTATGTATGTGAGTAGTACTACTGAAGTACTATTACATGTACTGCAAAATGCAGTTTGTGAATAATGCTCTGTAGTGTAGCTCCTATTTTCCCAATAGGCTCTGCGCATTGGAATAGTACCTACAGCAGTAAAGGCCTAGGCCAGACGTTAACTAGGTCTACTACTGTCGATGCTAGACTTAATTTTTGGGTTTGCCAGCTAAGCTCAGAGTTCGCTAGAAACTTTCTCGAATGTTCAAGGAAGGATTAACTCCCCTGATTAGACAAGAAGGGATTTAGTTTCTGACAACCATAGAACATGACAACTTTGCTCTCCCCTAATCAAGAGTCAATCTCAAGAGTCGTGTGAGCACAAGGCAATTATTTTACTCAGTCAGTACGTGCATTCTTAGTCTCATCAGAATGTAGAGAAAAGGAAGAGACGGGCGTGTTCAATAAAAGGTGTTATTTATTGATCAGTCTCTTTTCTCGTACAAGAGAAATGGATCGATATTATTGCAATACTTATAGTTAAGTAAAGTGCATACATTAAAAGCAATAGTATAAAATAATACTGTAAAAACATTGATATGGTTTCTGAGCCATATGATGTTTTAAAATGATTAAAATATATTTACATACACATATACATTTGACTAAACGTGCTCAACTGGTGTTTCTAAATACGCCTACCCCGTGTACCTAACCTAAGTCTAATACGTGGGCGGGAATAGAAAGTTACAGTTTAAGTTAAGTTTGTTTTTGCCAAGTGAATAACTAAAGAATTCTCTAGGAGGGGTTATTCAGTTCTGTACCTGGAATTTAGGATGAATGAGGAATGGTATCTCTTTCTCTGCTCTCGATATTCCAGGCTGCCTGCGAGGGCTACCCGGAAGCGCCGGTGCTGGGTCTCTCGGCTTGAGATAGCAGCGCGTCTCTCAGCGCGTCAGGAAGGCGGGGCTGCTGCCTGCGGGGTCTGCTTCTGCTCTCGGCTTCGGCAAGTATGGCTGCTCCGTCTTGTCACCACGCGTGTTTGCATAGGGCAAGGTCGGCAATATTTATACCTTAAAGGTGCCGGGATTGACGTAAGGATGGACATAGGTACGTCAATAAAGATGTCATACGACTTGCTCGTTAGCACATTCTTTACTAAAGTTCTCTGTGAAATCAAAACAATGGCCGCACGGATTATCCAGGTTGTCATAGGTTTGATTTGTTATGAGAACGTCGTATGCCTTATCAGGGGCTGGAGGAATGTCGCTTGTCTAATTAGATCTCAAGCGTTATGACCTAATCAGATAACACGTTCCTGTGCCGTAGTGTGACTGCGTCAGATAACGGTATCTGCATCATGGGGGATTTCTTGCCTCATGGGCTGACTGTTAGTTAACTAGCTAGGTAGTTTAACCAGAATAGGGTCAGGAATAGGGGGATCGATTCAGAACCTATAGAAATACACGACACCCACTCCACGCTAACTATGGTCATATCTACTAATCTATGCATAGTATAACATAGTACAACATACTATAGAGTATAGTGTATACCTTACCACCCCAAAATACATAAATGCATTTTGAAATTTTCAAATATACTGAAAAATTGCAGTCATATATATTGTATGCACTTAAGCTATGAATTAAATGCAAAAGTAAACACGCATTGTTATGCATTATTGCTTGTTGGTATATGAGAAATACACATGAAATGGCTCTTAATATGGCTATACAGAAAAAAAGTCGAAACCATTTCATCACATAAAATATATTGTGAACATACCAGCGGGCAGCTAAAGTCTATATAAAGTCTATAAAGTATCTAAAAAAATAGAAATCTTAGTTCTCTAGGAATAGTTTCTTACTTTAAGCAGAAGGTCAGTGTCCCGGGGAAAAAATATATAGAAAAATATTTTAAGGGCTTGCTGAAAAAAGTTGCTGTCCGTGAACTGGATTGTAATTGTTCATGTGACTTTATTTTCTAAAAGTTGAAGGCCGAATTCAGGGAACGCCGTGTGCGAGTTTACTCAAAAGTCTCTATTTCTGTTCCGGAGAGAACATCATATCATTCAGGCTTTCGAAAAAACTGTCAACAGCTTCATGGGAAAGTTCCACTAAGTCGGAAATAGGGGTAACCATGCATTCATGCGCATGATTGTCTGCATTGACATTCTGATTTGCATTGCTGACAGAAGGTCGTACCTGTTCGATGTTGCTTTCATCTTGAACTTCACTACTCTTCAATCGCAGTGGTGAAGATTCCAGGAATGCCGTCATCAGAATTGGCAGCCTTTGAGGGCAGCACAAAGCGTGAACCTTGGTAGGAACCAGCAGTGTATCTGCATCCACCGGCGCATCCGATTGTAGCGTCAGACAGGTGTCTAACACGCATTCTTCTCCGCATAGCAGACACCTTAGTACAGGTAAAACACACCTTTGCCACATTGGTCGAAATGATAGAAACCAAGTCATGTTTAGGTCTCTAAGCCGGGAGAGTCCCAGGATTTTTGATATCCGGTCCCGGTATCCAATGGCTAGGATCGTATCTTCCATTGTCGTGAGAGTTTGTTCTGTGACATGGGTTGCCATAACGAAAAATAAGGACTAGGAATAGGATTCCTGCAATTAGTCCTAGGATCAGGGGAAGTCCGCCAAAAATCGAATGGACGAAATCTGGAAAAATACCCAGTATGGCTTTGAATGGTGTTAATGCCATCGAAAATACTGTCTTAAATACCTTTGAGACCCCTGTGGTATCAGAAATATTTAAGATTTCGCTCAGGATTTCCGCGAAATGTACGGGGGAATTGGTTGATAATAATGTATGTATCTCTGCAGTCGTCCTTGCGACTTGTAGATCATACGTTTCTTTAGATGACGTGAGCCTTGTAGGCGTCTGAAGAAGCACTGTTTTCATTCTGCTTAAAGTGTCTATTCGAATAGAAGTAATTTTCAAACCGGGCCATGCCCTTGCCTCCCTGTCTGGAAAGGAGCTGGGGAACAAAGAACGTCCACAGCACTTGACCTTCGCCGTCGTAGTGACGAGATAAGGAGTCCCGGGCATAAGACTACAACATCTGCGGTCTACAATAAGAATGTAACTCCCATTATAGAGTCTTTGAAAGAATGGTTCTATTTCAGTTGCAGGTGCGCCTTGCTGGTGACATGAAAGGTTGTATGAATTCCCTTCACAGGCTCCGTGCAAACTAATACCGTTACACAGAAGCGTGCCGCTTAGTGACATAGCACAATTGTTGCCACTAAGAAACACTTTCTGTCCTTTGTTACTGACACATGCATGTGAATAGGGCAGGTTCCAAGTTGTTTTAAGGTACCCCTTTCCCAATTTCTCGTACATGCCAGCCTGTATATATTTTTGGCAGTATTGAAACCTGAAGGTTGAGATTGGAATATTTATGATTCCGTGGATTATCCATTCACTGACAGGTCGTTCTGACATTGTCATTGGTAATCTTTCTAGTTTTTCAATGCTCAAGATTGTATAATCAGCACCCTTCTGCGCCATACCGATTTGTCTATCAGTAAGGTTAAAGATTTGGAATAGTGACGTAGTGTTGATTAAACGCCAAGGCACATAGCCTGAACGCAGATTTTGTAACGTCCAGCCAAGCTGTACGATAGAACGCAATTGTGACTGACCATGTTGTAATAACAGTAAGTCTTGCGATAATATATCGATTGCTGAAGACACAATGCTGTCCAATGAAAAAATTCTGGAGGACAGAGTCATTAACCCATTGTCCACTACAGAAAGTGATTTTTCCAAATTAATACGATCAATTTCACGTATTCTCTCTGCTGTTTCAATTTGAGTAACCTTCCAGGCCTCATTGTATGCTGCATATACAGAGGCTGCTATGAAACGCTTTTGACGCTGTTTGCGTGGTCCCATTATGAAATCACGCAAGTCAGCACCATCAGTAAGTAAAGTTAGGTGTTGCTTAATTTCAGGCAGTGTGGAAGACTGTAGCCATTGAAGGCATAATTTGCCCACACTGTAGGTTGTTATTATCCCTGGGTGATGTCTTTGGGGATATCTAGGGTCTGGCCTGGTCATTTTGAAACCCTGTGTTTTATTCAGGAATCTATCTTGACAGTTATTTGTATCTGTGGGCCAGATCAACCATTGTTTCCAATCAGGATGTGTTCTGTTTTGGTTAAGTATATGGTTTATGTCTATTTCTTCATCTGTATCAGAGTTATTGCTAAACATTGTTGGCTTTGGAATAGACGGGTTATTTAAATCTTTGATTTTGGCTAAGCCAAGACAGGTGGTTTGTTGAACAGTGTCATTTAAAAATATCATTTGTTCTGGGATCATGCAGGCTCTAAACAAAGCTTCTATACCCTGTACTTGCCATTCTTTTGTACCCCAAACACTTTTCAAATCAACATTTTTGTCCCAATAATCGAATCCAAAAGTATTCATTTTTTCAAAGAATGAATCAGAATAAATCAATTTTGTGTTGGTTATCATGGTTTTGGTCCCTGTCTTGTTTGACAATTTATAATAAAATGTTTCAGCATTACTAGTGTTAAAACCTTGAAAGTATGAATATTTGTCATAAACGGTTCTAGAGCTCCCTTTTGGAGGTGTAGCACAATGTTCCCATTGATTAAAATTTAAAACATTTCTAGGTTGTGCAGATTTATGCAAGAAATGGTTACCATAGTGGTTATAGCAATACATACTATCATAATTTGTAGAACCTTGCAAATAATCATGTTTTGTAAATTTAGCAGACATTACTAAGTCAGACATCATATTGTTTATACTTTCAAAGTCCCAATCATCAGCAAATGAGTTTGGTTTTGCAAAGTCACTCAAAGAGATCTTAATTTGGTGTGGATATTTCAGGATCTCGACCGGACCATAAATTTCATAGTCAGTGTTGTCCCAGGCTACCCCACCAGGTATTGGAATTGCTGTGAAGTTGGCTGAAGAAAGTTCTGAAGAAAGTTCTCTTTTCTCGACGTGTGAAGATGTGTGTGGTTTGAGGACCAAGTTGATGTTCTGACTTGCTGTGTCCATTTTAGCATATTTTCCCTCAATGAAGCGTCCCAAAGTAAATACCATGATGAGCCAAAGTATGAGGATAAATGCACCAAAACCCACCCAAAATTCAATCCATGGAGAAATCAGATATGTTTCTTTTAGTTGTTTCAAAAGTTCCTTCGCTTTGTCTTTAAAGGATTTTGATGATGGCTGTGTCTTTTGTTCGCTGAAGCCTTCAGAGGAATCATCGAAGTTGATGAAGTAACCGGATGCAGTTCTGTCAATTGTTCCAATTGGTTCAGGATTTTTGTTTTTTGCATTTTCACTTGGTACTTCAGTATAGATTGGTGTGTCTCTGCTAAATGTCTTTATTTGGGTTTTCAGAGGTCTAAGTTCTATTGCATTGTTGCATAGTCCTTGTTGTTCTTCTGTAGGCGTTTCGAATGTGATGAGCCTCTTTGTTAGGACCTCTGTACTGGTAGCAAACCTTGGTGTTCTGCTACTTATTGGGAGTCCACTTGGCCTACTGTTTGTTATCGGCCACATGTTGTGGTTTTACCAGGTCGATGGATACAACTCGGTTCTCCTTTTTTCCAGCAAGTGGCGGTAGTACAACTGATCTTGTCCCGTTGACAGACAAGACAGGAACTGCTTTTCTGTAAGAAGGCCCAAATTCCTTCTTTACCGCGATCTTCTCCCTGACTAGATCCCCGACTTTTGGAATCCAGACAGGTCTTGCTGGGACAGGTGGTGATTCTTCAGTGGTTGTTGGCTGTTGTTTCAACTGTATGTTGCTCAGGTCTTTTCTTGTTTTGTTTAAGTCCTGCAAAATAGCCAAACGGTCTTTGACATCAAAGCTTTTTTCTCTTACTACTGAAGTCTGACTATCAAGGTCAGAGATCAACATCCTAGTTCCGAATAATAATTCGTACGGACTGAATCCCTTCAGAGAATTTCTTGGCAAGTTATTTAGACTACGTTGGACACTTATTAGATGTTTGACCCACCCAGCTCCCGAACCTAATATCCTTTCTATTATAGATTGCTTTCTGTCTTGGTTTTTTCTTTACACCATCCCATACCCTCAGGAAGGAAGTGAGAAGATTCCCGCTGGGCTGTGCTCATTTGGCCATTCTTTCCCCCCCAAGGCTGGATTGCCTGAGAAAAAGAAAAAAATGGTCGAACGTAGCATGCTCTTAGCGTATATGCCATTTAGACTCGCAAATCTTGTATAACAGTCCGGACGTCAGCTGAGTGCTGTGGATCTACATTATAAGTGGGAACTAGCCTGTATATGTTAATCGCAAGCCATTCTTTTTGCTGGTAATATTATCTGCCTTGATACGACGAGGTATTAAACTGCTTCTCTCCCCACTGCGATCTCTGTTGCAGTTTGGGCAGTTTTTTACAAAGATGGTAAGATGGAGGCTCATGCCTGGCCACCAGTACCGTGATTGTAAATCTTCCAGAGAATCTTTTAATTTAAGGTGTCTGTGACCCTCGCCCATGTGTGCGTCTGCGATTAACAAGTTTCTCCTGTCCATGTTTGGAATCACTCTATCCCCCACTCCAGGGATTCGAGCAAAAGAGACGGAGTTTGCATCGATTATGTATGTATAATTGAGTGGATAGTTGATCGGTAACGCTGAGCAGTCGCCTTTTGATGACGTTTTCACCGCCAGCAATGTTTCACCGTCAATGTATTTTAATGTATGCTTTTTTCGATCTACGGGAGCCGATTTAGTGGCTGCCGCTGCGGCTGTCTCAGCCAATGAATTCCCCACAACGTGAACGCCATCACGTTGATGACTCAGTGAGTGAGTCACGTGAGTCTTTGGTAGTTCTTTCTTCAAAAGAGCTACTTGTTCCCAGAGAAGTCTCTGCTTTATTGGTGCATCTGTGTCATCTTTGTAACCGTTCTGAATCCATGTCTGCAAATCCTTGTTATATGCTTTGACGCAGAAATATGAATCTGACACTATAAGTGTCGGGAATTCGCGATCCGCATTATCTAGCGCCATTTTCAAAGCTATTATTTCAGTTTGCAGTTCTGAATTTGTTTCTACTGAGTGTGATTTTGTTAATAGAGGTCTTAGTTTACCTCCGCGCCACACTTCTTTTGTAATCTCACATGTGGGATTGTATGCATGTTCTCCCCAAACGGAGGGTTGAGCATGTCCGTCTGTATAGATTACACAGGCGTAATGTCGTAGAGGCAGAATGTCGATTGGCAGAGGATACGTCTTTTCATATTTTAGATTTTCCAATTCTTCTAGTTCTTAAAAGACTGTCAACCAGGCAATACTTGATAATTCATATCCTCCGTACTGGATTTTCAGATGGGCAATTCTGGATTTTTTGAAGTTGAATTTGTAACCCTCTGCAGCGAAACCAAGTATTATGGTGTTCACTCTTTTCAAGTGAGTTTCCAAGTCATCATCTGTGAAGTAAATGTCATCGACATAAGATAATGCTTCATCATCATATTGTTGTAGTAATTCTGTTACTCTCGCTGAGAATACCCCCGGGCTGTTCTTGTACCCCTGGGCTAACCGACAGAATTGTTTTTGAGTGCCATTTACTGAGAAAGCTGTTAAATATCTGCTCTCTGGTGCTATGTTTTGACAAAAGAATCCGTTGGAGATGTCCAAGGTAGTTTTGTATTTTTTGCGCACTATGTTATTCATTAGTGCAGCACTGTGTGAGTTTTGCACTGCAAAAGTTTTGCAACATGTGTTAAGGTGTCGGTAATCCAAAACTAGACGATATGAATTGTCTGGTTTGGAGACCGGAAACAAAGGATTGTTCATTTGTGAGGTGCAAGTTTCAATCACCCCCTGGTATTCTAGCTGATCTAGTATTTCATTTACTTGTTTTTTAGCTTCTTGCTTAATTGGGTACTGCCTTTGTGCAGTTGGTTGTGATTTTAACTGGACTTTGTGAGGAGGAGAATCCTCATCCCATCCTACATGATTTTTATATAAAGCAGGTGCTAAGGCCACTGCCCACTTTCTAGCAAGTGTGTATTTTTTATGAATCGGGATTTGATTCGAGAAGGCAGGCATAATTATTTCTTCGCCATGAGGGCACTCCCTGACAAACTCTGGTGGCCAGTCTTTTTCAGCTAAAAGTATGTCATAACCCTTTGAGAGGTTATCCCAAAATAGTCCCCTTATTTTCCTAGTCTTATCTCCCTCTATACGTAATGTTATCTCGTATATTTTGTGGGGCTTGCTAACTCTGGTATCTGCAGTTTCCACTTGAAGGTATTCATTCGTGTCCACTGTCTCCAGATGATTCATAAGGACTTTGCGAGCTATGCTCACCTCTGCTGCGCTGTCTAGCATTGTCTGAGCCCACTCTCCGTTTTTCAGTTGTGTCCTCAGTATTCTCGGCATTGTTAACTACCTTGATACTGGCTACCTTCTTTTTTGGAAATTGTGATTTCTTTTTCAGTTGAGCAGGTTCCTTGTCTTTGGACTTGGCGTGCTCTTCTGATCGTCCTCTTCTTTCCGATTTCTGCGAGGAATTCTGAAAAGATTGAGAGGGACGTGTATCAATGTCTTGATATCTATCAGGTTTTTTAATATTATCCCTATTTCTAAGGTTATATCTATTCCCAGAGGGTTCACTCTGGGGTGACCTTTGTCTCGGGTTTGGAGATTTCTCTCTTCGCCTAGGAGACCTTCCTCTGGACTGGAATTTCTTTTCTTTAGGATTGGATTGTTTGTTCCCATCCCAGTTCTTTTTTGGTGAATTATTATTATTATTAAAAAACATTTTTTCTGGACTTGTAGTCAGTTGCGGTTTTACTGGTATTCCACCTAGACTATCTCTGCCTAGTTCTTCATAGGATTTTTCTATGATTCTGGCAATTTCAGCTGGTTGGTCTGCTATATCTGTCTCTTTTAACCTCTGGCGGATCGCCACGTTTGCTGCTTCACCCTTTATGTTGGCTAGTAATATAGCCGAGACCTGCTTGAAGTCTTTTAGTAATTTCATACCAAGAGTTAAAGCAGGTTCTGGACCGTATTCATCTTGAATTTGTTTTAGCACATCTGGTATTACCGAAATGGATGGAACACCGTGCGTTTTTGTGTAGATGGAAGCAAAGACTGTACCCCAAGTGTCACAGTCCTCAATGTGTGGTGCGATTCCCATTGGGAGACATATAGTCAGAATCCTGTGTTTTTCTAATGGGGTGGTGTCAGGAAACACCGCCTCTATTTGGGTAATTTTCTGTGCCAACCAGAATGGTATTTGTTCCCGTTTTGCTGGGACTTTACCTAGGCAGGATTGGATGTTCTGTGGTGTAATTTTATTTGTGTTCCCCTGGTGAGGGGTCAGCTGTGGAAGTTTAATCGCTGGCTGAATTGTTGAAGTCCGCATTACATACTGAACTAATTGTCTATGAATTTTTAGTAGTTGTTTTAGCTGTATTAACAGCTCTGCTGCAGACATTCCTTCGATGTCTGGGTGTGGTGTGTATCCGGCTAGGACCGGCCACGTTGCTCCTGGTCTTCCTAAAGGACCGAGCCTTGTAATGTGATTATTATGTTTTAGGGCGCCATCAAATAAGAGCAAATGCTCTTGGAATTTGAGTGGTACTTCCACCTCCTCGAAAGGAGTGTACTCATTAGGAGGTTCCTCTACTTTGTAATAGTGGAAGTACTTTGTTATAGTATTAGCTGCTGGAAAATGTATCCATGTATAGTATACCTCTGTCTGCCGATATTCGTGTGCCTCGATTACGAATATGACTGTGCCACCTCTAGGTGTCAGTCCATTTTCTATAAGTTTTAAGGTTATAGATCTCCTTTTGGCGACCGGAATGAGTATTATATCCGCGTCTGCTGCTTGCATGGTAGCATCAGCATCTGCTATTTCAGTAGCTAATCTAGTAACCTCTCGTTCTTCATCGCTGTCCATTTTGCTGACAGGATGGTATTATGTTTATTTGCAGATCAGGTTTCTTTATGGAAACAGAGATTAGATGCACAATATTTTGGAACACTGTTTATCCTTCAACGTTGACTAGACCAAGAACCATACATAGGAGTTCCCTCCTGCGAGGTTTTGGAGGATATTATAACCTTTCACCCACTCCAGACGTCTTTGGAGTATTTGGGAAAAGGGGTCTGAGTGAGAAAGCACGACTGAGTTACTCTAAATGTCTTACGTTAGTTTTATCGCCCTTTCCAAACGCGTTGGGCGCCATGTAGTGTAGCTCCTATTTTCCCAATAGGCTCTGCGCATTGGAATAGTACCTACAGCAGTAAAGGCCTAGGCCAGACGTTAACTAGGTCTACTACTGTCGATGCTAGACTTAATTTTTGGGTTTGCCAGCTAAGCTCAGAGTTCGCTAGAAACTTTCTCGAATGTTCAAGGAAGGATTAACTCCCCTGATTAGACAAGAAGGGATTTAGTTTCTGACAACCATAGAACATGACAACTTTGCTCTCCCCTAATCAAGAGTCAATCTCAAGAGTCGTGTGAGCACAAGGCAATTATTTTACTCAGTCAGTACGTGCATTCTTAGTCTCATCAGAATGTAGAGAAAAGGAAGAGACGGGCGTGTTCAATAAAAGGTGTTATTTATTGATCAGTCTCTTTTCTCGTACAAGAGAAATGGATCGATATTATTGCAATACTTATAGTTAAGTAAAGTGCATACATTAAAAGCAATAGTATAAAATAATACTGTAAAAACATTGATATGGTTTCTGAGCCATATGATGTTTTAAAATGATTAAAATATATTTACATACACATATACATTTGACTAAACGTGCTCAACTGGTGTTTCTAAATACGCCTACCCCGTGTACCTAACCTAAGTCTAATACGTGGGCGGGAATAGAAAGTTACAGTTTAAGTTAAGTTTGTTTTTGCCAAGTGAATAACTAAAGAATTCTCTAGGAGGGGTTATTCAGTTCTGTACCTGGAATTTAGGATGAATGAGGAATGGTATCTCTTTCTCTGCTCTCGATATTCCAGGCTGCCTGCGAGGGCTACCCGGAAGCGCCGGTGCTGGGTCTCTCGGCTTGAGATAGCAGCGCGTCTCTCAGCGCGTCAGGAAGGCGGGGCTGCTGCCTGCGGGGTCTGCTTCTGCTCTCGGCTTCGGCAAGTATGGCTGCTCCGTCTTGTCACCACGCGTGTGTTTGCATAGGGCAAGGTCGGCAATATTTATACCTTAAAGGTGCCGGGATTGACGTAAGGATGGACATAGGTACGTCAATAAAGATGTCATACGACTTGCTCGTTAGCACATTCTTTACTAAAGTTCTCTGTGAAATCAAAACAATGGCCGCACGGATTATCCAGGTTGTCATAGGTTTGATTTGTTATGAGAACGTCGTATGCCTTATCAGGGGCTGGAGGAATGTCGCTTGTCTAATTAGATCTCAAGCGTTATGACCTAATCAGATAACACGTTCCTGTGCCGTAGTGTGACTGCGTCAGATAACGGTATCTGCATCATGGGGGATTTCTTGCCTCATGGGCTGACTGTTAGTTAACTAGCTAGGTAGTTTAACCAGAATAGGGTCAGGAATAGGGGGATCGATTCAGAACCTATAGAAATACACGACAGCTCATTGCCTTAATGTACATAGAGAAACCATGAGTCACAATGTAAGAACATTTTAAGCATTGACTAGTGATGTTTGGCTATAATTGTTTCAGCTGTCGTGTGCAGACCTTATTTCCACAGTGCTGTTTCTGAAATGGAAAGGCAAAAGGAGAACATTTAACTTGATTAACAATAGGAATTGAAGTTGCATTCTGTTTGAATAGAGCACTGTATCTTGGGCCACATCCGAAGGGAGTTGCTTTAATAGCAGTGGCGACAGCCACCTATCTAAAGTGGCAGGGCGGCCGGGGGGGGAGAGGGGAAGTGATCATATAAAAGCAAAAAAATAAAAGACTTACCTGCTGCTCTGCTCCGCTCCCACTGAGGGCTGCCTCGCTGCTCCATTCATCGGGCTGGAAGGGGATAAACCCTCATGGCACAGTCTCCACACCCAATCCAGAAGCTACTTTTATAGCATGAGAGCAGTGTCAGGATTGGTCTGAGCGGCCTCGTTTGCTGCTCAGAGAGTGCATTGGAGCCTATGGCATTTCTTGGAGAAACATAACCGTGCATGTGTGTTTGGCCGGCCTAGGATGGCTGGTCAAATGTACATGCACACTTATAAGTGCACAATACTCCTCTTCCCTAACATGCAAGGCCGAGCCCTGCCCTACACTTATTGCGGAGCTCAGATAGTATACATAAAATTATAATAACATTGTGTTATTATTGTTTTATTTATCATCTGCTGGTGTGAGCTGTGGGGCAATGCTCCTCAGTCATTACGGAGGAGCAACCCCTGTTTAATAGCAGCGGTTATGTGTTGACACTTGTTTTTGTTCCCATAAAGCATGTTTCAACTTTGTAGTGTCCATAAATGAAAGATAGCATAAGTTTGGCAGGCATCCATCCGTCTAACATCTCTAAGACGGTGAGTGATGAAAAGAAGGGAGCTGTGTGCCGGCGATGTTTCATTCTGACATACCCAACCCAATGTGAATTATTACAGGTGACTTGGCCACAGGTCAGTTGTGAGTAATAACTTGCTTGTAAAACGAAAATAAAGTCCAGACATTTATATGGTTATTACAGTGTACCATGTATCTGTGATCAGATATGGATGTTGCTCTGCACAGCAGGGGCAAGTGCATCCCTGCCATATACGATGCATAAGGCGTTTAGACTAATGCAGTTCAGTGTGGTGGTCTACATCACTGCACTGAAATGCAACATCGCACATTTACTGTGCCTCAGCTGTCAAGCTGGAGCGCTGTTACTGCACTGTTAAAAAGCCAGCCTGCAGCGCTGGGTCCATGCTGCTTGCAGCAGGCTTGGGTCGGCTGGATCAGCTCGCCACTGGGCTGGCTTAGGCAGGCTGAGAGGCTACAATATAACAAGAAAGTACATTCACCATTGGGGCAATGGATTCAGATTCAATGTCTGTGACATGACATCATATGATGGCGTGTCATAGTGAGTCAGTCTTAACAAGTGTAGGAAAGTAAGATCTGCTTCTTATGATTACTCCCTCTTTTTGCTTGATGTGATGCTGTTTTTGACTAGTCTGACTGGGATCCTGCTAATCAGGACCTCAGTCTATCTGCTTTCTCCCTAAACTGTTGTGTTCGTTCCTAGGTACATCCCAGATTGGATACTGGGGTACCCTTGTCAGTCCCTAGTATATGGTCCGCATGTACCCAGGTCATAGGTACCCCAAAGGTCCCCCATGGGCAGAATCATGTATTATGCCACCCATGGGAGACCATTCAAAATGGAACTACAGGCCTGCCATTACAGCCAGTGTAAGCAGGAGCTTGCACCACTTACTAATGATATAGGTTTACTATATCTAAGGGTCTCTCCACTTAAACCCTATAAGCCATCCCTGTAGCAGGCCTTTACGATCCTGAGGGCAGGGTGCTTGGTTCTAAGTGAGAGGGTGCCCCTGCCTGACCAGAAATCCCCTGCAGCCTACAGAGTCCATTCTCCCAGGTTGTCAGTGAAGCAGCCATATACTATAAAGAGGGGCACCGCGTAATTACGGGGAACATCCTTTTCAACGCGGATGTTACCCCGCAGTGCTTTTACGATGCATCCTTTACAACGCAAGTCGTAACCACGACTTGCGCTGGAGGGCGCTAAAGGATAAAGAATAGTATATTTACTATTCCAACACCTTCCCTACTATCCACGGGGACTGGTGTTAGAATAGTAAGTTATACTATTCACTATCCGCGCCCAACAACGCAAGTCGTTGTAACGACTTGCGTTGTTAAAGACGCGTTGTAAAGGCACGCGTTGAAACGGTACGCGTTGTACCGTCATACATCCCGTAATTACGCGGTGACCATCTCAAAACCAGCTGCAACGAATCCTATCATGTTGGGTATCCAATAAGTTGGACTCATACCCCCACACCGTAAATGGTATGGGAGGTATAATTCCAAACACTGGAAAAGCCCTCTGTTAGGCTCTCAGTGTTCCCGGTACCAGCCTTCTAGTCCCGGACAGCACAAAATGGTTGCTGCCGACCAAACACACATTTCTGCCTTCCTGCTGCTGAGCCAAGCTTGAGAAGAGGAAGGTGGAACAATAGGCATCCTGTCACAGGCAGGCATGACCACCTCCCATATAGGATTTAGTGTATAAGGGCTGGGTGGATGTGCTTGCCAGAGCCAGGAAGTCTGCATGAGGGGCAAATTCGGTGTCCCTGTGCATAGTCCAGTTCAAGCAAGTCCTGGGCGCCATTGGCTCCTGCTCTGGTGCAAACTGGACAACGGAGTAAACTCCCCCCTGTCTAGACCCTCTTCTGGGAGGGTCCCTTGAATCATCCCAACCCTTTCCCAATGGTACTTAAGGGCTTACCTGGGTGTGGGTCCCAGGATTTATCATGAGATAAAATTCAGAAATGACACCACAGCACTTCTACCGTCTGGGTACTCTGGACTTCACTGGACATTGTTTGGGCCTGACTTCGTCTCCCTTCCAGTCTGCTGCATCGTCTGTGCCTGAGCATCATACATAAATCTTCCAAGACATGTGAAGCAACAATGACAACCAAAGCAATCTCCCTTGGAGCGTAAGAGTCACTCCCTTGCATTCGCAGGCACCGCAACTAAGTTGACCAGTCTGCAGATCCCAAGCTCCTCCAGAATCTGTGGACTCTGTGACACAGGTGGTGATTTTCCTCATCTCTCGAGGCCTGCTCTACCCTCTTACCAAGTTTGAGGCTAGTAGACCTTGTGGGAGTTGCAATAACAGAACCCCTGGGTACCGAGTCCAACTTGCAGTTGCAAAGACTTGTTGGTCTCTTAGCAAGAAGGTCTTCGTGCTCCAAGTAGCCCAAACCCTCAAGCATCTCCTGTGACCAGAATCCTGAGCCACCCCGCATGGTGAGCATCGTGGCTTGTATCTTTTGGTGAGCTGCTTTATGTCCTCTCACAACTCCAGTGCCTCTGGCCTGTGAGTCCAGTTGAGGGCGACCTGTGTTTTCTTCAGGCTCCCCGGCTTGCTCTGGGCATTTTTTTACTCCCCTTCTTGTGTCTCCTCGACCTTACTGGTCCTCACCATGTACTATGTTGACTTCCTGTGTGGGTTGCATTTGCCAAGTTTTGTTGGTGCTCCCGCCGGACACCGACCCCTCATCACTCGACATTCTTTGTGGGACAGTTCGTATCCAGCTTATGGTTGTCCTCAGCGTCACCTGGTCCCCCATCTGCAGAGTCAAGGTCCTCATCATCTTCCCTGACGCACCCAACATCAGTGGGCATTCATCTATCAAGCTCCTGGTCAGTCCTAAGTGATCCAGACTCTGTACCCTTTGCTTTCAGCTACTTCTTGACAAGAATGCGTATTTGGATTCCCACTGACAATTTCTCCTCTTCCAGCAGCAGCACTTTCCTGAAGTCCTCTATTGGGTTTCGACGGCTGTTTCGGACACCACTTCATCCCTATGTACCCGGCTTCCCTGGTATAGGTAATGTGAGTACTCGGCTATCCATGGGTGCATGCATCACGCTTGATAAAATAAAATGCAGTTGCTGGAGAGCATGTCCTGCCTGCAACAGCAGTCAGGAGAAAGTCACTTCGGAAAATAGTGCTCATAGACTGTTATTAAAACATACTGAGTAACAACACGTGATGGGTCAGTCCTCATGGGAGGTTACAAGAGGAGAAAAGGAGGTACTAAGGAGGGACGACTAAGCCTATTAACAATCAAAAACCGCCATTTACAAAGGACAGAAACAGCAGCCATGGTAAAATGGGCGGAGCTTAAAGTCCATACCTGTTCCAAGAGCCAGCAAGCCCTGCCTAGGCAGACCTAAAACTGGCCAATGGCTACCGGCCGGCCGGCGTCAGCGGAGCGGCAGACTTGAAGTTAGTTGGTCAGTGTTAGAAGAGCGTCCAGACGCCTCTGCTCGCAAAGCGCGTGCGTTGACTGACTCAGTGATTCATGCCGTGATGCGGCAGACACTCAAGAAGTGTCGACCCGCGGGGCCCCGTCCGGACCGCCTTGGGAGAGTGGTGGTGCCTCACCGGCAGCCTGCTGCAGTGCAGCCGGCAGCACTGAGCTCAGCAGTCCGGCATCGGAATGCGTGCCACAGCGAGGAGCAGTCGTCGACTTGACTCCTGGAGGTCCGCGCCCTGCCGTCAGACCGGCGCTGCAACTGAGGTGACTACCGGTCCTTCAATTCTCAAACAACGCGGCGGCTGGTTTCGATTACACCCGCTTCAGAAGAGGTCTGGCTGGGATCGGCGAGAGCAGTATTGCTCATGTCCACATGATGGCGGCAAAGCACTGTAATTCAAACCCAAAGGCAAGAAGTGTGTACTGTGGCATCGAAGGGCCACAGAAACCCCATGTTTTCCTGTAAATGATTATCTTACAATTTATAATTTTCTTTTTGAAGCAAAGGGGACATGATTCTGGAGAAAAGTAAACCATATTTATTCCAGGTGTCGCTCTCCCGCTGCCCAAATCGCTCTACCTTTTCTCGGGTGTGCTGTGCCTGGTTTATTGCAGGGGCGTAACACAAGCCCACGCAGACCCCGCGTTGCTGGGGCGCGCTCCTGGAGGCCCCGACCGGCCCCTCCTCACGACGTCACTCAGTATATACAGGCTGAGGCTTATGGTGCGCAGCGCTGGCCCGGCCGGCAGGGGCCCCTGCTGGTGAGTATTTGAATTTTGAAATGGTGCGGGCGCGGCCCCGGCCTGGGCCCCTGGGAGTCTTATAAATGGTGCGGCCGGGGCCGTGCACCTAGTCTTCGAAATCATTAAGTGCGTGCGTGCGGGGCCCCGGCCGGGGCCCGAATCTTCGATGGCCTGCGGGGGCCGGGGCCCCGAGAGCAAGTCCGAAATCATGGGGGGCGGCTGTGGCCCGTCCCGTCACCCGTCCCGTCACCCTGTGAGTGAGTGTCGGACTGAGGGGAAGTGAAAGAATAAAGGCCTGTCCCGCGGCCCGCCGCCATTTCATAGAATCAGGCGGGCTTAGACTGAGGTAGCAAAAAGTGCCTTATTATTCTTTTCTTTCACTTTCCGTTCCGCACTTCCGCCGCCGCCGCGTATGCGCGTGCCGTGTGCGTGGGGGGCGTGGGCAGCAGGGCTGGCTGCTGCTGAGTGGTGGTGAGCAATGCCAGGCAGCCCCAGGGCACGCACAACATCATGCGGGCCAACAAGCAGTAAGCACCTGTGCGTGGCATCAGGGGCGCGGCAGGCGGCGCGCATAGCCAAAGAAGAAGACAACAGAAGAACAACGAAAACGACGAACTTAACTGCCTTCCAAGTCCAAGACAAAGCAGCCAGGCGGCCAGGCGGCCAGGCGGCCAGGCCCGCCCACGCTCAGCTGCCCCGTCCGGTTTCCGAGTCCGAAGACCGAAGTAAGTCACTCAGAGTCTGTCACTCCGTCTCCGTCACCGACCGTCGGGGCAGGGGTGCTGCTGGCTGCCTGCCTCCAGGCCTGCTGCGTGCACTAATTGGTTGCTTTCCTGTCGCGCATTTGCCTGCTTCCTATTTATGTCCCAACTTGTCACTCGTGTGTGTCCCTCCTATAGAACATGCTTTCTCGCTTCTGTACTTCTTTGCTCCCGGGGCCGCACTCAGTGTTGCTCTCTGTTCTTGCCTGTGTGCCGTTTCCCTCCATATTGGGTTCGCCCTTGCACTCAACCAGCCCCCCAACCCCTGTTGCTTCCTCGCCTGCTCCATTTGCACTCGGCTGCTGCTGAAGGCTGAAGCAAGCAAGCAGGCAAGCCTATATTATAATAGTTACAGTGCACAACAGCCGCGCACGCCAGGGACGGAGGGTAACGGGCCCCGGCCTATAAACATTAATTATGGTGCCGTGGTGCGCACGCCCTGCCGGCCTGGCCTGCCTGAGCCTTTTAAAAATTAATTAAATAGTTGGTAGTGGTACGCACTGCGCAGTACACCCAGGAGGCGGGCCGGGTCTTCATAATTAAAATGGTGCACGGGAGTAGCGGCTCGCAGAGTAGTGCTATTTTTATTTTGTATAGGGGACATTTTCCTGCAGTTTTGCTCTTATAGATTACTGTAAATAAAATGCGCTTTTATCAGCCAACGTAACGGTGTTCAATGCATTGGTCTTGTTAAGATGAAACGCTAAAATACTAGATTGTTATTCCATCATGTTTTTAAATGTTCAGCATCACATGCTTACTTTTGTGAACTTTCTATGTACTTTCTATGTACTTATGACATATGCATCATCGTTATAGTTGCTTCACTCTGCATCAGATGTTTGGTGATTAGCAACTGTCCTAAGCAGGTGTTACAAAAGGAACCTTACATTATTAATCTAGTATGTTTGCACTCCGGAATTTTTCAAGCTAGCTCAGTTGGTTGATGCACCTGTTGCAATGATACAACTGCAACCTAATGGCCACTAGTTTGGAATCAGAGCAAGTTCGGCTCAGCATTTCATCCTTCTCATGCTGAGAAGATGAGCACCATGCCTCGAAATTGTTTGAACGCCTTCTGGGGCCTAATCCATTTTAAAAATAAAACGTGTTCTAGCGTCACTTCGTTATGGACATACACAGGTGATATTCACGTGGCTCCTTGCTCGTAGTGGGGAGTAGAATCAGGCCAAGCCCCTCTCCTGTGATAACAAAAACAACACTCGCAGGCAACAAAATACACATAAATGAGTGAGCTGCACCAAAAGCAGCAGAGTGCGGATCATCCTTCTCTTGCTCTGTCAGGGTAAGCTTGTGTCTGCTGAGCTACAAATGGGATCACATCTAAAAAGAGCCCACCCAAGAGAGGAAGTGTAAACAAACACAGCGCGGTGTAATTTAGATTGATTGTTGCAGTGGATTCTCGTGGATCGAAGCGCTCTCTTGTAGTGGGCTCAGGTGCACCAATTATCCCTAGACACCTGCGACTGACCTCTGTCTTTTGGGGTCATGAGACGATGAGAGAGAGGCAATGTGACCTGTCATCACTCAAAGATCTCTAAGCAGTTGCAAGACCTGGCATCCTTGACGTGTTTTCCTCTGTCTTTTTGCTCTACCGCCTGTATTTTTTATGTTATGCTGGACTTCTTTTTTGCTGTTTTATGTACTCTGTACACTTTACCACTGCTAATCAGTGCTCAAGTGCAAATGCTACCTCCGTAATTTTTAATTCTGCTGGGTTCTTCATAATTTGCATATTTGATTTACTGGTAAGTCCCTAGTAAAGTGCACTGTGAGTACAGTTTTAAACTGCCAAGTCGACCTGGCAAGTTCAGCCTCTTGCCAGGCCCTAAGCCTCCCTTTTACTACATGTTGGACACCCCTAAGGTAGGCCCAAGACACTCCCAGGGGCAGGGTGCAGTGTATGTTAAAGGTGGGACATGTGTATGTATTACATGTCATGATAGTGAAATACTGCTAATTTCGTTCTTCACTATTGCCAGGACTAGCTCGCCAATAGGATATTATTGGAGCTGCCTTGTATAATTTTACAAGTGTAACTTTCAATTCGTAGCAGCTTGAGATTTGGAGTTTGGGCTCTCTAAGCTCAGAAGTTAATAACACATCTTTTAGTGGCGGTGGGTTTTAAATTGTGTGTTTGAAAATGCCACTTTTAGAAAGTGTTTCTGGGGCATCGCAGTTGTTACTTATTGTTCCAGTATTATGCTGGTTTCTGGATTTCACCACGGTGAGTTGATCGCAGTGGTTTCTCTTTGGGGGATCGCGTAACTCTGCTTGTTTTTTCACTCATTTACCGACCAGCGCTGTTTGTTTTCTATAACAGATTGATATGTTGTAGTGATTCTGAGGACCTCTTTTCTTTCACTTTACAATCGTTTTTAGCTGGCCATGTTGTTTGGAGGTATTTGATTTGCAGTAGGGGTTTGTTGGTCACTTGGGTCATCTCCAAGTTAATATACAAATGCAGTGTAAAGTCAAAGGAAGATCCCTGGACAGGTTAATCCTATAACACTCGCTAGCGGTATATAATTACAATAAAAATAATATCGGGATCACTGATCACAGACTAGTTTGTAACGTTCACAATTTTTTTATTATTAAAAAACATATATATTCAATAACATTTCAGTATGAAGTGAATTATACTGAAAACATAAACAGAAAAAAGATAAGCAAATTGCTTATCTTTTTTCTTCAAAGATGAGAAGTGTGCTGCTTATTTAGAAAATGTGTATTTTTTCAATGATTGTGTTGTATAGTTTAATATGATAAATTGTGAACGTTACAAACTAGTCTGTGATCAGTGATCCCGATATTATTTTTATTGTAATTATATACCGCTAGCGAGTGTTAAAGGATTAACCTGTCCAGGGATCTTCCTTTGACTTTACATTGTCCTTAGTACCCTGTTCCCTGGAACCTGTGGGGTCTTCTCTCAATTTATTGAGAAATATACAAATGCAGCACAGCATGTTCTTGTTGGACCCGGCCTCATGGCGTGGTCCTACCGCTCCCGCATGGCGGGCCCAGGACAACATCAGACCTCCACCGGATCTCGGACGGCCCCTCCGGCCTGATCCTGCACGCCCCAACACCACCGGTCCGGCTACCATCCCGGTCCCCCATCACCGGCCTGACCCCAGCGTAGGCCCATCCCGACCTGAGCACGAGGCCGTGCCCGACTCCATCTTGGGCCCACCACGTCACGACCACGGGGTCTCGGCCCCAGCCCTACCCCAGCGAAGCCCCGACATCGAGGCACCAAGATCCACCCAGGTGGTCGAGTGGCCACTCGACAGATCCCGGAGGAAGGGGAGTTTCGATGGCCCTCCAGCCGTCCCCGGACGCCTGGTATCGATCGCCCTCCGGCCTCCCTGGGCGCTGGCTCCACCCCCCTGCTGGGTGTCTGGACACCATCAACCCGGCCCCTCTGGCCCCCAGGCGCGAGGGTCCAGACATCAAAGAACCTCCATCCTATATCTGGGCCAGCCCCGGAGTAGGACGCCAGTTGTATCCTGGACTGGAAGCCCTGCTGACGCTGTCACGGCCGACACCAGACGAACTCATCCCCGGTAACCTGAACCATCTGAGAGCCTGCTGGCGCTGCCGCGGCCTACCTTGCTGAACCATCCGAGAGCCTGCTGGCGCTGCCGCGGCCTACCTTGCTGAACCATCCGAGAGCCTGCTGGTGCTGCCGTGGCCTACCTTGCTGAACCATCTGAGAGCCTGCTGGCGCTGCCGTGGCCTACCTTGCTGAACCATCTGAAAGCCTGCTGGCGCTGCCGCGGCTCGAACCCCGCGGAACCCCCCCCAGCTCGAGGATTAAGAGCTGTGCGTAGGGTATCCCTCCCTCCGCCCAGAGCTAGACTGTCCCGCTACCTACCCCCCTTTTCCGAGACTTTACGGATCCCTCGATCCGTCTGTACATACTGCCAAGAACCCGCAACCCCTACCACCTATAAAATATGAAAGATAGCATAAGTTTGGCAGGCATCCATCCGTCTAACATCTCTAAGACGGTGAGTGATGAAAAGAAGGGAGCTGTGTGCCGGCGATGTTTCATTCTGACATACCCAACCCAATGTGAATTATTACAGGTGACTTGGCCACAGGTCAGTTGTGAGTAATAACTTGCTTGTAAAACGAAAATAAAGTCCAGACATTTATATGGTTATTACAGTGTACCATGTATCTGTGATCAGATATGGATGTTGCTCTGCACAGCAGGGGCAAGTGCATCCCTGCCATATACGATGCATAAGGCG
This sequence comes from Lissotriton helveticus, assembly GCF_964261635.1. Classification (NCBI taxonomy): domain Eukaryota; kingdom Metazoa; phylum Chordata; class Amphibia; order Caudata; family Salamandridae; genus Lissotriton; species Lissotriton helveticus. Next base: position 701,569,132 of record NC_136073.1, on the reverse strand, counting down.
TTTAGACTAATGCAGTTCAGTGTGGTGGTCTACATCACTGCACTGAAATGCAACATCGCACATTTACTGTGCCTCAGCTGTCAAGCTGGAGCGCTGTTACTGCACTGTTAAAAAGCCAGCCTGCAGCGCTGGGTCCATGCTGCTTGCAGCAGGCTTGGGTCGGCTGGATCAGCTCGCCACTGGGCTGGCTTAGGCAGGCTGAGAGGCTACAATATAACAAGAAAGTACATTCACCATTGGGGCAATGGATTCAGATTCAATGTCTGTGACATGACATCATATGATGGCGTGTCATAGTGAGTCAGTCTTAACAAGTGTAGGAAAGTAAGATCTGCTTCTTATGATTACTCCCTCTTTTTGCTTGATGTGATGCTGTTTTTGACTAGTCTGACTGGGATCCTGCTAATCAGGACCTCAGTCTATCTGCTTTCTCCCTAAACTGTTGTGTTCGTTCCTAGGTACATCCCAGATTGGATACTGGGGTACCCTTGTCAGTCCCTAGTATATGGTCCCCATGTACCCAGGTCATAGGTACCCCAAAGGTCCCCCATGGGCAGAATCATGTATTATGCCACCCATGGGAGACCATTCAAAATGGAACTACAGGCCTGCCATTACAGCCAGTGTAAGCAGGAGCTTGCACCACTTACTAATGATATAGGTTTACTATATCTAAGGGTCTCTCCACTTAAACCCTATAAGCCATCCCTGTAGCAGGCCTTTACGATCCTGAGGGCAGGGTGCTTGGTTCTAAGTGAGAGGGTGCCCCTGCCTGACCAGAAATCCCCTGCAGCCTACAGAGTCCATTCTCCCAGGTTGTCAGTGAAGCAGCCATATACTATAAAGAGGGGCACCGCGTAATTACGGGGAACATCCTTTTCAACGCGGATGTTACCCCGCAGTGCTTTTACGATGCATCCTTTACAACGCAAGTCGTAACCACGACTTGCGCTGGAGGGCGCTAAAGGATAAAGAATAGTATATTTACTATTCCAACACCTTCCCTACTATCCACGGGGACTGGTGTTAGAATAGTAAGTTATACTATTCACTATCCGCGCCCAACAACGCAAGTCGTTGTAACGACTTGCGTTGTTAAAGACGCGTTGTAAAGGCACGCGTTGAAACGGTACGCGTTGTACCGTCATACATCCCGTAATTACGCGGTGACCATCTCAAAACCAGCTGCAACGAATCCTATCATGTTGGGTATCCAATAAGTTGGACTCATACCCCCACACCGTAAATGGTATGGGAGGTATAATTCCAAACACTGGAAAAGCCCTCTGTTAGGCTCTCAGTGTTCCCGGTACCAGCCTTCTAGTCCCGGACAGCACAAAATGGTTGCTGCCGACCAAACACACATTTCTGCCTTCCTGCTGCTGAGCCAAGCTTGAGAAGAGGAAGGTGGAACAATAGGCATCCTGTCACAGGCAGGCATGACCACCTCCCATATAGGATTTAGTGTATAAGGGCTGGGTGGATGTGCTTGCCAGAGCCAGGAAGTCTGCATGAGGGGCAAATTCGGTGTCCCTGTGCATAGTCCAGTTCAAGCAAGTCCTGGGCGCCATTGGCTCCTGCTCTGGTGCAAACTGGACAACGGAGTAAACTCCCCCCTGTCTAGACCCTCTTCTGGGAGGGTCCCTTGAATCATCCCAACCCTTTCCCAATGGTACTTAAGGGCTTACCTGGGTGTGGGTCCCAGGATTTATCATGAGATAAAATTCAGAAATGACACCACAGCACTTCTACCGTCTGGGTACTCTGGACTTCACTGGACATTGTTTGGGCCTGACTTCGTCTCCCTTCCAGTCTGCTGCATCGTCTGTGCCTGAGCATCATACATAAATCTTCCAAGACATGTGAAGCAACAATGACAACCAAAGCAATCTCTCTTGGAGCGTAAGAGTCACTCCCTTGCATTCGCAGGCACCGCAACTAAGTTGACCAGTCTGCAGATCCCAAGCTCCTCCAGAATCTGTGGACTCTGTGACACAGGTGGTGATTTTCCTCATCTCTCGAGGCCTGCTCTACCCTCTTACCAAGTTTGAGGCTAGTAGACCTTGTGGGAGTTGCAATAACAGAACCCCTGGGTACCGAGTCCAACTTGCAGTTGCAAAGACTTGTTGGTCTCTTAGCAAGAAGGTCTTCGTGCTCCAAGTAGCCCAAACCCTCAAGCATCTCCTGTGACCAGAATCCTGAGCCACCCCGCATGGTGAGCATCGTGGCTTGTATCTTTTGGTGAGCTGCTTTATGTCCTCTCACAACTCCAGTGCCTCTGGCCTGTGAGTCCAGTTGAGGGCAACCTGTGTTTTCTTCAGGCTCCCCGGCTTGCTCTGGGCATTTTTTTACTCCCCTTCTTGTGTCTCCTCGACCTTACTGGTCCTCACCATGTACTATGTTGACTTCCTGTGTGGGTTGCATTTGCCAAGTTTTGTTGGTGCTCCCGCCGGACACCGACCCCTCATCACTCGACATTCTTTGTGGGACAGTTCGTATCCAGCTTATGGTTGTCCTCAGCGTCACCTGGTCCCCCATCTGCAGAGTCAAGGTCCTCATCATCTTCCCTGACGCACCCAACATCAGTGGGCATTCATCTATCAAGCTCCTGGTCAGTCCTAAGTGATCCAGACTCTGTACCCTTTGCTTTCAGCTACTTCTTGACAAGAATGCGTATTTGGATTCCCACTGACAATTTCTCCTCTTCCAGCAGCAGCACTTTCCTGAAGTCCTCTATTGGGTTTCGACGGCTGTTTCGGACACCACTTCATCCCTATGTACCCGGCTTCCCTGGTATAGGTAATGTGAGTACTCGGCTATCCATGGGTGCATGCATCACGCTTGATAAAATAAAATGCAGTTGCTGGAGAGCATGTCCTGCCTGCAACAGCAGTCAGGAGAAAGTCACTTCGGAAAATAGTGCTCATAGACTGTTATTAAAACATACTGAGTAACAACACGTGATGGGTCAGTCCTCATGGGAGGTTACAAGAGGAGAAAAGGAGGTACTAAGGAGGGACGACTAAGCCTATTAACAATCAAAAACCGCCATATACAAAGGACAGAAACAGCAGCCATGGTAAAATGGGCGGAGCTTAAAGTCCATACCTGTTCCAAGAGCCAGCAAGCCCTGCCTAGGCAGACCTAAAACTGGCCAATGGCTACCGGCCGGCCGGCGTCAGCGGAGCGGCAGACTTGAAGTTAGTTGGTCAGTGTTAGAAGAGCGTCCAGACGCCTCTGCTCGCAAAGCGCGTGCGTTGACTGACTCAGTGATTCATGCCGTGATGCGGCAGACACTCAAGAAGTGTCGACCCGCGGGGCCCCGTCCGGACCGCCTTGGGAGAGTGGTGGTGCCTCACCGGCAGCCTGCTGCAGTGCAGCCGGCAGCACTGAGCTCAGCAGTCCGGCATCGGAATGCGTGCCACAGCGAGGAGCAGTCGTCGACTTGACTCCTGGAGGTCCGCGCCCTGCCGTCAGACCGGTGCTGCAACTGAGGTGACTACCGGTCCTTCAATTCTCAAACAACGCGGCGGCTGGTTTCGATTACACCCGCTTCAGAAGAGGTCTGGCTGGGGTCGGCGAGAGCAGTATTGCTCATGTCCACATGATGGCGGCAAAGCACTGTAATTCAAACCCAAAGGCAAGAAGTGTGTACTGTGGCATCGAAGGGCCACAGAAACCCCATGTTTTCCTGTAAATGATTATCTTACAATTTATAATTTTCTTTTTGAAGCAAAGGGGACATGATTCTGGAGAAAAGTAAACCATATTTATTCCAGGTGTCGCTCTCCCGCTGCCCAAATCGCTCTACCTTTTCTCGGGTGTGCTGTGCCTGGTTTATTGCAGGGGCGTAACACAAGCCCACGCAGACCCCGCGTTGCTGGGGCGCGCTCCTGGAGGCCCCGACCGGCCCCTCCTCACGACGTCACTCAGTATATACAGGCTGAGGCTTATGGTGCGCAGCGCTGGCCCGGCCGGCAGGGGCCCCTGCTGGTGAGTATTTGAATTTTGAAATGGTGCGGGCGCGGCCCCGGCCTGGGCCCCTGGGAGTCTTATAAATGGTGCGGCCGGGGCCGTGCACCTAGTCTTCGAAATCATTAAGTGCGTGCGTGCGGGGCCCCGGCCGGGGCCCGAATCTTCGATGGCCTGGGGGGGCCGGGGCCCCGAGAGCAAGTCCGAAATCATGGGGGGCGGCTGTGGCCCGTCCCGTCACCCGTCCCGTCACCCGTCCCGTCACCCTGTGAGTGAGTGTCGGACTGAGGGGAAGTGAAAGAATAAAGGCCTGTCCCGCGGCCCGCCGCCATTTCATAGAATCAGGCGGGCTTAGACTGAGGTAGCAAAAAGTGCCTTATTATTCTTTTCTTTCACTTTCCGTTCCGCACTTCCGCCGCCGCCGCGTATGCGCGTGCCGTGTGCGTGGGGGGCGTGGGCAGCAGGGCTGGCTGCTGCTGAGTGGTGGTGAGCAATGCCAGGCAGCCCCAGGGCACGCACAACATCATGCGGGCCAACAAGCAATAAGCACCTGTGCGTTGCATCAGGGGCGAGGCAGGCGGCGCGCATAGCCAAAGAAGAAGACAACAGAAGAACAACGAAAACGACGAACTTAACTGCCTTCCAAGTCCAAGACAAAGCAGCCAGGCGGCCAGGCGGCCAGGCCCGCCCACGCTCAGCTGCCCCGTCCGGTTTCCGAGTCCGAAGACCGAAGTAAGTCACTCAGAGTCTGTCACTCCGTCTCCGTCACCGACCGTCGGGGCAGGGGTGCTGCTGGCTGCCTGCCTCCAGGCCTGCTGCGTGCACTAATTGGTTGCTTTCCTGTCGCGCATTTGCCTGCTTCCTATTTATGTCCCAACTTGTCACTCGTGTGTGTCCCTCCTATAGAACATGCTTTCTCGCTTCTGTACTTCTTTGCTCCCGGGGCCGCACTCAGTGTTGCTCTCTGTTCTTGCCTGTGTGCCGTTTCCCTCCATATTGGGTTCGCCCTTGCACTCAACCAGCCCCCCAACCCCTGTTGCTTCCTCGCCTGCTCCATTTGCACTCGGCTGCTGCTGAAGGCTGAAGCAAGCAAGCAGGCAAGCCTATATTATAATAGTTACAGTGCACAACAGCCGCGCACGCCAGGGACGGAGGGTAACGGGCCCCGGCCTATAAACATTAATTATGGTGCCGTGGTGCGCACGCCCTGCCGGCCTGGCCTGCCTGAGCCTTTTAAAAATTAATTAAATAGTTGGTAGTGGTACGCACTGCGCAGTACACCCAGGAGGCGGGCCGGGTCTTCATAATTAAAATGGTGCACGGGAGTAGCGGCTCGCAGAGTAGTGCTATTTTTATTTTGTATAGGGGACATTTTCCTGCAGTTTTGCTCTTATAGATTACTGTAAATAAAATGCGCTTTTATCAGCCAACGTAACGGTGTTCAATGCATTGGTCTTGTTAAGATGAAACGCTAAAATACTAGATTGTTATTCCATCATGTTTTTAAATGTTCAGCATCACATGCTTACTTTTGTGAACTTTCTATGTACTTTCTATGTACTTATGACATATGCATCATCGTTATAGTTGCTTCACTCTGCATCAGATGTTTGGTGATTAGCAACTGTCCTAAGCAGGTGTTACAAAAGGAACCTTACATTATTAATCTAGTATGTTTGCACTCCGGAATTTTTCAAGCTAGCTCAGTTGGTTGATGCACCTGTTGCAATGATACAACTGCAACCTAATGGCCACTAGTTTGGAATCAGAGCAAGTTCGGCTCAGCATTTCATCCTTCTCATGCTGAGAAGATGAGCACCATGCCTCGAAATTGTTTGAACGCCTTCTGGGGCCTAATCCATTTTAAAAATAAAACGTGTTCTAGCGTCACTTCGTTATGGACATACACAGGTGATATTCACGTGGCTCCTTGCTCGTAGTGGGGAGTAGAATCAGGCCAAGCCCCTCTCCTGTGATAACAAAAACAACACTCGCAGGCAACAAAATACACATAAATGAGTGAGCTGCACCAAAAGCAGCAGAGTGCGGATCATCCTTCTCTTGCTCTGTCAGGGTAAGCTTGTGTCTGCTGAGCTACAAATGGGATCACATCTAAAAAGAGCCCACCCAAGAGAGGAAGTGTAAACAAACACAGCGCGGTGTAATTTAGATTGATTGTTGCAGTGGATTCTCGTGGATCGAAGCGCTCTCTTGTAGTGGGCTCAGGTGCACCAATTATCCCTAGACACCTGCGACTGACCTCTGTCTTTTGGGGTCATGAGACGATGAGAGAGAGGCAATGTGACCTGTCATCACTCAAAGATCTCTAAGCAGTTGCAAGACCTGGCATCCTTGACGTGTTTTCCTCTGTCTTTTTGCTCTACCGCCTGTATTTTTTATGTTATGCTGGACTTCTTTTTTGCTGTTTTATGTACTCTGTACACTTTACCACTGCTAATCAGTGCTCAAGTGCAAATGCTACCTCCGTAATTTTTAATTCTGCTGGGTTCTTCATAATTTGCATATTTGATTTACTGGTAAGTCCCTAGTAAAGTGCACTGTGAGTACAGTTTTAAACTGCCAAGTCGACCTGGCAAGTTCAGCCTCTTGCCAGGCCCTAAGCCTCCCTTTTACTACATGTTGGACACCCCTAAGGTAGGCCCAAGACACTCCCAGGGGCAGGGTGCAGTGTATGTTAAAGGTGGGACATGTGTATGTATTACATGTCATGATAGTGAAATACTGCTAATTTCGTTCTTCACTATTGCCAGGACTAGCTCGCCAATAGGATATTATTGGAGCTGCCTTGTATAATTTTACAAGTGTAACTTTCAATTCGTAGCAGCTTGAGATTTGGAGTTTGGGCTCTCTAAGCTCAGAAGTTAATAACACATCTTTTAGTGGCGGTGGGTTTTAAATTGTGTGTTTGAAAATGCCACTTTTAGAAAGTGTTTCTGGGGCATCGCAGTTGTTACTTATTGTTCCAGTATTATGCTGGTTTCTGGATTTCACCACGGTGAGTTGATCGCAGTGGTTTCTCTTTGGGGGATCGCGTAACTCTGCTTGTTTTTTCACTCATTTACCGACCAGCGCTGTTTGTTTTCTACAACAGATTGATATGTTGTAGTGATTCTGAGGACCTCTTTTCTTTCACTTTACAATCGTTTTTAGCTGGCCATGTTGTTTGGAGGTATTTGATTTGCAGTAGGGGTTTGTTGGTCACTTGGGTCATCTCCAAGTTAATATACAAATGCAGTGTAAAGTCAAAGGAAGATCCCTGGACAGGTTAATCCTATAACACTCGCTAGCGGTATATAATTACAATAAAAATAATATCGGGATCACTGATCACAGACTAGTTTGTAACGTTCACAATTTTTTTATTATTAAAAAACATATATATTCAATAACATTTCAGTATGAAGTGAATTATACTGAAAACATAAACAGAAAAAAGATAAGCAAATTGCTTATCTTTTTTCTTCAAAGATGAGAAGTGTGCTGCTTATTTAGAAAATGTGTATTTTTTCAATGATTGTGTTGTATAGTTTAATATGATAAATTGTGAACGTTACAAACTAGTCTGTGATCAGTGATCCCGATATTATTTTTATTGTAATTATATACCGCTAGCGAGTGTTAAAGGATTAACCTGTCCAGGGATCTTCCTTTGACTTTACATTGTCCTTAGTACCCTGTTCCCTGGAACCTGTGGGGTATAATATACAAATGCAGCACAGCATGTTCTTGTTGGACCCGGCCTCATGGCGTGGTCCTACCGCTCCCGCATGGCGGGCCCAGGACAACATCAGACCTCCACCGGATCTCGGACGGCCCCTCCGGCCTGATCCTGCACGCCCCAACACCACCGGTCCGGCTACCATCCCGGTCCCCCATCACCGGCCTGACCCCAGCGTAGGCCCATCCCGACCTGAGCACGAGGCCGTGCCCGACTCCATCTTGGGCCCACCACGTCACGACCACGGGGTCTCGGCCCCAGCCCTACCCCAGCGAAGCCCCGACATCGAGGCACCAAGATCCACCCAGGTGGTCGAGTGGCCACTCGACAGATCCCGGAGGAAGGGGAGTTTCGATGGCCCTCCAGCCGTCCCCGGACGCCTGGTATCGATCGCCCTCCGGCCTCCCTGGGCGCTGGCTCCACCCCCCTGCTGGGTGTCTGGACACCATCAACCCGGCCCCTCTGGCCCCCAGGCGCGAGGGTCCAGACATCAAAGAACCTCCATCCTATATCTGGGCCAGCCCCGGAGTAGGACGCCAGTTGTATCCTGGACTGGAAGCCCTGCTGACGCTGTCACGGCCGACACCAGACGAACTCATCCCCGGTAACCTGAACCATCTGAGAGCCTGCTGGCGCTGCCGCGGCCTACCTTGCTGAACCATCCGAGAGCCTGCTGGCGCTGCCGCGGCCTACCTTGCTGAACCATCCGAGAGCCTGCTGGTGCTGCCGTGGCCTACCTTGCTGAACCATCTGAGAGCCTGCTGGCGCTGCCGTGGCCTACCTTGCTGAACCATCTGAAAGCCTGCTGGCGCTGCCGCGGCTCGAACCCCGCGGAACCCCCCCCAGCTCGAGGATTAAGAGCTGTGCGTAGGGTATCCCTCCCTCCGCCCAGAGCTAGACTGTCCCGCTACCTACCCCCCTTTTCCGAGACTTTACGGATCCCTCGATCCGTCTGTACATACTGCCAAGAACCCGCAACCCCTACCACCTATAAAATATGAAAGATAGCATAAGTTTGGCAGGCATCCATCCGTCTAACATCTCTAAGACGGTGAGTGATGAAAAGAAGGGAGCTGTGTGCCGGCGATGTTTCATTCTGACATACCCAACCCAATGTGAATTATTACAGGTGACTTGGCCACAGGTCAGTTGTGAGTAATAACTTGCTTGTAAAACGAAAATAAAGTCCAGACATTTATATGGTTATTACAGTGTACCATGTATCTGTGATCAGATATGGATGTTGCTCTGCACAGCAGGGGCAAGTGCATCCCTGCCATATACGATGCATAAGGCGTTTAGACTAATGCAGTTCAGTGTGGTGGTCTACATCACTGCACTGAAATGCAACATCGCACATTTACTGTGCCTCAGCTGTCAAGCTGGAGCGCTGTTACTGCACTGTTAAAAAGCCAGCCTGCAGCGCTGGGTCCATGCTGCTTGCAGCAGGCTTGGGTCGGCTGGATCAGCTCGCCACTGGGCTGGCTTAGGCAGGCTGAGAGGCTACAATATAACAAGAAAGTACATTCACCATTGGGGCAATGGATTCAGATTCAATGTCTGTGACATGACATCATATGATGGCGTGTCATAGTGAGTCAGTCTTAACAAGTGTAGGAAAGTAAGATCTGCTTCTTATGATTACTCCCTCTTTTTGCTTGATGTGATGCTGTTTTTGACTAGTCTGACTGGGATCCTGCTAATCAGGACCTCAGTCTATCTGCTTTCTCCCTAAACTGTTGTGTTCGTTCCTAGGTACATCCCAGATTGGATACTGGGGTACCCTTGTCAGTCCCTAGTATATGGTCCCCATGTACCCAGGTCATAGGTACCCCAAAGGTCCCCCATGGGCAGAATCATGTATTATGCCACCCATGGGAGACCATTCAAAATGGAACTACAGGCCTGCCATTACAGCCAGTGTAAGCAGGAGCTTGCACCACTTACTAATGATATAGGTTTACTATATCTAAGGGTCTCTCCACTTAAACCCTATAAGCCATCCCTGTAGCAGGCCTTTACGATCCTGAGGGCAGGGTGCTTGGTTCTAAGTGAGAGGGTGCCCCTGCCTGACCAGAAATCCCCTGCAGCCTACAGAGTCCATTCTCCCAGGTTGTCAGTGAAGCAGCCATATACTATAAAGAGGGGCACCGCGTAATTACGGGGAACATCCTTTTCAACGCGGATGTTACCCCGCAGTGCTTTTACGATGCATCCTTTACAACGCAAGTCGTAACCACGACTTGCGCTGGAGGGCGCTAAAGGATAAAGAATAGTATATTTACTATTCCAACACCTTCCCTACTATCCACGGGGACTGGTGTTAGAATAGTAAGTTATACTATTCACTATCCGCGCCCAACAACGCAAGTCGTTGTAACGACTTGCGTTGTTAAAGACGCGTTGTAAAGGCACGCGTTGAAACGGTACGCGTTGTACCGTCATACATCCCGTAATTACGCGGTGACCATCTCAAAACCAGCTGCAACGAATCCTATCATGTTGGGTATCCAATAAGTTGGACTCATACCCCCACACCGTAAATGGTATGGGAGGTATAATTCCAAACACTGGAAAAGCCCTCTGTTAGGCTCTCAGTGTTCCCGGTACCAGCCTTCTAGTCCCGGACAGCACAAAATGGTTGCTGCCGACCAAACACACATTTCTGCCTTCCTGCTGCTGAGCCAAGCTTGAGAAGAGGAAGGTGGAACAATAGGCATCCTGTCACAGGCAGGCATGACCACCTCCCATATAGGATTTAGTGTATAAGGGCTGGGTGGATGTGCTTGCCAGAGCCAGGAAGTCTGCATGAGGGGCAAATTCGGTGTCCCTGTGCATAGTCCAGTTCAAGCAAGTCCTGGGCGCCATTGGCTCCTGCTCTGGTGCAAACTGGACAACGGAGTAAACTCCCCCCTGTCTAGACCCTCTTCTGGGAGGGTCCCTTGAATCATCCCAACCCTTTCCCAATGGTACTTAAGGGCTTACCTGGGTGTGGGTCCCAGGATTTATCATGAGATAAAATTCAGAAATGACACCACAGCACTTCTACCGTCTGGGTACTCTGGACTTCACTGGACATTGTTTGGGCCTGACTTCGTCTCCCTTCCAGTCTGCTGCATCGTCTGTGCCTGAGCATCATACATAAATCTTCCAAGACATGTGAAGCAACAATGACAACCAAAGCAATCTCCCTTGGAGCGTAAGAGTCACTCCCTTGCATTCGCAGGCACCGCAACTAAGTTGACCAGTCTGCAGATCCCAAGCTCCTCCAGAATCTGTGGACTCTGTGACACAGGTGGTGATTTTCCTCATCTCTCGAGGCCTGCTCTACCCTCTTACCAAGTTTGAGGCTAGTAGACCTTGTGGGAGTTGCAATAACAGAACCCCTGGGTACCGAGTCCAACTTGCAGTTGCAAAGACTTGTTGGTCTCTTAGCAAGAAGGTCTTCGTGCTCCAAGTAGCCCAAACCCTCAAGCATCTCCTGTGACCAGAATCCTGAGCCACCCCGCATGGTGAGCATCGTGGCTTGTATCTTTTGGTGAGCTGCTTTATGTCCTCTCACAACTCCAGTGCCTCTGGCCTGTGAGTCCAGTTGAGGGCAACCTGTGTTTTCTTCAGGCTCCCCGGCTTGCTCTGGGCATTTTTTTACTCCCCTTCTTGTGTCTCCTCGACCTTACTGGTCCTCACCATGTACTATGTTGACTTCCTGTGTGGGTTGCATTTGCCAAGTTTTGTTGGTGCTCCCGCCGGACACCGACCCCTCATCACTCGACATTCTTTGTGGGACAGTTCGTATCCAGCTTATGGTTGTCCTCAGCGTCACCTGGTCCCCCATCTGCAGAGTCAAGGTCCTCATCATCTTCCCTGACGCACCCAACATCAGTGGGCATTCATCTATCAAGCTCCTGGTCAGTCCTAAGTGATCCAGACTCTGTACCCTTTGCTTTCAGCTACTTCTTGACAAGAATGCGTATTTGGATTCCCACTGACAATTTCTCCTCTTCCAGCAGCAGCACTTTCCTGAAGTCCTCTATTGGGTTTCGACGGCTGTTTCGGACACCACTTCATCCCTATGTACCCGGCTTCCCTGGTATAGGTAATGTGAGTACTCGGCTATCCATGGGTGCATGCATCACGCTTGATAAAATAAAATGCAGTTGCTGGAGAGCATGTCCTGCCTGCAACAGCAGTCAGGAGAAAGTCACTTCGGAAAATAGTGCTCATAGACTGTTATTAAAACATACTGAGTAACAACACGTGATGGGTCAGTCCTCATGGGAGGTTACAAGAGGAGAAAAGGAGGTACTAAGGAGGGACGACTAAGCCTATTAACAATCAAAAACCGCCATTTACAAAGGACAGAAACAGCAGCCATGGTAAAATGGGCGGAGCTTAAAGTCCATACCTGTTCCAAGAGCCAGCAAGCCCTGCCTAGGCAGACCTAAAACTGGCCAATGGCTACCGGCCGGCCGGCGTCAGCGGAGCGGCAGACTTGAAGTTAGTTGGTCAGTGTTAGAAGAGCGTCCAGACGCCTCTGCTCGCAAAGCGCGTGCGTTGACTGACTCAGTGATTCATGCCGTGATGCGGCAGACACTCAAGAAGTGTCGACCCGCGGGGCCCCGTCCGGACCGCCTTGGGAGAGTGGTGGTGCCTCACCGGCAGCCTGCTGCAGTGCAGCCGGCAGCACTGAGCTCAGCAGTCCGGCATCGGAATGCGTGCCACAGCGAGGAGCAGTCGTCGACTTGACTCCTGGAGGTCCGCGCCCTGCCGTCAGACCGGTGCTGCAACTGAGGTGACTACCGGTCCTTCAATTCTCAAACAACGCGGCGGCTGGTTTCGATTACACCCGCTTCAGAAGAGGTCTGGCTGGGGTCGGCGAGAGCAGTATTGCTCATGTCCACATGATGGCGGCAAAGCACTGTAATTCAAACCCAAAGGCAAGAAGTGTGTACTGTGGCATCGAAGGGCCACAGAAACCCCATGTTTTCCTGTAAATGATTATCTTACAATTTATAATTTTCTTTTTGAAGCAAAGGGGACATGATTCTGGAGAAAAGTAAACCATATTTATTCCAGGTGTCGCTCTCCCGCTGCCCAAATCGCTCTACCTTTTCTCGGGTGTGCTGTGCCTGGTTTATTGCAGGGGCGTAACACAAGCCCACGCAGACCCCGCGTTGCTGGGGCGCGCTCCTGGAGGCCCCGACCGGCCCCTCCTCACGACGTCACTCAGTATATACAGGCTGAGGCTTATGGTGCGCAGCGCTGGCCCGGCCGGCAGGGGCCCCTGCTGGTGAGTATTTGAATTTTGAAATGGTGCGGGCGCGGCCCCGGCCTGGGCCCCTGGGAGTCTTATAAATGGTGCGGCCGGGGCCGTGCACCTAGTCTTCGAAATCATTAAGTGCGTGCGTGCGGGGCCCCGGCCGGGGCCCGAATCTTCGATGGCCTGGGGGGGCCGGGGCCCCGAGAGCAAGTCCGAAATCATGGGGGGCGGCTGTGGCCCGTCCCGTCACCCGTCCCGTCCCGTCACCCGTCCCGTCACCCTGTGAGTGAGTGTCGGACTGAGGGGAAGTGAAAGAATAAAGGCCTGTCCCGCGGCCCGCCGCCATTTCATAGAATCAGGCGGGCTTAGACTGAGGTAGCAAAAAGTGCCTTATTATTCTTTTCTTTCACTTTCCGTTCCGCACTTCCGCCGCCGCCGCGTATGCGCGTGCCGTGTGCGTGGGGGGCGTGGGCAGCAGGGCTGGCTGCTGCTGAGTGGTGGTGAGCAATGCCAGGCAGCCCCAGGGCACGCACAACATCATGCGGGCCAACAAGCAGTAAGCACCTGTGCGTGGCATCAGGGGCGCGGCAGGCGGCGCGCATAGCCAAAGAAGAAGACAACAGAAGAACAACGAAAACGACGAACTTAACTGCCTTCCAAGTCCAAGACAAAGCAGCCAGGCGGCCAGGCGGCCAGGCCCGCCCACGCTCAGCTGCCCCGTCCGGTTTCCGAGTCCGAAGACCGAAGTAAGTCACTCAGAGTCTGTCACTCCGTCTCCGTCACCGACCGTCGGGGCAGGGGTGCTGCTGGCTGCCTGCCTCCAGGCCTGCTGCGTGCACTAATTGGTTGCTTTCCTGTCGCGCATTTGCCTGCTTCCTATTTATGTCCCAACTTGTCACTCGTGTGTGTCCCTCCTATAGAACATGCTTTCTCGCTTCTGTACTTCTTTGCTCCCGGGGCCGCACTCAGTGTTGCTCTCTGTTCTTGCCTGTGTGCCGTTTCCCTCCATATTGGGTTCGCCCTTGCACTCAACCAGCCCCCCAACCCCTGTTGCTTCCTCGCCTGCTCCATTTGCACTCGGCTGCTGCTGAAGGCTGAAGCAAGCAAGCAGGCAAGCCTATATTATAATAGTTACAGTGCGCAACAGCCGCGCACGCCAGGGACGGAGGGTAACGGGCCCCGGCCTATAAACATTAATTATGGTGCCGTGGTGCGCACGCCCTGCCGGCCTGGCCTGCCTGAGCCTTTTAAAAATTAATTAAATAGTTGGTAGTGGTACGCACTGCGCAGTACACCCAGGAGGCGGGCCGGGTCTTCATAATTAAAATGGTGCACGGGAGTAGCGGCTCGCAGAGTAGTGCTATTTTTATTTTGTATAGGGGACATTTTCCTGCAGTTTTGCTCTTATAGATTACTGTAAATAAAATGCGCTTTTATCAGCCAACGTAACGGTGTTCAATGCATTGGTCTTGTTAAGATGAAACGCTAAAATACTAGATTGTTATTCCATCATGTTTTTAAATGTTCAGCATCACATGCTTACTTTTGTGAACTTTCTATGTACTTTCTATGTACTTATGACATATGCATCATCGTTATAGTTGCTTCACTCTGCATCAGATGTTTGGTGATTAGCAACTGTCCTAAGCAGGTGTTACAAAAGGAACCTTACATTATTAATCTAGTATGTTTGCACTCCGGAATTTTTCAAGCTAGCTCAGTTGGTTGATGCACCTGTTGCAATGATACAACTGCAACCTAATGGCCACTAGTTTGGAATCAGAGCAAGTTCGGCTCAGCATTTCATCCTTCTCATGCTGAGAAGATGAGCACCATGCCTCGAAATTGTTTGAACGCCTTCTGGGGCCTAATCCATTTTAAAAATAAAACGTGTTCTAGCGTCACTTCGTTATGGACATACACAGGTGATATTCACGTGGCTCCTTGCTCGTAGTGGGGAGTAGAATCAGGCCAAGCCCCTCTCCTGTGATAACAAAAACAACACTCGCAGGCAACAAAATACACATAAATGAGTGAGCTGCACCAAAAGCAGCAGAGTGCGGATCATCCTTCTCTTGCTCTGTCAGGGTAAGCTTGTGTCTGCTGAGCTACAAATGGGATCACATCTAAAAAGAGCCCACCCAAGAGAGGAAGTGTAAACAAACACAGCGCGGTGTAATTTAGATTGATTGTTGCAGTGGATTCTCGTGGATCGAAGCGCTCTCTTGTAGTGGGCTCAGGTGCACCAATTATCCCTAGACACCTGCGACTGACCTCTGTCTTTTGGGGTCATGAGACGATGAGAGAGAGGCAATGTGACCTGTCATCACTCAAAGATCTCTAAGCAGTTGCAAGACCTGGCATCCTTGACGTGTTTTCCTCTGTCTTTTTGCTCTACCGCCTGTATTTTTTATGTTATGCTGGACTTCTTTTTTGCTGTTTTATGTACTCTGTACACTTTACCACTGCTAATCAGTGCTCAAGTGCAAATGCTACCTCCGTAATTTTTAATTCTGCTGGGTTCTTCATAATTTGCATATTTGATTTACTGGTAAGTCCCTAGTAAAGTGCACTGTGAGTACAGTTTTAAACTGCCAAGTCGACCTGGCAAGTTAAGCCTCTTGCCAGGCCCTAAGCCTCCCTTTTACTACATGTTGGACACCCCTAAGGTAGGCCCAAGACACTCCCAGGGGCAGGGTGCAGTGTATGTTAAAGGTGGGACATGTGTATGTATTACATGTCATGATAGTGAAATACTGCTAATTTCGTTCTTCACTATTGCCAGGACTAGCTCGCCAATAGGATATTATTGGAGCTGCCTTGTATAATTTTACAAGTGTAACTTTCAATTCGTAGCAGCTTGAGATTTGGAGTTTGGGCTCTCTAAGCTCAGAAGTTAATAACACATCTTTTAGTGGCGGTGGGTTTTAAATTGTGTGTTTGAAAATGCCACTTTTAGAAAGTGTTTCTGGGGCATCGCAGTTGTTACTTATTGTTCCAGTATTATGCTGGTTTCTGGATTTCACCACGGTGAGTTGATCGCAGTGGTTTCTCTTTGGGGGATCGCGTAACTCTGCTTGTTTTTTCACTCATTTACCGACCAGCGCTGTTTGTTTTCTATAACAGATTGATATGTTGTAGTGATTCTGAGGACCTCTTTTCTTTCACTTTACAATCGTTTTTAGCTGGCCATGTTGTTTGGAGGTATTTGATTTGCAGTAGGGGTTTGTTGGTCACTTGGGTCATCTCCAAGTTAATATACAAATGCAGTGTAAAGTCAAAGGAAGATCCCTGGACAGGTTAATCCTATAACACTCGCTAGCGGTATATAATTACAATAAAAATAATATCGGGATCACTGATCACAGACTAGTTTGTAACGTTCACAATTTTTTTATTATTAAAAAACATATATATTCAATAACATTTCAGTATGAAGTGAATTATACTGAAAACATAAACAGAAAAAAGATAAGCAAATTGCTTATCTTTTTTCTTCAAAGATGAGAAGTGTGCTGCTTATTTAGAAAATGTGTATTTTTTCAATGATTGTGTTGTATAGTTTAATATGATAAATTGTGAACGTTACAAACTAGTCTGTGATCAGTGATCCCGATATTATTTTTATTGTAATTATATACCGCTAGCGAGTGTTAAAGGATTAACCTGTCCAGGGATCTTCCTTTGACTTTACATTGTCCTTAGTACCCTGTTCCCTGGAACCTGTGGGGTCTTCTCTCAATTTATTGAGAAATATACAAATGCAGCACAGCATGTTCTTGTTGGACCCGGCCTCATGGCGTGGTCCTACCGCTCCCGCATGGCGGGCCCAGGACAACATCAGACCTCCACCGGATCTCGGACGGCCCCTCCGGCCCGATCCTGCACGCCCCAACACCACCGGTCCGGCTACCATCCCGGTCCCCCATCACCGGCCTGACCCCAGCGTAGGCCCATCCCGACCTGAGCACGAGGCCGTGCCCGACTCCATCTTGGGCCCACCACGTCACGACCACGGGGTCTCGGCCCCAGCCCTACCCCAGCGAAGCCCCGACATCGAGGCACCAAGATCCACCCAGGTGGTCGAGTGGCCACTCGACAGATCCCGGAGGAAGGGGAGTTTCGATGGCCCTCCAGCCGTCCCCGGACGCCTGGTATCGATCGCCCTCCGGCCTCCCTGGGCGCTGGCTCCACCCCCCTGCTGGGTGTCTGGACACCATCAACCCGGCCCCTCTGGCCCCCAGGCGCGAGGGTCCAGACATCAAAGAACCTCCATCCTATATCTGGGCCAGCCCCGGAGTAGGACGCCAGTTGTATCCTGGACTGGAAGCCCTGCTGACGCTGTCACGGCCGACACCAGACGAACTCATCCCCGGTAACCTGAACCATCTGAGAGCCTGCTGGCGCTGCCGCGGCCTACCTTGCTGAACCATCCGAGAGCCTGCTGGCGCTGCCGCGGCCTACCTTGCTGAACCATCCGAGAGCCTGCTGGTGCTGCCGTGGCCTACCTTGCTGAACCATCTGAGAGCCTGCTGGCGCTGCCGTGGCCTACCTTGCTGAACCATCTGAAAGCCTGCTGGCGCTGCCGCGGCTCGAACCCCGCGGAACCCCCCCCAGCTCGAGGATTAAGAGCTGTGCGTAGGGTATCCCTCCCTCCGCCCAGAGCTAGACTGTCCCGCTACCTACCCCCCTTTTCCGAGACTTTACGGATCCCTCGATCCGTCTGTACATACTGCCAAGAACCCGCAACCCCTACCACCTATAAAATCTTAAGAACTTGATCTCGTGTGTGGTGTCCATTTGTAGTGTTGTGATTACTCTGCTGTACGATCCTCGGAGAGGGCCCTCATTCAGGAGGCCTCTCCGCGACGCTCGGCTACTTCCCGACGGAGAGGTGGACCTAGGGGTGGTCAGTCAGACATCTTCTGCCTCTCCCGGGGTCGCCTTTCTAACATTGGTGGCAGCGGTGGGATCCGAGCCCACGCAGATCGTACAGCGGGTGATTCACTCGCTAACAAAAGAAACTCGCTGCGACCATGAGCACAGAATTCCAGAAAGAGAAAATGGAAGACTACAGTCACAAAGAGCTAAAGCAATTCTGCAAAGAGCTAGGCATCGCTACCACTGGCTTAAGCACCAAAGAAGACTTTAAATTGGCCCTGCAGGCCTGGGTGGACGCCGGCGAGGCGCCACCCCCGAGCGAAGATAACCCGGGCCCGAACGGAGGCCCGGAGGCCGAGACGAACCCAACGGGTGGGAGACCCGCAAACCCAGACACGGGTCTCTCCCACGAAGACGCCCGAGAACGAGAGAGGAACCGGCTCCACGAATTGGAGCTTGCCCGACTCAGACAAGAAGGAGAAATCCAACTGGCAGAAAGGAAGTTAGCCCTCGAGGAGAAAAAACTCATGCTCGAGCACGAGTGCGTCCTCAAAGAGATGGAACTTAAAGCCAAGGCAAACGAGTCGGCCATCGCCGGTGGTAAGACCTCCCCCCCGCCGGTGGACACAAAGGTGCACATACCCAAGGATGTCGTCAAAGAGTACTATAAGAACGACGACATCCAACAGTGGTTCAAAGCCTACGAGGTCGCCATGGCCGCCCATCGAGTACCCCTCAAGGACTGGGGCGCCGGCCTGTGGGGGAAGTTTATCAATGAAGGGAGGGACGCCCTGCTGGAGCTCCCTGATACCGAGATGACCTCGTACGAACACATGAAGACCGCCCTCCTCACTCGCTACGGACTCACCCCCGAAATGTACTGGCAGCGATTCCGAGACTGTAAAAAAATCCCCGGTACCACTTGGGTGGAGTACGTGAACTTTTACAGCAGAGCCTTCGAAGGGTGGATCAGAGGCTGCCAGGTCACCACCTACCAGCAGTTGATCGACCTCATTCTGTGGGAACATCTGTCCAATAACTGCTTCATTGAACTCCGGCAACACCTCCTCGACAGCAAACTGACTGAGCCTCGAAAACTCGCTGTGAAGGCGGATAGATGGGTGAGCACCCGAGTTCCCCGGAGTTCAATGGGAGACCACGGCCGGGGATCCCCGGGGAACCACCGACCACGAGGCGGCGGAGTAGGCCAGAGCCGGGGTCGAGACGTCCCCCAGGGGTCCTCCCCTACCTCCACGCCACCATCCCTGGGCCAGAGAGGGGGCCCCCCAGCCAGACCGGGGCCCCTCCCGAACGTTACGTGCCACAGATGCCAGCGACTGGGTCATTATGCGAATTACCCCCTCTGCCCAATGAATCAGCGACCCGGCACCACCGGTCCCCCAACCCGCCAGATCGCGGCCGCTGCCCTGGGTGAAGACAGGAGTGAGGAGGAGGACGACAACCCCGAGCAAGCCGAGTGGGAACCCGCCGCCATGACCTTAGCATGCCTGGGTACTCACGACCTGATCCCCCGAGGCCCGATCCCCGGCAACACCCAGAAATACCGCCAGTGGGTCACCATCAATGGATGCCGGACCGAAGCCCTCCGTGACACTGGGGCCAGCGTGACGGCGGTCCGCTGCCATCTGGTGACCCCGGAACAGATCCTTCCTAACGATCTATGTCCAGTCCGGTCCGCAGATAACTCAGAGACTTTGTGCCAGATGGCCCGCATCCCCTTCGAGTGGGGGGGAGTGTCGGGCGTGCTGAAAGTGACTGTCCGCGACGATGCCCCCGTGGACTGCCTCCTTGGGAACGACCTAGGAAGTTCCTCCTGGGCTAGCGTCGAACGGAGAGAGCACCTGGGGATGCTAGGCCTTCCCGAGTGGGTCTGTGCGACCACCCGCTCCATGACCGCCCGGCCTCCACCCCAGCGGGGGAGGCTCCCCCCGAGGAGCCGGAGTGGCCCGCACCTCCGCCGGCCGTCGTCCCCGAGGACGCCGACCCCGAACAAGGCCCCCAAGGGCCCGACCAAGAAGATCTCGCCGAGCACGACCACCTCCCAGAACTCGCTCAATGGCGCCAAGAAGGTGGCCCCACCCGCGAACAGTTCCGGCAGGAACAGAAAACCTGCCCCTCCCTCGAGGGGATTCGACAGCAAGCCGCTACCCAAGCAGCTGGAGACCCCGCGGGGTCCCACTGGGTCTATTGGGACAACGACCTTCTCTACAATGAGCAAAAGATTGCTGAACTAGGGGCCGGCCGGGTACTGGTCGTACCCCTCCGATTCAGAGACTTCCTCCTGAACTTAGCACATGATGTGCCCCTCGCCGGGCACCTGGGGCAGGACAAAACTTACAGCCACCTGGTGACCCATTTCTTCTGGCCCAAAATGCGCTCCGATGTGCATAACCACTGCAGGACCTGCCCGACCTGTCAAGCCAGCGGGAAGAGCGGGGGGAAAGTCAAAGCCCCGCTCCAGCCGTTCCCCGTGGTGACTACCCCCTTTGAGCGAGTGGGAATAGACATCGTAGGGCCCCTGGACCCTCGAACCTCGCAGGAGCACCGCTTCATCCTCGTCCTGGTGGACCATGCTACCCGCTATCCCGAAGCCATCCCCCTCCGGACCATCACGGCCCCCGTGGTGGGCCGAGCCCTCATGAGCATCTTCTCCCGAGTCGGCTTCCCCCGAGAAGTCGTGAGTGATCGGGGCTCCAACTTTATCTCGAAGCATATGCGGTCCCTATGGCAACAGTGCGGGGTCGCCTATAAATTCACCACCCCGTATCATCCCCAAGGAAATGGACTAGTAGAACGATTTAACAGAACATTGAAGGGGATGATCAAGGGCTTAGAAGAACCACTCCGGCGCAAATGGGATGTCCTGCTACCATGCCTCCTGTTCGCCTACCGAGAGGTACCCCAGAAGTCCCTGGGGTTCAGCCCCTTTGAACTCTTGTACGGACACCCGGTCCGAGGCCCCCTCAGCCTGGTCAAGGAAGGCTGGGAGACAGCAGTTCGAGAGGCTCCACCGGATGTCTACCGGTACCTCCTGACCCTCCGCAATCAGACTCGGAAGTTCCGGGAACTTGCCGAGGCCAACCTGGAAGCTAGTCAGGAGGAGATGAAACGCTGGTATCACCAGAACGCCTCGTCCATCGAGTTCGAGCCGGGCCAGCAGGTTTGGGTCATGTCCCCGGTCGAACCTTGTGCCCTCCAGGACAAATGGACGGGGCCCTTCAAAGTGGTGGAGCGCAAGAGCCCAGTCACCTATCTGGTGGACATGGAGTCCCCCCGGAACCCCCTCCGGGTTCTGCACGCTAACCGGCTCAAGCCACACTTTGCACGCACTGAACTGAGCCTGCTGCTAGCGACCGATGACGGAGCTGAGGACGACTCCGAACCCCTACCAGATCTCCTCCGCACCACCGAGAAAGACGGCTCCATCGAAGGGGTCACGCTCTCCTCTTCCCTGACCCCAGAGCAGCAACAGGACTGACGGAAGCTGCTGGGGCAGTTTGCGGATCTGTTTTCCCTCACTCCGGGGGTCACCCGGTGGTGTGTCCACGATGTAGACACAGGAGACAGCCCGCCTGTAAAACACCGAGCTTTTCGAGTGCCCGACCGGGTTCGGGCCTGCATCCAATCCGAAGTGGCCAAGATGTTAGCTCTGGGGGTAGTCGAACCCTCCAACAGTCCCTGGGCCAGTCCCGTTGTCCTCGTCCCTAAAGCCGCCACCCCCGGAGCAGCTCCGGAGCTCCGGTTCTGTGTTGACTACAGGGGACTGAATGCCGTCACCAGGACCGACGCCCATCCCATCCCCAGGGCGGATGAATTGATCGATCGCCTAGGGGCCGCCAAATATCTCAGCACCTTCGATCTCACGGCGGGGTATTGGCAGATTGGCCTTACCCCTGGTGCACAGGAGCGATCGGCATTCTCGACACCAGATGGCCACTATCACTTCAAAGTAATGCCCTTCGGCATAAAGAACGCACCAGCAACCTTCCAGAGACTAGTGAACCAGGTGCTGGCCGGTTTAGAGGAGTACAGCGCCGCCTATCTCGATGACATTGCCGTGTACAGCCTCCACTGGGACGAGCACCTGACCCACCTCTGGACAGTCCTGACGGCCCTTCGGCGGGCCGGACTCACCATCAAAGCCAGCAAGTGCCAGATAGGCCAAGGGTCCGTGACCTATCTGGGACACCAAGTGGGGAGCGGCCAAGTGGCTCCCCTTCGACCCAAGATCGACGCCATCCAGGCCTGGGAGCCCCCCGTCACCCAGACCGCCGTCCAAGCCTTCCTGGGGCTCACTGGATATTATCGGCGATTTATAAAGGACTACGGGAGCATTGTGGGGCCCCTCACAGAACTGACCTCAAAGAAACTACCACAGAAGGTGCGCTGGACCCCCGAGTGCCAGGCAGCCTTTGAAACTCTGAAGACTGCCATGTGCACCGCCCCTGTGCTCCAGGCCCCCGACTACAGCAGAGAGTTTGTGGTCCAAACCGACGCCTCAGAGCACGGCATCGGGGCGGTCCTGTCCCAAGTTAACTCCGAAGGAATCGACCGGCCTGTGGCCTTCATCAGCCGACGCCTACTGGCGAGAGAGCAGCGATGGAGCACCATCGAGAGGGAAGCCTTCGCCGTGGTGTGGGCCCTCAAGAAGCTCCGGCCCTACCTCTTCGGCACCCACTTCCGAGTACAGACCGACCACCGGCCCCTGCGGTGGTTGATGCAGATGCGGGGAGAAAACCCGAAACTGCTGCGCTGGTCCATTTCACTGCAGGGGATGGACTTCACTGTGGAGCATCGCCCCGGCAACGACCACGCCAATGCTGACGGCCTGTCCCGATTCTTTCGCCTCGGCGAGGAGAATCCCCAAGAAGATGGGTGACTCTCCCCTGCCTTCAGCTGGGGGGGACGCGTGTTGGACCCGGCCTCATGGCGTGGTCCTACCGCTCCCGCATGGCGGGCCCGGGACAACATCAGACCTCCACCGGATCTCGGACGGCCCCTCCGGCCCGATCCTGCACGCCCCAACACCACCGGTTCCGCTACCATTCCGGTCCCCCATCACCGGCCTGACCCCAGCGTAGGCCCATCCCGACCTGAGCACGAGGCCGTGCCCGACTCCATCTTGGGCCCACCACGTCACGACCACGGGGTCTCGGCCCCAGCCCGACCCCAGCGAAGTCCCGACATCGAGGCACCAAGATCCACCCAGGTGGTCGAGTGGCCACTCGACAGATCCCGGAGGAAGGGGAGTTTTGATGGCCCTCCAGCCGTCCCCGGACGCCTGGTATCGATCGCCCTCCGGCCTCCCTGGGCGCTGGCTCCACCCCCCTGCTGGGTGTCTGGACACCATCAACCCGGCCCCTCTGGCCCCCAGGCGCGAGGGTCCGGACATCAAAGAACCTCCATCCTATATCTGGGCCAGCCGTGGAGTAGGACGCCAGTTGTATCCTGGACTGGAAGCCCTGCTGACGCTGTCACGGCCGACACCAGACGAACTCATCCCCGGTAACCTGAACCATCTGAGAGCCTGCTGGCGCTGCCACGGCCTACCTTGCTGAACCATCCGAGAGCCTGCTGGCGCTGCCGCGGCCTACCTTGCTGAACCATCCGAGAGCCTGCTGGCGCTGCCGCGGCCTACCTTGCTGAACCATCCGAGAGCCTGCTGGCGCTGCCGCGGCCTACCTTGCTGAACCATCCGAGAGCCTGCTGGCGCTGCCGCGGCCTACCTTGCTGAACCATCTGAGAGCCTGCTGGCGCTGCCGCGGCCTACCTTGCTGAACCATCTGAAAGCCTGCTGGCGCTGCCGCGGCTCGAACCCCGCGGAACCCCCCCCAGCTCAAGGATTAAGAGCTGTGCGTAGGGTATCCCTCCCTCCGCCCAGAGCGAGACTGTCCCGCTACCTACCCCCCTTTTCCAAGACTTTACGGATCCCTCGATCCGTCTGTACATACTGCCAAGAACCCGCAACCCCTACCACCTATAAAAGCTTAAGAACTTGATCTCGTGTGTGGTGTCCATTTGTAGTGTTGTGATTATTCTGCTGTACGATCCTCGGAGAGGGCCCTCATTCAGGAGGCCTCTCCGCGACGCTCGGCTACTTCCCGACGGAGAGGTGGACCTAGGGGTGGTCAGTCAGACATCTTCTGCCTCTCCCGGGGTCGCCTTTTGTTAGACGGGGACCTGAAGGGTCGGCCGAGCACAGTGATCGCACAGACAGGTAACTTCCCCCCCACAGATGGACACCACACAAAGATCAGGGTAACACCTTTTATAGGCACTTCTGGTAGTAGAGTGGTACGATACAAGGCGATCAGGACACGATGATCCTCTCAATTCTAGTCTCTAGTAAGGGAAGGGGGTAGCGGGACAGTCTTGGTACCCACGGGTACGGAGGTGTAACGGTGATAGCTCACAATCCTCGAGCTCGGTGTTCGGATGGGTCAGACCGCGGCAGCGCCGGCAGGGCCCGAAGAGGTCGTAGGTGGCAACGGGCCGCGGCAGCGCCAGCAGGTCCCAACGAGGATGAAGGTTACAACGGGCCGCGGCAGCGCCAGCAGGTCCCACGAGAATGCAGGTTGCAACGGGCCGCGGCAGCGCCAGCAGGTCCCACGAGGATGGAGGTTACTACGGGCCGCGGCAGCGCCAGCAGGTCCCACGAGGATGAAGGTTGCAGAGGGCCGCGGCAGCGCCAGCAGGTCCCACGAGGATGAAGGTTGCAGAGGGCCGCGGCAGCGCCAGCAGGTCCCACGAGGATGAAGGTTGCAGAGGGCCGCGGCAGCGCCAGCAGGCAGGACAATAGTTCACAAGGCAGGGCTGTGGCAGCGCCAGCAGTCCGTCAAGGATGAGTTCTTCTCGGTGTCTCTCGACTCCAGGATACAACTGCCTTCCTGTCCTGGGGCTGCCTCAGTTATAGGTCTGGCGCCCTTTGATGTCCGGACCCTCGCTCTTGGAGGTCGGGAGGTCTGGGATGAGGGAGTCCAGACACCCAGCAGGGGGGCGGTGCCAGCGCCCAAGGAGGTTGGGGGTGCTCGGCACCTGGCGGGGGAGAGCCATCGACACTTCGTACTCCCATTGACCTGCCAAGTGGGCCGTTCACCTCCTGGGTGGAGGGTGGTGCCGGGATGTCGGGGCCTGGCCAGGCCCAGGGTTGGGGTCGGGCTGAGGCCGCGCGGCCGCGTGGTGCCGTGTCCACGATGGCGGCTGGGCCGGGCAATGGTGCTGACGGTGGCCCGGGCCCTGTCCTGCGGGGAGGGAGCGAGCCCTTCACGTGGCCTGTCCAACATGCGTCCCCCCCAGCTGAAGGCGGGGAGAGTCACCCATCTTCTTGGGGACTTTCCTCGTCGAGGCGGAAAAAGCGGGACAGGCCATCCGCGTTGGCGTGGTCTTGGCCAGGGCGATGTTCCACAGTGAAGTCCATCCCCTGCAGGGAGATGGACCATCGCAATAGTTTGGGGTTCTCCCCCCGCATCTGCATGAGCCATTGCAGGGGCCGATGGTCCGTCTGTACCCGGAAATGGGTTCCGAAGGGGTATGGCCGGAGCTTCTTGAGGGCCCATACCACCGCGAAGGCCTCTCGCTCAATGGTGCTCCAGCGCTGTTCTCGGGGCAGTAGGCGTCTGCTGATGAAGGCCACTGGTTGGTCCACTCCTTCGGGGTTCAGTTGGGAGAGGACGGCCCCAATACCATGGTCGGAGGCATCGGTCTGCACGATGAACTCGCGGCTGTAGTCGGGGGCCTGGAGCACAGGAGCGGTGCACATGGCGGCCTTCAGCGTCTCGAAGGCTGCTTGACCGTCGGGAGTCCAGTTGACTCTTTTTGGGTGGTTCTTAGACGTGAGCTCCGTGAGGGGCCCCACAATGCTGCCATAGTCCCTTACAAACCGCCGGTAGTATCCGGTGAGCCCCAGGAAGGCTCGGACCTCGGTTTGTGTCTCGGGGGGTTGCCAGGACTGAATGGCAGCTACCTTGAGTTGGAGGGGGGCCACCAGACCGCTCCCCACTTGGTGTCCGAGGTAGGTCACGGACCCCTGGCCGATTTGGCACTTGCTGGCCTTTATGGTGAGGCCGGCCTGTTGGAGGGCCTGCAGGACCTCTCTGAGGTGGTGGAGGTGATCCGCCCAGTGGCGGCTGTATACCGCGATGTCGTCCAGGTAGGCGGCGCTGAATTCTTCGAGGCCCGCCAATACCTGGTTCACCAGTCTTTGAAAAGTGGCTGGAGCGTTTTTCATGCCGAAGGGCATCACTCTGAAATGGTAGTGCCCATCCGGGGTGGAGAAAGCGGAACGTTCTTGGGCTCTGGGGGTGAGGCCGATCTGCCAGTAGCCCGCTGTCAGGTCGAAGATGCTTAGGTAGCGGGCTGCCCCCATGCGGTCGACTAGTTCATCTGCTCGGGGGATAGGGTGATCGTCGGTTCGGGTGACCGCGTTGAGACCCCGATAGTCAATGCAGAACCGGAGTTCAGGGGTGGTGCCCGGGGCCGCGGCCTTGGGGACCAGGACGACCGGGCTGGCCCAGGGACTGTCCGAAGGTTCGATGACTCCGAGGGCGAGCATCTTGGAGACTTCTTCTTGGATGCATGTACGTACCCGATCCGGTACTCGGTACGGCTGGTGTCGAACAGGAGGACTGTCCCCCGTGTCCACGTCGTGCAGGCACCAGGAGGTGACTCCGGGTGCGAGAGAGAACAGGTTTGCGAACGGCAGCAGGAGGGCCCGGCAATCTTGACGCTGCTCTGGGGTCAGGGCCTCAGAGAGTCGGACCCCGTCCACCGAACCATCTCTTTCCCGGGTCCTCAGTAGGTCAGGGAGGGGCTCGGAGTCTCCTTCCGCGCCACTGTCGGTAGCCATCAGCAGGCTGAGCTCTGAGCGCACGAAGTGGGGTTTGAGTCGGTTGGCGTGGAGGACCCGAAGGGGGTTCCGGGGGGACTCCAGGTCGATGAGATAGGTGACGGGGCTCCTGCGCTCGATCACCTTGAAGGGCCCCGTCCATTTGTCCTGCAAGGCACATGGTTCGATGGGGGACATCACCCACACCTGCTGACCCGGTTCAACCTCGATGGAGGAGGCATGTTGGTCGTACCACTTCTTCATGTCCTCTTGACTGGCCTCCAGATTGGCTTTAGCGATCTCCCTGAATTTCCGGGTCTGATTACGGAGGGTCAGGAGGTATTTGTAGACGTCCGGAGGGGTCTTTAGGGGGGCCATCTCCCATTCCTCCTTCACTAGGCTGAGAGGCCCGCGAACGGGGTGTCCGTACAGGAGTTCGAAGGGGCTGAAGCCGAGGGACTTCTGGGGGACTTCTCGGTAGGCGAAGAGGAGGCACGGTAGTAGCACGTCCCACTGGCGGCGTAGGGGTTCTTCCAGCCCCATGATCATCCCCTTGAGGGTGCGGTTGAACCGCTCGACCAGTCCGTTCCCCTGGGGGTGATAGGGGGTGGTGAATCGGTAAGTGACTCCGCACTGCTGCCAGAGGGATTTCATATACTTTGAAATAAAGTTCGTACCCCTGTCGCTGACGACTTCCCGGGGGAAGCCCACTCGAGAGAAGATCCCCATCAAGGCTCGACCCACTACTGGGGCTGTTATTGTACGAAGGGGGACCGCCTCAGGATAGCGGGTAGCGTGATCCACCAGGACCAGGATGAAGCGATGTCCCTGTGCTGTTCGGGGGTCCAGGGGCCCCACAATGTCTATTCCCACCCTTTCGAACGGGGTGGTCACCACGGGGAATGGTTGTAGGGGTGCCTTGAGTTTGCGGCCGCTCTTCCCACTGGCCTGGCAGGTCGGGCAGGACCGGCAATGGTTGGATACGTCATTTCTCATTTTGGGCCAAAAAAAGTGAGTCACCAGGCGGTGGTAGGTCTTGTCTTGGCCCAGGTGCCCGGCCAGGGGGACATCATGGGCTAGGTTCAACAGGAAGTCTCTGAAGTGGAGGGGCACCACCAGCACTCGCCCGGCCCCCAGTTCTGCGATTTTCTGTTCGCTGTACAAGAGATCATTGTCCCAATAAACCCAGTGGGCCCCGGTGGTGTCTCCTTGGCTCTGGGCGAGCGCTTGCTGTCGCAATCCCTCGAGGGAGGGGCAGGTCTTTTGCTCCTGCCAGAATTGTTCCTGGGTGGGCCCCCCTTCTTGACGCCACTGAGCCAGGTCGGGAAGCTCGGGGGGCTGTGTGGACCCCTCTGGGGTGGGGTCCGGGTGGTCGGTCTGGAGGAAGTCTTCTTCTGGAGTGATCGAGGGCGGAGGTGCTGCCCATTCTGGTTCTTCTGGTCTAGGGATGGTGCGGGTGGCCATGGACCGGGTGGTTACGCAAGCCCAGTCCGGGAGACCCAACATCCCCAGATGCTCTCTTCTTTCCACAGCGGCCCACGGGGAGCTCTCGAGATCGTTCCCCAGGAGGCAGTCTACGGGGGCATCGTCACGGACAGTTACTTTCAGCATGCCGGACACTCCTCCCCATTCGAAGGGGACGCAGGCCATCCGACACAGGCTCTCTGAGTTATCTGCCGATCGGATGGGGCAAAGTACGTTTGGTAGGATTTGTTCCGGGGTTACCAGGTGACAGCGGACGGCCGTCACACTGGCCCCGGTGTCACGCAGGGCCTCGGCCTTGCGCCCATTGATGCTCACCCATTGGCTGTACTTCCGAGTGTTGGCGGGCAGGGGAGTCCGCGGGACCATGTCTCTTCCTCCTAGGCACGCCAGGGTCATGGCGGCGGGTTCCCACTCGAACTGCTCCGACTCATAGGTCTCCGTGTCTTCGGAGACTTGTTCTTCTCCCAGGGCGGCGGCCGCCATTTGGCGGGGCCCGGGGGCCTGGTTCTTCGGGCAGGTCGGGTCACTGGCATAGTGGCCGACTCGCTGGCATCGATGACACGTCACGTTAGCTCGGAACCCCGGGCGCATCGGGGGGTTTCCCCGGCCTGCTGGGGCCGGGGTGGCGTTAGTGGGTGCGGCCGGGGCGGCGTCTCTGCCCCGGCCCGGGCCTCCTCCTCCTCCTCGGGGACGATGGTGACCTTGGTTGGTTCTGTTCTGCTCATTCGGCCCACTCCGGGCCACTCGGGTGCTCTCCCACCGGTCAGCCTCGGTGGCGAGCTACCGGGGTTCAGTCAATTTACTGTCGAGGAGGTGCTGCCTGAGCTCGACAAAGCAGTTGTTGGAGAGGTGCTCCCACACAATGAGATTGAAGAGTTGTTCGTAAGTGGTTACGTTGTTACCCTTGATCCACCCCTCGAAGGCTCGGCTGAAATAGTTCACGTATTCCAACCACGTCGTACCTGGGATCCGGGTGCAGTTGCGGAACCTCTGGCGGTACATTTCGGGTGTAAGTCCATATCGACTGAGGAGGGCGGCCTTCATGTGGTCATAGGACGTCATTTGATGGTCCGGAAGTTGCAGCAGGGCATCACGACCCTCGTTGACGAATCTCCCCCATAGACCGGCTCCCCAGTCACTTCGAGCGACTCGGTGGGCGGTCATGGCAATCTCATAGGCCTTGAACCACTGCTGTATGTCGTCGTTCCGGTGATATTCTCGGACCACATCCTTGGGGATGTGGACCTTCTGCTCGGTAGGACCCGGGGAGTGCGGTTGCTCGGGCACCCCTAGGTTTTTTTTCAGTTTGCGTATTTCTATCTCCGCTAGTTTGCACTCGTGCTCGTATGCCAGTCTTTTTTCTTCGAGGTCTCTCTGTCTCTGTTTTTCCTCTCGCTCTTCTCTGAGCCGTAAGTGTTCTAAGTTTATTTTTTGTTCCGCCAGTTTCAATTCTCCGTCTAATCTGAGTCGTGCCAAGTCTAACTCGTGTAATCTATTTTTTTCCCGCTCTTGGATCTCTTCATGGGAGGGGCCTGTTCTCCGTTCCTCCGTCCGGGTGGTGTTGACTTCCGGGGCTGCGGGGTCCCGGGGGGTTGCGGTATTTGTCTCTGTCCAGGCCTCTAGGGCGTTTTTGAAGTCTTCTTTTGTGCTTAGCCCGGTGGTAGCAATGCCTAAGTCCATGCAAAATTGTTTGAGCTCTCGGTGGTTGTATTCTTCCAGCTTTTCCATCTGGAACTTCTCCGCCGATCCGCTCTCTTTGGTCGTCATTGTGGTTTTAGTCGTAGGGTGAGTTACTGTCTGTACGGTACGCGTTGGTTCGGATCGCGCCGCTAGCCACCAATGTTAGACGGGGACCTGAAGGGTCGGCCGAGCACAGTGATCGCACAGACAGGTAACTTCCCCCCCACAGATGGACACCACACAAAGATCAGGGTAACACCTTTTATAGGCACTTCTGGTAGTAGAGTGGTACGATACAAGGCGATCAGGACACGATGATCCTCTCAATTCTAGTCTCTAGTAAGGGAAGGGGGTAGCGGGACAGTCTTGGTACCCACGGGTACGGAGGTGTAACGGTGATAGCTCACAATCCTCGAGCTCGGTGTTCGGATGGGTCAGACCGCGGCAGCGCCGGCAGGGCCCGAAGAGGTCGTAGGTGGCAACGGGCCGCGGCAGCGCCAGCAGGTCCCAATGAGGATGAAGGTTACAACGGGCCGCGGCAGCGCCAGCAGGTCCCACGAGAATGCAGGTTGCAACGGGCCGCGGGAGCGCCAGCAGGTCCCACGAGGATGGAGGTTACTACGGGCCGCGGCAGCGCCAGCAGGTCCCACGAGGATGAAGGTTGCAGAGGGCCGCGGCAGCGCCAGCAGGTCCCACGAGGATGAAGGTTGCAGAGGGCCGCGGCAGCGCCAGCAGGTCCCACGAGGATGAAGGTTGCAGAGGGCCGCGGCAGCGCCAGCAGGCAGGACAATAGTTCACAAGGCAGGGCTGTGGCAGCGCCAGCAGTCCGTCAAGGATGAGTTCTTCTCGGTGTCTCTCGACTCCAGGATACAACTGCCTTCCTGTCCTGGGGCTGCCTCAGTTATAGGTCTGGCGCCCTTTGATGTCCGGACCCTCGCTCTTGGAGGTCGGGAGGTCTGGGATGAGGGAGTCCAGACACCCAGCAGGGGGGCGGAGCCAGCGCCCAAGGAGGTTGGGGGTGCTCGGCACCTGGCGGGGGAGAGCCATCGACACTTCGTACTCCCATTGACCTGCCAAGTGGGCCGTTCACCTCCTGGGTGGAGGGTGGTGCCGGGATGTCGGGGCCTGGCCAGGCCCAGGGTTGGGGTCGGGCTGAGGCCGCGCGGCCGCGTGGTGCCGTGTCCACGATGGCGCTGGGCCGGGCAATGGTGCTGACGGTGGCCCGGGCCCTGTCCTGCGGGGAGGGAGCGAGCCCTTCACGTGGCCTGTCCAACACCTTTCTAACAGTTTTCTAGCGTAGAAATGATGTCCATCACTCCATTAAACCAGCAGCTGGTCTTCGTGACACTCTGGCTTCCTTTCGTATACTTATGATGCCCGTGTATCACTATCTCGACACTTTGGTTTCTGATTGTGTTTCGCATTCCACCTTTGTTTGGATTATTTTTAAACTTTGGAGGGCACGGCTCCAGGTATCGACTTTCGCTTTCATTGCACACGGTGACGTACCATTTTCATGTGTTCAGCCTCATGTATGTCCTGCTCACTTAGAGACTGGTTTTTGAAGAAACAATAACACCCATTGATGTTGTGATATTGATTGAAGATTTTTTCATTTGTAGATTCCCCTGACAAAGGGTGACTGTGAATGCCCAAAATGCATTGGGATTAGCTACATTGTCAGCTGTTTATATGTTGAATTTGAATTCCTCTCCATGAAGAATGTTTCTTTTCATGACTCACTTTATTTGAATATTAAATAGACCTGAGCAAGATAAGCCTACAATCTTTTTATTTCCTCAACAGAAACTTTGTTTAAATATCGATCATATACATACTTAAACTTGTTGTTTCAACTGTTGAATTAATTCACTTTGTAGTGTTCAAATTGTTTCCACTTTTGCAGTGGACCATAGTAGTGCTCCGTGTCTAGGACGCAAATCTTAGGTATCATTTTCACTTTTAAACAAGCATTGGAAATGCAATAGGTCTCGGATTTATTTGAGTTAGAGCTAATGGCATTGTAAATGGCAATGTCTTTTAGCCATGTGTTATGGAGTGTATGCATGTGGTGTGTAATGGAATTAAGTGGTTTGGATTGTATGTATAGGCATTTATATAGCGCACTACTTACCCGTAGGGTCCCAAGGCGCTTCGACCGCTGCGAAACCCTTCCTGGCTTCCCTGAGAGATGGTCCCTTAATGGGTATCTCCAGGGTGAGACCAGGCATCCCCGGCGGTCTGGTGGGGCCGTTAGTGAAGATGAGGCAAGCTAATGCCCAGAGTTGCCGAGTGTGAACGCTGATCAGAGTGGGCACCGAGGCGAGAGAATTATCGAGTCCGCTGACCCTGGTCCAGAAACCTGCCGCGCCGGGAATCGAACCCTGGTCCCGGGCCGTCCTCTGCTCTCGGGTCTGCCGCCTCTAACCAGTGAGCCACACTACTTCACTTGGAATTGTTCACCCTGCACACTCACAAGCTGTTCACCTTGTACACTCACAAACTGTTCACCCTGCACACTCACACACTGCTCACCCTACACGCTCCCACAATGTTCACCTTGCATGCTCACAGACTGTTAACCCTGCACGCTCACACACTGCTAACCCTATACACTCACACACTTCATACTCTGCACTCACACTGTGCACTCACAACTCTGCACTCACACTCTGCACACTCACTCTGCACACTCACTCTGCACACTCACTCTGCACACTCACTACTCTGCACTCACTACTCTGCACTCACTACTCTGCACTCACTACTCTGCACTCACTACTCTGCACACTCACTCTGCACACTCACTACTCTGCACTCACTACTCTGCACCCACTACTCTGCACCCACTACTCTGCACCCACTACTCTGCACCCACTACTCTGCACCCACTACTCTGCACCCACTACTCTGCACCCACTACTCTGCACTCACTACTCACTACTCTGCACTCACTACTCTGCACTCACTACTCTGCACTCACTACTCTGCACTCACTACTCTGCACTCTGCACTCACTACTCTGCACTCTGCACTCACTACTCTGCACTCACTACTCTTCACTCTGCACTCACTACTCTGCACTCTGCACTCACTACTCTGCACTCTGCACTCACTACTCTGCACTCACTACTCACTACTCTGAACTCACTACTCTGAACTCACCACTCTGCACTCACCACTCTGCACTCACCACTCTGCACTCACCACTCTGCACTCACCACTCTGCACTCACCACTCTGCACTCACCACTCTGCACTCACTACTCACTACTCGGCACTCACTACTCTGCACTCCCTACTCACTTCTCCGCACTCACTATACACTACTCTGCACTCACTACTCTGCACTCACTACTCACTACCCTGCACTCACTACTCACTACTCACTACTCTGCACTCACTACTCTGCACTCACTACTCACTACTCTGCACTCACTACTCACTACTCTGCACTCACTACTCTGCACTCACCAGTCTGCACTCACTAGTCTGCACTCACCACTCTGCACTCACTACTCACTACTCGGCACTCACTACTCGGCACTCACTACTCTGCACTCCCTACTCACTTCTCTGCACTCACTATACACTACTCTGCACTCACTACTCTGCACTCACTACCCTGCACTCACTACTCACTACTCTGCACTCACTACTCTGCACTCACTACTCA
Source organism: Lissotriton helveticus (assembly GCF_964261635.1). Lineage (NCBI taxonomy): Eukaryota > Metazoa > Chordata > Amphibia > Caudata > Salamandridae > Lissotriton > Lissotriton helveticus. Next base: position 701,535,595 of record NC_136073.1, on the reverse strand, counting down.
CTACTCTGCACTCACTACTCACTACTCTGCACTCACTACTCTGCACTCACCAGTCTGCACTCACCTCTCTGCACTCACCACTCTGCACTCACCACTCTGCACTCACCACTCTGCACTCACCACTCTGCACTCACCACTCACCACTCTGCACTCACCACTCTGCACTCACTACTTGGCACTCACTACTCGGCACTCACTACTCGGCACTCACTACTCGGCACTCACTACTCGGCACTCACTACTAGGCACTCACTACTCAGCACTCACTACTCGGCACTCACTACTCGGCACTCACTACTCGGCACTCACTACTCAGCACTCACTACTCTGCACTCACTACTCTGCACTCACTACTCTGCACTCACTACTCTGCACTCACTACTCTGCACTCACCACTCTGCACTCACTACTTACTACTCTGCACTCACTACTCTGCACTCACTACTCTGCACTCACTACTCTGCACTCACTACTCTGCACTCACTACTTACTACTCTGCACTCACTACTCACTACTCTGCACTCACTACTCTGCACTCACTACTCACTACTCTGCACTCACTACTCTGCACTCACTACTCTGCACTCACTACTCTGCACTCACTACTCACTACTCTGCACTCACTACTCTGCACTCACTACTCACTACTCTGCACTCACTTCTCTGCACTCACGACTCTGCACTCACGACTCTGCACTCACGACTCTGCACTCACGACTCTGCACTCACGACTCTGCACTCACTACTCTGCACTCACTACTCTGCACTCACCACTCTGCACTCACCACTCTGCACTCACCACTCTGCACTCACCACTCTGCACTCACTACTCACTACTCTGCACTCACTACTCTGCACTCACTACTCTGCACTCACTACTCTGCACTCACTACTCTGCACTCACTACTCTGCACTCACCACTCTGCACTCACTACTCTGCACTCACTACTCTGCACTCACTACTTACTACTCTGCACTCACGACTCTGCACTCACTACTCACTACTCTGCACTCACTACTCTGCACTCACTACTCTGCACTCACTACTCTGCACTCACTACTCTGTACTCACTACTCTGCACTCACTACCCTGTACTCACTACCCTGCACTCACTACTCTGCACTCACTACTCTGCACTCACTACTCACTACTCTGCACTCACTACTCTGCACTCACTACTCTGCACTCACTTCTCTGCACTCACGACTCTGCACTCATGACTCTGCACTCACCACTCTGCACTCACTACTCTGCACTCACTACTCTGCACTCACTACTCTGCACTCACCACTCTGCACTCACCACTCTGCACTCACCACTCTGCACTCACCACTCTGCACTCACTACTCTGCATTCACTACTCACTACTCTGCACTCACTACTCTGCACTCACTACTCACTGCTCACTACTCTGCACTCACTACTCTGCACTCACTACTCTGCACTCACTACTCACTACTCTGCACTCACTACTCTGCACTCACTACTCACTACTCTGCACTCACTACTCTGCACTCACTACTCACTACTCTGCACTCACTACTCTGCACTCACTACTCTGCACTCACTACCCTGCACTCACTACTCTGCACTCACTACTCTGCACTCACTACTCTGCACTCACTACTCTGCACTCACTACTCTGCACTCACTACTATGCACTCACTACTCACTACTCTGCACTCACTACTCACTACTCTGCACTCACTACTCACTACTCTGCACTCACTACTTACTACTCTGCACTCACTACTCTGCACTCACTGCTCACTACTCACTACTCTGCACTCACTACTCTGCACTCACTACTCTGCACTCACTACTCACTACTCTGCACTCACTACTCACTACTCTGCACTCACTACTCTGCACTCACTACTCTGCACTCACTACTCTGCACTCACTACCCTGCACTCACTACCCTGCACTCACTACCCTGCACTTACTACTCTGCACTCACCACTCTGCACTCACTACTCTGCACTCACTACTCTGCACTCACTACTCTGCACTCACTACTCTGCACTCACTACTCTGCACTCACTACTCACTACCCTGCACTCACTACTCTGCACTCACTACTCTGCACTCACTACTCTGCACTCACTACTCACTACCCTGCACTCACTACTCTGCACTCACTACTCTGCACTCACTACTCTGCACTCACTACTCTGCACTAACTGCTCTGCACTCACTACTCACTACTCTGCACTCACTGCTCTGCACTCACTACTCACTACCCTGCACTCACTACCCTGCACTCACTACTCTGCACTCACTACTCTGCACTCACTACTCTGCACTCACTACTCTGCACTCACTACCCTGCACTCACTACTCTGCACTCACTACTCTGCACTCACTACTCTGCACTCACTACTCACTACTCACTACTCTGCACTCACTGCTCTGCACTCACTACTCACTACTCTGCACTCACTACTCACTACTCTGCACTCACTACTCACTACTCTGCACTCACTACTCACTACTCTGCACTCACTACTCACTACTCTGCACTCACCACTCTGCACTCACCACTCTGCACTCACCACTCTGCACTCACCACTCACTACTCACTACTCTGCACTCACTACTCTGCACTCACTACTCACTACTCACTACTCTGCACTCACTGCTCTGCACTCACTACTCACTACTCTGCACTCACTACTCACTACACTGCACTCACTACTCAATACTCTGCACTCACCACTCTGCACTCACCACTCTGCACTTACCACTCTGCACTCACCACTCTGCACTCACCACTCTGCACTCACCACTCTGCACTCACCACTCACTACTCTGCACTCACTACTCTGCACTCACTACTCACTACTCTGCACTCACTGCTCACTACTCACTACTCTGCACTCACTACTCTGCACTCACTACTCTGCACTCACTACCCTGCACTCACTACCCTGCACTCACTACCCTGCACTTACTACTCTGCACTCACTACTCTGCACTCACTACTCTGCACTCACTACTCTGCACTCACTACTCTGCACTCACTACTCTGCACTCACTACTCACTACCCTGCACTCACTACTCTGCACTCACTACTCTGCACTCACTACTCTGCACTCACTACTCACTACCCTGCACTCACTACTCTGCACTCACTACTCTGCACTCACTACTCTGCACTCACTACTCTGCACTAACTGCTCTGCACTCACTACTCACTACTCTGCACTCACTGCTCTGCACTCACTACTCACTACCCTGCACTCACTACCCTGCACTCACTACCCTGCACTCACTACTCTGCACTCACTACTCTGCACTCACTACTCTGCACTCACTACTCTGCACTCACTACTCTGCACTCACTACCCTGCACTCACTACTCTGCACTCACTACTCTGCACTCACTACTCACTACTCACTACTCTGCACTCACTGCTCTGCACTCACTACTCACTACTCTGCACTCACTACTCACTACTCTGCACTCACTACTCACTACTCTGCACTCACCACTCTGCACTCACCACTCTGCACTCACCACTCTGCACTCACCACTCACTACTCACTACTCTGCACTCACTACTCTGCACTCACTACTCACTACTCACTACTCTGCACTCACTGCTCTGCACTCACTACTCACTACTCCGCACTCACTACTCACTACACTGCACTCACTACTCAATACTCTGCACTCACCACTCTGCACTCACCACTCTGCACTCACCACTCTGCACTCACCACTCTGCACTCACCACTCTGCACTCACCACTCACTACTCTGCACTCACTACTCTGCACTCACTACTTTGCACTCACTACTCTGCACTCACTACTCTGCACTCACTACTCTGCACTCACTACTCTGCACTCCCTACTCACTACTCACTACTCTGCACTCACTACTCTGCACTCACTACTCACTACTCTGCACTCACTACTCACCACTCTGCACTCATCACTCTGCACTCTCCACTCTGCACTCACCACTCTGCACTCACCACTCTGCACTCACCACTCTGCACTCACTACTCTGCACTCACTACTCACTACTCACTGCTCACTGCTCACTACTCACTACTCACTACTCACTACTCACTACTCTGCACTCTGCACTCTGCACTCACTACTCTGCACTCACTACTCTGCACTCACTACTCTGCACTCACCACTCTGCACTCACCACTCTGCACTCACTACTCTGCACTCACTACTCTGCACTCACTACTCTGCACTCACTACTCTGCACTCACTACTCTGCACTCACCACTCTGCACTCACCACTCTGCACTCACCACTCTGCACTCACCACTCACTACCCTGCACTCACTACTCTGCACTCACTACTCTGCACTCACTACTCTGCACTCACTACTCTGCACTCACTACTCACTACTCTGCACTCACTACTCTGCACTCACTACTCTGCACTCACTACTCACTACTCTGCACTCACTACTCTGCACTCACTACTCTGAACTCACTACTCTGCACTCACTACCCTGCACTCACTACTCTGCACTCACTACTCTGCACTCACTACTCTGCACTCACTACTCTGCACTCACTACTCTGCACTCACTACTCTGCACTCACCACTCACTACTCACTACTCACTACTCTGCACTCTGCACTCACTACTCACCACTCTGCACTCACTACTCACTACTCACTACTCTGCACTCACTACTCACTACTCTGCACTCACTACTCACTACTCTGCACTCACTACTCACTACTCTGCACTCACTACTCTGCACTCACTACTCTGCACTCACTACTCTGCACTCACTACTCACTACTCTGCACTCACTACTCACTACTCTGCACTCTCCACTCTGCACTCACCACTCTGCACTCACCACTCTGCACTCACTACTCTGCACTCACTACTCACTACTCTGCACTCACTACTCACTACTCTGCACTCACTACTCTGCACTCACGACTCTGCACTCACTACTCTGCAATCACTGCTCTGCACTCACTACTCTGCACTCACTACTTACTACTCTGCACTCACTAGTCTGCACTCACTACTCACTATTCTGCACTCACTACTCTGCACTCACTACTCTGCACTCACTACTCTGCACTCACTACCCTGCACTCACTACTCTGCACTCACTACTCTGCACTCACTACTCTGCACTCACTACTCTGCACTCACTACTCTGCACTCTGCACTCACTACTCACCACTCTGCACTCACTACTCACCACTCTGCACTCACTACTCACTACTCACTACTCACTACTCACTACTCTGCACTCACTACTCACTACTCTGCACTCACTACTCTGCACTCACTACTCTGCACTCACTACTCTGCACTCTCCACTCTGCACTCTCCACTCTGCACTCTCCACTCTGCACTCTCCACTCTGCACTCACCACTCTGCACTCACCACTCTGCACTCACCACTCTGCACTCACCACTCTGCACTCACGACTCTGCACTCACGACTCTGCACTCACCACTCTGCACTCATGACTCTGCACTCACTACTCTGCACTCACTACTCTGCACTCACTACTTACTACTCTGCACTCACTACTCTGCACTCACTACTCACTACTCTGCACTCACTACTCTGCACTCACTACTCTGCACTCACTACTCTGCACTCACTACTCTGCACTCACTACTTACTACTCTGCACTCACTACTCTGCACTCACTACTCACTACTCACTACTCTGCACTCACTACTCTGCACTGACTATTCTGCACTGACTACTCTGCACTGACTACTCTGCACTGACTACTCTGCACTCACTACTCTGCACTCACTACTCTGCACTCACCACTCTGCACTCACCACTCTGCACTCACCACTCTGCACTCACCACTCACTACCCTGCACTCACTACTCTGCACTCACTACTCTGCACTCACTACTCTGCACTCACTACTCTGCACTCACTACTCTGCACTCACTACTCACTACTCTGCACTCACTACTCTGCACTCACTACTCACTACTCTGCACTCACTACTCACTACTCTGCACTCACTACTCTGTACTCACTACTCTGCACTCACTACCCTGCACTCACTACTCTGCACTCACTACTCTGCACTCACTACTCTGCACTCACTACTCTGCACTCACTACTCTGCACTCACTACTCTGCACTCACTACTCTGCACTCACTACTCTGCACTCACTACTCACTACTCACTACTCACTACTCTGCACTCTGCACTCACTACTCACCACTCTGCACTCACTACTCACTACTCACTACTCACTACTCTGCACTCACTACTCACTACTCACTACTCTGCACTCACTACTCACTACTCTGCACTCACTACTCACTACTCTGCACTCACTACATACTACTCTGCACTCACTACTCTGCACTCACTACTCTGCACTCACTACTCTGCACTCACTACTCACTACTCTGCACTCACTACTCACTACTCTGCACTCTCCACTCTGCACTCACCACTCTGCACTCACCACTCTGCACTCACTACTCTGCACTCACTACTCACTACTCTGCACTCACTACTCACTACTCTGCACTCACTACTCTGCACTCACGACTCTGCACTCACTACTCTGCACTCACTACTCTGCACTCACTACCCTGCACTCACTACTTACTACTCTGCACTCACTAGTCTGCACTCACTACTCAATATTCTGCACTCACTACTCTGCACTCACTACTCTGCACTCACTACTCTGCACTCACTACCCTGCACTCACTACTCTGCACTCACTACTCTGCACTCACTACTCTGCACTCACTACTCTGCACTCACTACTCTGCACTCACTACACTACACTCACTACTCACTACTCTGCACTCACTACTCTGCACTCACTACTCTGCACTCACTACTCTGCACTCACTACTCACTACTCTGCACTCTGCACTCTGCACTCTGCACTCACTACTCACCACTCTGCACTCACTACTCACCACTCTGCACTCACTACTCACTACTCTGCACTCACTACTCACTACTCTGCACTCACTACTCTGCACTCACTACTCTGCACTCACTACTCTGCACTCTCCACTCTGCACTCTCCACTCTGCACTCTCCACTCTGCACTCTCCACTCTGCACTCACCACTCTGCACTCACCACTCTGCACTCACCACTCTGCACTCACGACTCTGCACTCACGACTCTGCACTCACCACTCTGCACTCACCACTCTGCACTCACGACTCTGCACTCACTACTCTGCACTCACTACTCTACACTCACTACTTACTACTCTGCACTCACTACTCTGCACTCACTACTCACTACTCTGCACTCACTACTCTGCACTCACTACTCTGCACTCACTACTCTGCACTCACTACTCTGCACTCACTACTTACTACTCTGCACTCACTACTCTGCACTCACTACTCACTACTCACTACTCTGCACTCACTACTCTGCACTCACTACTCTGCACTGACTATTCTGCACTGACTACTCTGCACTGACTACTCTGCACTGACTACTCTGCACTGACTACTCGGCACTCACGACTCTGCACTCACTACTCTGCACTCACTACTCACTACTCTGCACTCACTACTCACTACTCTGCACTCACTACTCTGCACTCACTACTCTGCACTCACTACTCTGCACTCACTACTCACTACTCTGCACTCACTACTCACTACTCTGCACTCACTACTCTGCACTCACTACTCTGCACTCACTACTCTGCACTCACTACTCTGCACTCACTACTCACTACTCTGCACTCACTACTCTGCACTCACTACTCACTACTCTGCACTCACTGCTCTGCACTCACTACTCACTACTCTGCACTCACTACTCACTACTCTGCACTCACTACTCTGCACTCACTACTCACTACTCTGCACTCACCACTCTGCAATAACTACTCACTACTCTGCACTCACCACTCTGCACTCACCACTCTGCACTCACCACTCTACACTCACCACTCTGCACTCACCACTCTGCACTCACCACTCTGCACTCACCACTCTGCACTCACCACTCTGCACTCACCACTCACTACTCACTACTCTGCACTCACTACTCTGCACTCACTACTCTGCACTCACTACTCACTACTCTGCACTCACTACTCTGCACTCACCACTCTGCACCCACTACCCTGCACTCACTACCCTGCACTCACCACTCTGCACTCACCACTGCACTCACCACTCTGCACTCACCACTCTGCACTCACCACTCTGCACTCACCACTCTGCACTCACCACTCACTACTCTGCACTCACTACTCACTACTCTGCACTCACTACTCTGCACTCACTACTCTGCACTCACTACTCTGCACTCACTACTCTGCACTCACTACTCTGCACTCACTACTCACTACTCACTACTCACTACTCACTACTCTGCACTCTGCACTCTGCACTCACTACTCTGCACTCACTACTCTGCACTCACTACTCTGCACTCACTACTCTGCACTCACTACTCTGCACTCACTACTCTGCACTCACTACTCACTACTCTGCACTCACCACTCTGCACTCACCACTCACTACTCTGCACTCACTACTCACTACTCTGCACTCACTACTCTGCACTCACTACTCTGCACTCACTACTCTGCACTCACTACTCTGCACTCACTACTCTGCACTCACTACTCACTACTCACTACTCACTACTCTGCACTCTGCACTCTGCACTCACTACTCTGCACTCACTACTCTGCACTCACTACTCTGCACTCACTACTCTGCACTCTCCACTCTGCACTCTGCACTCTGCACTCTCCACTCTGCACTCACCACTCTGCACTCACCACTCTGCACTCACTACTCTGCACTCACCACTCTGCACTCACCACTCTGCACTCACTACTCTGCACTCACGACTCTGCACTCACTACTCTGCACTCACTACTCACTACTCACTACTCACTACTCACTACTCTGCACTCTGCACTCACTACTCACCACTCTGCACTCACTACTCACTATTCTGCACTCACTACTCACTACTCACTACTCACTACTCACTACTCTGCACTCTGCACTCACCACTCTGCACTCACCACTCTGCACTCACCACTCTGCACTCACCACTCTGCACTCACTACTCACTACTCACTACTCACTACTATGCACTCTGCACTCTCCACTCTGCACTCTCCACTCTGCACTCACCACTCTGCACTCACCACTCTGCACTCACCACTCTGCACTCACCACTCTGCACTCACGACTCTGCACTCACGACTCTGCACTCACCACTCTGCACTCATGACTCTGCACTCACTACTCTGCACTCACTACTCTGCACTCACTACTTACTACTCTGCACTCACTACTCTGCACTCACTACTCACTACTCTGCACTCACTACTCTGCACTCACTACTCTGCACTCACTACTCTGCACTCACTACTCTGCACTCACTACTCTGCACTCACTACTTACTACTCTGCACTCACTACTCTGCACTCACTACTCACTACTCACTACTCTGCACTCACTACTCTGCACTGACTATTCTGCACTGACTACTCTGCACTGACTACTCTGCACTCACTACTCTGCACTCACTACTCTGCACTCACCACTCTGCACTCACCACTCTGCACTCACCACTCTGCACTCACCACTCACTACCCTGCACTCACTACTCTGCACTCACTACTCTGCACTCACTACTCTGCACTCACTACTCTGCACTCACTACTCTGCACTCACTACTCACTACTCTGCACTCACTACTCTGCACTCACTACTCACTACTCTGCACTCACTACTCACTACCCTGCACTCACTACTCTGCACTCACTACCCTGCACTCACTACTCTGCACTCACTACTCTGCACTCACTACTCTGCACTCACTACTCTGCACTCACTACTCTGCACTCACTACTCACTACTCACTACTCACTACTCTGCACTCTGCACTCTGCACTCACTACTCACCACTCTGCACTCACTACTCACTACTCACTACTCACTACTCTGCACTCACTACTCACTACTCACTACTCTGCACTCACTACTCACTACTCTGCACTCACTACTCACTACTCTGCACTCACTACATACTACTCTGCACTCACTACTCTGCACTCACTACTCTGCACTCACTACTCTGCACTCACTACTCACTACTCTGCACTCACTACTCACTACTCTGCACTCTCCACTCTGCACTCACCACTCTGCACTCACCACTCTGCACTCACTACTCTGCACTCACTACTCACTACTCTGCACTCACTACTCACTACTCTGCACTCACTACTCTGCACTCACGACTCTGCACTCACTACTCTGCACTCACTACTCTGCACTCACTACCCTGCACTCACTACTTACTACTCTGCACTCACTAGTCTGCACTCACTACTCACTATTCTGCACTCACTACTCTGCACTCACTACTCTGCACTCACTACTCTGCACTCACTACCCTGCACTCACTACTCTGCACTCACTACTCTGCACTCACTACTCTGCACTCACTACTCTGCACTCACTACTCTGCACTCACTACACTACACTCACTACTCACTACTCTGCACTCACTACTCTGCACTCACTACTCTGCACTCACTACTCTGCACTCACTACTCACTACTCTGCACTCTGCACTCTGCACTCACTACTCACCACTCTGCACTCACTACTCACCACTCTGCACTCACTACTCACTACTCACTACTCACTACTCACTACTCTGCACTCACTACTCACTACTCTGCACTCACTACTCTGCACTCACTACTCTGCACTCTCCACTCTGCACTCTCCACTCTGCACTCTCCACTCTGCACTCTCCACTCTGCACTCTCCACTCTGCACTCACCACTCTGCACTCACCACTCTGCACTCACCACTCTGCACTCACCACTCTGCACTCACGACTCTGCACTCACCACTCTGCACTCACCACTCTGCACTCACGACTCTGCACTCACTACTCTGCACTCACTACTCTACACTCACTACTTACTACTCTGCACTCACTACTCTGCACTCACTACTCACTACTCTGCACTCACTACTCTGCACTCACTACTCTGCACTCACTACTCTGCACTCACTACTCTGCACTCACTACTTACTACTCTGCACTCACTACTCTGCACTCACTACTCACTACTCACCACTCTGCACTCACCACTCTGCACTCACCACTCACTACTCACTACTCTGCACTCACTACTCTGCACTCACTACTCACTACTCACTACTCTGCACTCACTGCTCTGCACTCACTACTCACTACTCTGCACTCACTACTCACTACACTGCACTCACTACTCAATACTCTGCACTCACCACTCTGCACTCACCACTCTGCACTTACCACTCTGCACTCACCACTCTGCACTCACCACTCTGCACTCACCACTCTGCACTCACCACTCACTACTCTGCACTCACTACTCTGCACTCACTACTCACTACTCTGCACTCACTGCTCACTACTCACTACTCTGCACTCACTACTCTGCACTCACTACTCTGCACTCACTACCCTGCACTCACTACCCTGCACTCACTACCCTGCACTTACTACTCTGCACTCACTACTCTGCACTCACTACTCTGCACTCACTACTCTGCACTCACTACTCTGCACTCACTACTCTGCACTCACTACTCACTACCCTGCACTCACTACTCTGCACTCACTACTCTGCACTCACTACTCTGCACTCACTACTCACTACCCTGCACTCACTACTCTGCACTCACTACTCTGCACTCACTACTCTGCACTCACTACTCTGCACTAACTGCTCTGCACTCACTACTCACTACTCTGCACTCACTGCTCTGCACTCACTACTCACTACCCTGCACTCACTACCCTGCACTCACTACCCTGCACTCACTACTCTGCACTCACTACTCTGCACTCACTACTCTGCACTCACTACTCTGCACTCACTACTCTGCACTCACTACCCTGCACTCACTACTCTGCACTCACTACTCTGCACTCACTACTCACTACTCACTACTCTGCACTCACTGCTCTGCACTCACTACTCACTACTCTGCACTCACTACTCACTACTCTGCACTCACTACTCACTACTCTGCACTCACCACTCTGCACTCACCACTCTGCACTCACCACTCTGCACTCACCACTCACTACTCACTACTCTGCACTCACTACTCTGCACTCACTACTCACTACTCACTACTCTGCACTCACTGCTCTGCACTCACTACTCACTACTCTGCACTCACTACTCACTACACTGCACTCACTACTCAATACTCTGCACTCACCACTCTGCACTCACCACTCTGCACTCACCACTCTGCACTCACCACTCTGCACTCACCACTCTGCACTCACCACTCTGCACTCACCACTCACTACTCTGCACTCACTACTCTGCACTCACTACTTTGCACTCACTACTCTGCACTCACTACTCTGCACTCACTACTCTGCACTCACTACTCTGCACTCCCTACTCACTACTCACTACTCTGCACTCACTACTCTGCACTCACTACTCACTACTCTGCACTCACTACTCACTACTATGCACTCACTACTCACCACTCTGCACTCATCACTCTGCACTCTCCACTCTGCACTCACCACTCTGCACTCACCACTCTGCACTCACCACTCTGCACTCACTACTCTGCACTCACTACTCACTACTCACTGCTCACTGCTCACTACTCACTACTCACTACTCACTACTCACTACTCTGCACTCTGCACTCTGCACTCACTACTCTGCACTCACTACTCTGCACTCACTACTCTGCACTCACCACTCTGCACTCACCACTCTGCACTCACTACTCTGCACTCACTACTCTGCACTCACTACTCTGCACTCACTACTCTGCACTCACTACTCTGCACTCACCACTCTGCACTCACCACTCTGCACTCACCACTCTGCACTCACCACTCACTACCCTGCACTCACTACTCTGCACTCACTACTCTGCACTCACTACTCTGCACTCACTACTCTGCACTCACTACTCACTACTCTGCACTCACTACTCTGCACTCACTACTCTGCACTCACTACTCACTACTCTGCACTCACTACTCTGCACTCACTACTCTGAACTCACTACTCTGCACTCACTACCCTGCACTCACTACTCTGCACTCACTACTCTGCACTCACTACTCTGCACTCACTACTCTGCACTCACTACTCTGCACTCACTACTCTGCACTCACCACTCACTACTCACTACTCACTACTCTGCACTCTGCACTCACTACTCACCACTCTGCACTCACTACTCACTACTCACTACTCTGCACTCACTACTCACTACTCTGCACTCACTACTCACTACTCTGCACTCACTACTCACTACTCTGCACTCACTACTCTGCACTCACTACTCTGCACTCACTACTCTGCACTCACTACTCACTACTCTGCACTCACTACTCACTACTCTGCACTCTCCACTCTGCACTCACCACTCTGCACTCACCACTCTGCACTCACTACTCTGCACTCACTACTCACTACTCTGCACTCACTACTCACTACTCTGCACTCACTACTCTGCACTCACGACTCTGCACTCACTACTCTGCACTCACTGCTCTGCACTCACTACTCTGCACTCACTACTTACTACTCTGCACTCACTAGTCTGCACTCACTACTCACTATTCTGCACTCACTACTCTGCACTCACTACTCTGCACTCACTACTCTGCACTCACTACCCTGCACTCACTACTCTGCACTCACTACTCTGCACTCACTACTCTGCACTCACTACTCTGCACTCACTACTCTGCACTCTGCACTCACTACTCACCACTCTGCACTCACTACTCACCACTCTGCACTCACTACTCACTACTCACTACTCACTACTCACTACTCTGCACTCACTACTCACTACTCTGCACTCACTACTCTGCACTCACTACTCTGCACTCACTACTCTGCACTCTCCACTCTGCACTCTCCACTCTGCACTCTCCACTCTGCACTCTCCACTCTGCACTCACCACTCTGCACTCACCACTCTGCACTCACCACTCTGCACTCACCACTCTGCACTCACGACTCTGCACTCACGACTCTGCACTCACCACTCTGCACTCATGACTCTGCACTCACTACTCTGCACTCACTACTCTGCACTCACTACTTACTACTCTGCACTCACTACTCTGCACTCACTACTCACTACTCTGCACTCACTACTCTGCACTCACTACTCTGCACTCACTACTCTGCACTCACTACTCTGCACTCACTACTTACTACTCTGCACTCACTACTCTGCACTCACTACTCACTACTCACTACTCTGCACTCACTACTCTGCACTGACTATTCTGCACTGACTACTCTGCACTGACTACTCTGCACTCACTACTCTGCACTCACTACTCTGCACTCACCACTCTGCACTCACCACTCTGCACTCACCACTCTGCACTCACCACTCACTACCCTGCACTCACTACTCTGCACTCACTACTCTGCACTCACTACTCTGCACTCACTACTCTGCACTCACTACTCTGCACTCACTACTCACTACTCTGCACTCACTACTCTGCACTCACTACTCACTACTCTGCACTCACTACTCACTACTCTGCACTCACTACTCTGTACTCACTACTCTGCACTCACTACCCTGCACTCACTACTCTGCACTCACTACTCTGCACTCACTACTCTGCACTCACTACTCTGCACTCACTACTCTGCACTCACTACTCTGCACTCACTACTCTGCACTCACTACTCTGCACTCACTACTCACTACTCACTACTCACTACTCTGCACTCTGCACTCACTACTCACCACTCTGCACTCACTACTCACTACTCACTACTCACTACTCTGCACTCACTACTCACTACTCACTACTCTGCACTCACTACTCACTACTCTGCACTCACTACTCACTACTCTGCACTCACTACATACTACTCTGCACTCACTACTCTGCACTCACTACTCTGCACTCACTACTCTGCACTCACTACTCACTACTCTGCACTCACTACTCACTACTCTGCACTCTCCACTCTGCACTCACCACTCTGCACTCACCACTCTGCACTCACTACTCTGCACTCACTACTCACTACTCTGCACTCACTACTCACTACTCTGCACTCACTACTCTGCACTCACGACTCTGCACTCACTACTCTGCACTCACTACTCTGCACTCACTACCCTGCACTCACTACTTACTACTCTGCACTCACTAGTCTGCACTCACTACTCAATATTCTGCACTCACTACTCTGCACTCACTACTCTGCACTCACTACTCTGCACTCACTACCCTGCACTCACTACTCTGCACTCACTACTCTGCACTCACTACTCTGCACTCACTACTCTGCACTCACTACTCTGCACTCACTACACTACACTCACTACTCACTACTCTGCACTCACTACTCTGCACTCACTACTCTGCACTCACTACTCTGCACTCACTACTCACTACTCTGCACTCTGCACTCTGCACTCTGCACTCACTACTCACCACTCTGCACTCACTACTCACCACTCTGCACTCACTACTCACTACTCTGCACTCACTACTCACTACTCTGCACTCACTACTCTGCACTCACTACTCTGCACTCACTACTCTGCACTCTCCACTCTGCACTCTCCACTCTGCACTCTCCACTCTGCACTCTCCACTCTGCACTCACCACTCTGCACTCACCACTCTGCACTCACCACTCTGCACTCACGACTCTGCACTCACGACTCTGCACTCACCACTCTGCACTCACCACTCTGCACTCACGACTCTGCACTCACTACTCTGCACTCACTACTCTACACTCACTACTTACTACTCTGCACTCACTACTCTGCACTCACTACTCACTACTCTGCACTCACTACTCTGCACTCACTACTCTGCACTCACTACTCTGCACTCACTACTCTGCACTCACTACTTACTACTCTGCACTCACTACTCTGCACTCACTACTCACTACTCACTACTCTGCACTCACTACTCTGCACTCACTACTCTGCACTGACTATTCTGCACTGACTACTCTGCACTGACTACTCTGCACTGACTACTCTGCACTGACTACTCGGCACTCACGACTCTGCACTCACTACTCTGCACTCACTACTCACTACTCTGCACTCACTACTCACTACTCTGCACTCACTACTCTGCACTCACTACTCTGCACTCACTACTCTGCACTCACTACTCTGCACTCACTACTCACTACTCTGCACTCACTACTCACTACTCTGCACTCACTACTCTGCACTCACTACTCTGCACTCACTACTCTGCACTCACTACTCTGCACTCACTACTCACTACTCTGCACTCACTACTCTGCACTCACTACTCACTACTCTGCACTCACTGCTCTGCACTCACTACTCACTACTCTGCACTCACTACTCACTACTCTGCACTCACTACTCTGCACTCACTACTCACTACTCTGCACTCACCACTCTGCAATAACTACTCACTACTCTGCACTCACCACTCTGCACTCACCACTCTGCACTCACCACTCTACACTCACCACTCTGCACTCACCACTCTGCACTCACCACTCTGCACTCACCACTCTGCACTCACCACTCTGCACTCACCACTCTGCACTCACCACTCACTACTCACTACTCTGCACTCACTACTCTGCACTCACTACTCTGCACTCACTACTCACTACTCTGCACTCACTACTCTGCACTCACCACTCTGCACCCACTACCCTGCACTCACTACCCTGCACTCACCACTCTGCACTCACCACTGCACTCACCACTCTGCACTCACCACTCTGCACTCACCACTCTGCACTCACCACTCTGCACTCACCACTCACTACTCTGCACTCACTACTCACTACTCTGCACTCACTACTCTGCACTCACTACTCTGCACTCACTACTCTGCACTCACTACTCTGCACTCACTACTCTGCACTCACTACTCACTACTCACTACTCACTACTCACTACTCTGCACTCTGCACTCTGCACTCACTACTCTGCACTCACTACTCTGCACTCACTACTCTGCACTCACTACTCTGCACTCACTACTCTGCACTCACTACTCACTACTCTGCACTCACCACTCTGCACTCACCACTCACTACTCTGCACTCACTACTCACTACTCTGCACTCACTACTCTGCACTCACTACTCTGCACTCACTACTCTGCACTCACTACTCTGCACTCACTACTCTGCACTCACTACTCACTACTCACTACTCACTACTCTGCACTCTGCACTCTGCACTCACTACTCTGCACTCACTACTCTGCACTCACTACTCTGCACTCACTACTCTGCACTCTCCACTCTGCACTCTGCACTCTGCACTCTCCACTCTGCACTCACCACTCTGCACTCACCACTCTGCACTCACTACTCTGCACTCACCACTCTGCACTCACCACTCTGCACTCACTACTCTGCACTCACGACTCTGCACTCACTACTCTGCACTCACTACTCACTACTCACTACTCACTACTCACTACTCTGCACTCTGCACTCACTACTCACCACTCTGCACTCACTACTCACTATTCTGCACTCACTACTCACTACTCACTACTCACTACTCTGCACTCTGCACTCACCACTCTGCACTCACCACTCTGCACTCACCACTCTGCACTCACCACTCTGCACTCACTACTCACTACTCACTACTCACTACTATGCACTCTGCACTCTCCACTCTGCACTCTCCACTCTGCACTCACCACTCTGCACTCACCACTCTGCACTCACCACTCTGCACTCACCACTCTGCACTCACGACTCTGCACTCACGACTCTGCACTCACCACTCTGCACTCATGACTCTGCACTCACTACTCTGCACTCACTACTCTGCACTCACTACTTACTACTCTGCACTCACTACTCTGCACTCACTACTCACTACTCTGCACTCACTACTCTGCACTCACTACTCTGCACTCACTACTCTGCACTCACTACTCTGCACTCACTACTCTGCACTCACTACTTACTACTCTGCACTCACTACTCTGCACTCACTACTCACTACTCACTACTCTGCACTCACTACTCTGCACTGACTATTCTGCACTGACTACTCTGCACTGACTACTCTGCACTCACTACTCTGCACTCACTACTCTGCACTCACCACTCTGCACTCACCACTCTGCACTCACCACTCTGCACTCACCACTCACTACCCTGCACTCACTACTCTGCACTCACTACTCTGCACTCACTACTCTGCACTCACTACTCTGCACTCACTACTCTGCACTCACTACTCACTACTCTGCACTCACTACTCTGCACTCACTACTCACTACTCTGCACTCACTACTCACTACCCTGCACTCACTACTCTGCACTCACTACCCTGCACTCACTACTCTGCACTCACTACTCTGCACTCACTACTCTGCACTCACTACTCTGCACTCACTACTCTGCACTCACTACTCTGCACTCACTACTCTGCACTCACTACTCACTACTCACTACTCACTACTCTGCACTCTGCACTCTGCACTCACTACTCACCACTCTGCACTCACTACTCACTACTCACTACTCACTACTCTGCACTCACTACTCACTACTCACTACTCTGCACTCACTACTCACTACTCTGCACTCACTACTCACTACTCTGCACTCACTACATACTACTCTGCACTCACTACTCTGCACTCACTACTCTGCACTCACTACTCTGCACTCACTACTCACTACTCTGCACTCACTACTCACTACTCTGCACTCTCCACTCTGCACTCACCACTCTGCACTCACCACTCTGCACTCACTACTCTGCACTCACTACTCACTACTCTGCACTCACTACTCACTACTCTGCACTCACTACTCTGCACTCACGACTCTGCACTCACTACTCTGCACTCACTACTCTGCACTCACTACCCTGCACTCACTACTTACTACTCTGCACTCACTAGTCTGCACTCACTACTCACTATTCTGCACTCACTACTCTGCACTCACTACTCTGCACTCACTACTCTGCACTCACTACCCTGCACTCACTACTCTGCACTCACTACTCTGCACTCACTACTCTGCACTCACTACTCTGCACTCACTACTCTGCACTCACTACACTACACTCACTACTCACTACTCTGCACTCACTACTCTGCACTCACTACTCTGCACTCACTACTCTGCACTCACTACTCACTACTCTGCACTCTGCACTCTGCACTCACTACTCACCACTCTGCACTCACTACTCACCACTCTGCACTCACTACTCACTACTCACTACTCACTACTCACTACTCTGCACTCACTACTCACTACTCTGCACTCACTACTCTGCACTCACTACTCTGCACTCTCCACTCTGCACTCTCCACTCTGCACTCTCCACTCTGCACTCTCCACTCTGCACTCTCCACTCTGCACTCACCACTCTGCACTCACCACTCTGCACTCACCACTCTGCACTCACCACTCTGCACTCACGACTCTGCACTCACCACTCTGCACTCACCACTCTGCACTCACGACTCTGCACTCACTACTCTGCACTCACTACTCTACACTCACTACTTACTACTCTGCACTCACTACTCTGCACTCACTACTCACTACTCTGCACTCACTACTCTGCACTCACTACTCTGCACTCACTACTCTGCACTCACTACTCTGCACTCACTACTTACTACTCTGCACTCACTACTCTGCACTCACTACTCACTACTCACTACTCTGCACTCACTACTCTGCACTGACTATTCTGCACTGACTACTCTGCACTGACTATTCTGCACTGACTACTCTGCACTGACTACTCTGCACTGACTACTCTGCACTGACTACTCTGCACTGACTACTCTGCACTCACGACTCTGCACTCACTACTCTGCACTCACTACTCACTACTCTGCACTCACTACTCACTACTCTGCACTCACTACTCTGCACTCACTACTCTGCACTCACTACTCTGCACTCACTACTCTGCACTCACTACTCTGCACTCACTACTCACTACTCTGCACTCACTACTCACTACTCTGCACTCACTACTCTGCACTCACTACTCTGCACTCACTACTCTGCACTCACTACTCACTACTCTGCACTCACTACTCTGCACTCACTACTCACTACTCTGCACTCACTGCTCTGCACTCACTACTCACTACTCTGCACTCACTACTCACTACTCTGCACTCACTACTCTGCACTCACTACTCACTACTCTGCACTCACCACTCTGCAATAACTACTCACTACTCTGCACTCACTACTCTGCACTCACCACTCTGCACTCACCACTCTGCACTCACCACTCTACACTCACCACTCTGCACTCACCACTCTGCACTCACCACTCTGCACTCACCACTCTGCACTCACCACTCACTACTCACTACTCTGCACTCACTACTCTGCACTCACTACTCTGCACTCACTACTCACTACTCTGCACTCACTACTCTGCACTCACCACTCTGCACTCACTACCCTGCACTCACTACCCTGCACTCACCACTCTGCACTCACCACTCTGCACTCACCACTCTGCACTCACCACTCTGCACTCACCACTCTGCACTCACCACTCACTACTCTGCACTCACTACTCACTACTCTGCACTCACTACTCTGCACTCACTACTCTGCACTCACTACTCTGCACTCACTACTCTGCACTCACTACTCACTACTCACTACTCACTACTCACTACTCACTACTCTGCACTCTGCACTCTGCACTCACTACTCTGCACTCACTACTCTGCACTCACTACTCTGCACTCACTACTCTGCACTCTCCACTCTGCACTCTGCACTCTGCACTCTGCACTCTCCACTCTGCACTCACCACTCTGCACTCACCACTCTGCACTCACCACTCTGCACTCACTACTCTGCACTCACCACTCTGCACTCACCACTCTGCACTCACTACTCTGCACTCACTACTCACTACTCTGCACTCACTGCTCTGCACTCACTACTCACTACTCTGCACTCACTACTCACTACTCTGCACTCACTACTCTGCACTCACTACTCACTACTCTGCACTCACCACTCTGCAATAACTACTCACTACTCTGCACTCACCACTCTGCACTCACCACTCTGCACTCACCACTCTACACTCACCACTCTGCACTCACCACTCTGCACTCACCACTCTGCACTCACCACTCTGCACTCACCACTCACTACTCACTACTCTGCACTCACTACTCTGCACTCACTACTCTGCACTCACTACTCACTACTCTGCACTCACTACTCTGCACTCACCACTCTGCACTCACTACCCTGCACTCACTACCCTGCACTCACCACTCTGCACTCACCACTCTGCACTCACCACTCTGCACTCACCACTCTGCACTCACCACTCTGCACTCACCACTCACTACTCTGCACTCACTACTCACTACTCTGCACTCACTACTCTGCACTCACTACTCTGCACTCACTACTCTGCACTCACTACTCTGCACTCACTACTCACTACTCACTACTCACTACTCTGCACTCACTACTCACTACTCTGCACTCACTACTCACTACTCTGCACTCACTACTCACTACTCTGCACTCACCACTCTGCACTCACCACTCTGCACTCACCACTCTGCACTCACCACTCACTACTCACTACTCTGCACTCACTACTCTGCACTCACTACTCACTACTCACTACTCTGCACTCACTGCTCTGCACTCACTACTCACTACTCTGCACTCACTACTCACTACACTGCACTCACTACTCAATACTCTGCACTCACCACTCTGCACTCACCACTCTGCACTTACCACTCTGCACTCACCACTCTGCACTCACCACTCTGCACTCACCACTCTGCACTCACCACTCACTACTCTGCACTCACTACTCTGCACTCACTACTCACTACTCTGCACTCACTGCTCACTACTCACTACTCTGCACTCACTACTCTGCACTCACTACCCTGCACTCACTACCCTGCACTCACTACCCTGCACTTACTACTCTGCACTCACTACTCTGCACTCACTACTCTGCACTCACTACTCTGCACTCACTACTCTGCACTCACTACTCACTACCCTGCACTCACTACTCTGCACTCACTACTCTGCACTCACTACTCTGCACTCACTACTCACTACCCTGCACTCACTACTCTGCACTCACTACTCTGCACTCACTACTCTGCACTCACTACTCTGCACTAACTGCTCTGCACTCACTACTCACTACTCTGCACTCACTGCTCTGCACTCACTACTCACTACCCTGCACTCACTACCCTGCACTCACTACCCTGCACTCACTACTCTGCACTCACTACTCTGCACTCACTACTCTGCACTCACTACTCTGCACTCACTACTCTGCACTCACTACCCTGCACTCACTACTCTGCACTCACTACTCTGCACTCACTACTCACTACTCACTACTCTGCACTCACTGCTCTGCACTCACTACTCACTACTCTGCACTCACTACTCACTACTCTGCACTCACTACTCACTACTCTGCACTCACCACTCTGCACTCACCACTCTGCACTCACCACTCTGCACTCACCACTCACTACTCACTACTCTGCACTCACTACTCTGCACTCACTACTCACTACTCACTACTCTGCACTCACTGCTCTGCACTCACTACTCACTACTCTGCACTCACTACTCACTACACTGCACTCACTACTCAATACTCTGCACTCACCACTCTGCACTCACCACTCTGCACTCACCACTCTGCACTCACCACTCTGCACTCACCACTCTGCACTCACCACTCTGCACTCACCACTCACTACTCTGCACTCACTACTCTGCACTCACTACTTTGCACTCACTACTCTGCACTCACTACTCTGCACTCACTACTCTGCACTCACTACTCTGCACTCCCTACTCACTACTCACTACTCTGCACTCACTACTCTGCACTCACTACTCACTACTCTGCACTCACTACTCACTACTATGCACTCACTACTCACCACTCTGCACTCATCACTCTGCACTCTCCACTCTGCACTCACCACTCTGCACTCACCACTCTGCACTCACCACTCTGCACTCACTACTCTGCACTCACTACTCACTACTCACTACTCACTGCTCACTGCTCACTACTCACTACTCACTACTCACTACTCACTACTCTGCACTCTGCACTCTGCACTCACTACTCTGCACTCACTACTCTGCACTCACTACTCTGCACTCACCACTCTGCACTCACCACTCTGCACTCACTACTCTGCACTCACTACTCTGCACTCACTACTCTGCACTCACTACTCTGCACTCACTACTCTGCACTCACCACTCTGCACTCACCACTCTGCACTCACCACTCTGCACTCACCACTCACTACCCTGCACTCACTACTCTGCACTCACTACTCTGCACTCACTACTCTGCACTCACTACTCTGCACTCACTACTCACTACTCTGCACTCACTACTCTGCACTCACTACTCTGCACTCACTACTCACTACTCTGCACTCACTACTCTGCACTCACTACTCTGAACTCACTACTCTGCACTCACTACCCTGCACTCACTACTCTGCACTCACTACTCTGCACTCACTACTCTGCACTCACTACTCTGCACTCACTACTCTGCACTCACTACTCTGCACTCACCACTCACTACTCACTACTCACTACTCTGCACTCTGCACTCACTACTCACCACTCTGCACTCACTACTCACTACTCACTACTCTGCACTCACTACTCACTACTCTGCACTCACTACTCACTACTCTGCACTCACTACTCACTACTCTGCACTCACTACTCTGCACTCACTACTCTGCACTCACTACTCTGCACTCACTACTCACTACTCTGCACTCACTACTCACTACTCTGCACTCTCCACTCTGCACTCACCACTCTGCACTCACCACTCTGCACTCACTACTCTGCACTCACTACTCACTACTCTGCACTCACTACTCACTACTCTGCACTCACTACTCTGCACTCACGACTCTGCACTCACTACTCTGCACTCACTGCTCTGCACTCACTACTCTGCACTCACTACTTACTACTCTGCACTCACTAGTCTGCACTCACTACTCACTATTCTGCACTCACTACTCTGCACTCACTACTCTGCACTCACTACTCTGCACTCACTACCCTGCACTCACTACTCTGCACTCACTACTCTGCACTCACTACTCTGCACTCACTACTCTGCACTCACTACTCTGCACTCTGCACTCACTACTCACCACTCTGCACTCACTACTCACCACTCTGCACTCACTACTCACTACTCACTACTCACTACTCACTACTCTGCACTCACTACTCACTACTCTGCACTCACTACTCTGCACTCACTACTCTGCACTCACTACTCTGCACTCTCCACTCTGCACTCTCCACTCTGCACTCTCCACTCTGCACTCTCCACTCTGCACTCACCACTCTGCACTCACCACTCTGCACTCACCACTCTGCACTCACCACTCTGCACTCACGACTCTGCACTCACGACTCTGCACTCACCACTCTGCACTCATGACTCTGCACTCACTACTCTGCACTCACTACTCTGCACTCACTACTTACTACTCTGCACTCACTACTCTGCACTCACTACTCACTACTCTGCACTCACTACTCTGCACTCACTACTCTGCACTCACTACTCTGCACTCACTACTCTGCACTCACTACTTACTACTCTGCACTCACTACTCTGCACTCACTACTCACTACTCACTACTCTGCACTCACTACTCTGCACTGACTATTCTGCACTGACTACTCTGCACTGACTACTCTGCACTCACTACTCTGCACTCACTACTCTGCACTCACCACTCTGCACTCACCACTCTGCACTCACCACTCTGCACTCACCACTCACTACCCTGCACTCACTACTCTGCACTCACTACTCTGCACTCACTACTCTGCACTCACTACTCTGCACTCACTACTCTGCACTCACTACTCACTACTCTGCACTCACTACTCTGCACTCACTACTCACTACTCTGCACTCACTACTCACTACTCTGCACTCACTACTCTGTACTCACTACTCTGCACTCACTACCCTGCACTCACTACTCTGCACTCACTACTCTGCACTCACTACTCTGCACTCACTACTCTGCACTCACTACTCTGCACTCACTACTCTGCACTCACTACTCTGCACTCACTACTCACTACTCACTACTCTGCACTCTGCACTCACTACTCACCACTCTGCACTCACTACTCACTACTCACTACTCACTACTCTGCACTCACTACTCACTACTCACTACTCTGCACTCACTACTCACTACTCTGCACTCACTACTCACTACTCTGCACTCACTACATACTACTCTGCACTCACTACTCTGCACTCACTACTCTGCACTCACTACTCTGCACTCACTACTCACTACTCTGCACTCACTACTCACTACTCTGCACTCTCCACTCTGCACTCACCACTCTGCACTCACCACTCTGCACTCACTACTCTGCACTCACTACTCACTACTCTGCACTCACTACTCACTACTCTGCACTCACTACTCTGCACTCACGACTCTGCACTCACTACTCTGCACTCACTACTCTGCACTCACTACCCTGCACTCACTACTTACTACTCTGCACTCACTAGTCTGCACTCACTACTCACTATTCTGCACTCACTACTCTGCACTCACTACTCTGCACTCACTACTCTGCACTCACTACCCTGCACTCACTACTCTGCACTCACTACTCTGCACTCACTACTCTGCACTCACTACTCTGCACTCACTACTCTGCACTCACTACACTACACTCACTACTCACTACTCTGCACTCACTACTCTGCACTCACTACTCTGCACTCACTACTCTGCACTCACTACTCACTACTCTGCACTCTGCACTCTGCACTCTGCACTCACTACTCACCACTCTGCACTCACTACTCACCACTCTGCACTCACTACTCACTACTCACTACTCACTACTCTGCACTCACTACTCACTACTCTGCACTCACTACTCTGCACTCACTACTCTGCACTCACTACTCTGCACTCTCCACTCTGCACTCTCCACTCTGCACTCTCCACTCTGCACTCTCCACTCTGCACTCACCACTCTGCACTCACCACTCTGCACTCACCACTCTGCACTCACGACTCTGCACTCACGACTCTGCACTCACCACTCTGCACTCACCACTCTGCACTCACGACTCTGCACTCACTACTCTGCACTCACTACTCTACACTCACTACTTACTACTCTGCACTCACTACTCTGCACTCACTACTCACTACTCTGCACTCACTACTCTGCACTCACTACTCTGCACTCACTACTCTGCACTCACTACTCTGCACTCACTACTTACTACTCTGCACTCACTACTCTGCACTCACTACTCACTACTCACTACTCTGCACTCACTACTCTGCACTCACTACTCTGCACTGACTATTCTGCACTGACTACTCTGCACTGACTACTCTGCACTGACTACTCTGCACTGACTACTCGGCACTCACGACTCTGCACTCACTACTCTGCACTCACTACTCACTACTCTGCACTCACTACTCACTACTCTGCACTCACTACTCTGCACTCACTACTCTGCACTCACTACTCTGCACTCACTACTCTGCACTCACTACTCACTACTCTGCACTCACTACTCACTACTCTGCACTCACTACTCTGCACTCACTACTCTGCACTCACTACTCTGCACTCACTACTCTGCACTCACTACTCACTACTCTGCACTCACTACTCTGCACTCACTACTCACTACTCTGCACTCACTGCTCTGCACTCACTACTCACTACTCTGCACTCACTACTCACTACTCTGCACTCACTACTCTGCACTCACTACTCACTACTCTGCACTCACCACTCTGCAATACCTACTCACTACTCTGCACTCACCACTCTGCACTCACCACTCTGCACTCACCACTCTACACTCACCACTCTGCACTCACCACTCTGCACTCACCACTCTGCACTCACCACTCTGCACTCACCACTCTGCACTCACCACTCACTACTCACTACTCTGCACTCACTACTCTGCACTCACTACTCTGCACTCACTACTCACTACTCTGCACTCACTACTCTGCACTCACCACTCTGCACCCACTACCCTGCACTCACTACCCTGCACTCACCACTCTGCACTCACCACTGCACTCACCACTCTGCACTCACCACTCTGCACTCACCACTCTGCACTCACCACTCTGCACTCACCACTCACTACTCTGCACTCACTACTCACTACTCTGCACTCACTACTCTGCACTCACTACTCTGCACTCACTACTCTGCACTCACTACTCTGCACTCACTACTCTGCACTCACTACTCACTACTCACTACTCACTACTCACTACTCTGCACTCTGCACTCTGCACTCACTACTCTGCACTCACTACTCTGCACTCACTACTCTGCACTCACTACTCTGCACTCACTACTCTGCACTCACTACTCTGCACTCACTACTCACTACTCACTACTCACTACTCTGCACTCTGCACTCTGCACTCACTACTCTGCACTCACTACTCTGCACTCACTACTCTGCACTCACTACTCTGCACTCTCCACTCTGCACTCTGCACTCTGCACTCTCCACTCTGCACTCACCACTCTGCACTCACCACTCTGCACTCACTACTCTGCACTCACCACTCTGCACTCACCACTCTGCACTCACTACTCTGCACTCACGACTCTGCACTCACTACTCTGCACTCACTACTCACTACTCACTACTCACTACTCACTACTCTGCACTCTGCACTCACTACTCACCACTCTGCACTCACTACTCACTATTCTGCACTCACTACTCACTACTCACTACTCACTACTCTGCACTCTGCACTCACCACTCTGCACTCACCACACTGCACTCACCACTCTGCACTCACCACTCTGCACTCACTACTCACTACTCACTACTATGCACTCTGCACTCTCCACTCTGCACTCTCCACTCTGCACTCACCACTCTGCACTCACCACTCTGCACTCACCACTCTGCACTCACCACTCTGCACTCACGACTCTGCACTCACGACTCTGCACTCACCACTCTGCACTCATGACTCTGCACTCACTACTCTGCACTCACTACTCTGCACTCACTACTTACTACTCTGCACTCACTACTCTGCACTCACTACTCACTACTCTGCACTCACTACTCTGCACTCACTACTCTGCACTCACTACTCTGCACTCACTACTCTGCACTCACTACTCTGCACTCACTACTTACTACTCTGCACTCACTACTCTGCACTCACTACTCACTACTCACTACTCTGCACTCACTACTCTGCACTGACTATTCTGCACTGACTACTCTGCACTGACTACTCTGCACTCACTACTCTGCACTCACTACTCTGCACTCACCACTCTGCACTCACCACTCTGCACTCACCACTCTGCACTCACCACTCACTACCCTGCACTCACTACTCTGCACTCACTACTCTGCACTCACTACTCTGCACTCACTACTCTGCACTCACTACTCACTACTCTGCACTCACTACTCTGCACTCACTACTCACTACTCTGCACTCACTACTCACTACCCTGCACTCACTACTCTGCACTCACTACCCTGCACTCACTACTCTGCACTCACTACTCTGCACTCACTACTCTGCACTCACTACTCTGCACTCACTACTCTGCACTCACTACTCTGCACTCACTACTCTGCACTCACTACTCTGCACTCACTACTCACTACTCACTACTCACTACTCTGCACTCTGCACTCTGCACTCACTACTCACCACTCTGCACTCACTACTCACTACTCACTACTCACTACTCTGCACTCACTACTCACTACTCACTACTCTGCACTCACTACTCACTACTCTGCACTCACTACTCACTACTCTGCACTCACTACATACTACTCTGCACTCACTACTCTGCACTCACTACTCTGCACTCACTACTCTGCACTCACTACTCACTACTCTGCACTCACTACTCACTACTCTGCACTCTCCACTCTGCACTCACCACTCTGCACTCACCACTCTGCACTCACTACTCTGCACTCACTACTCACTACTCTGCACTCACTACTCACTACTCTGCACTCACTACTCTGCACTCACGACTCTGCACTCACTACTCTGCACTCACTACTCTGCACTCACTACCCTGCACTCACTACTTACTACTCTGCACTCACTAGTCTGCACTCACTACTCACTATTCTGCACTCACTACTCTGCACTCACTACTCTGCACTCACTACTCTGCACTCACTACCCTGCACTCACTACTCTGCACTCACTACTCTGCACTCACTACTCTGCACTCACTACTCTGCACTCACTACTCTGCACTCACTACACTACACTCACTACTCACTACTCTGCACTCACTACTCTGCACTCACTACTCTGCACTCACTACTCTGCACTCACTACTCACTACTCTGCACTCTGCACTCTGCACTCACTACTCACCACTCTGCACTCACTACTCACCACTCTGCACTCACTACTCACTACTCACTACTCACTACTCACTACTCTGCACTCACTACTCACTACTCTGCACTCACTACTCTGCACTCACTACTCTGCACTCTCCACTCTGCACTCTCCACTCTGCACTCTCCACTCTGCACTCTCCACTCTGCACTCTCCACTCTGCACTCACCACTCTGCACTCACCACTCTGCACTCACCACTCTGCACTCACCACTCTGCACTCACGACTCTGCACTCACCACTCTGCACTCACCACTCTGCACTCACGACTCTGCACTCACTACTCTGCACTCACTACTCTACACTCACTACTTACTACTCTGCACTCACTACTCTGCACTCACTACTCACTACTCTGCACTCACTACTCTGCACTCACTACTCTGCACTCACTACTCTGCACTCACTACTCTGCACTCACTACTTACTACTCTGCACTCACTACTCTGCACTCACTACTCACTACTCACTACTCTGCACTCACTACTCTGCACTGACTATTCTGCACTGACTACTCTGCACTGACTATTCTGCACTGACTACTCTGCACTGACTACTCTGCACTGACTACTCTGCACTGACTACTCTGCACTGACTACTCTGCACTCACGACTCTGCACTCACTACTCTGCACTCACTACTCACTACTCTGCACTCACTACTCACTACTCTGCACTCACTACTCTGCACTCACTACTCTGCACTCACTACTCTGCACTCACTACTCACTACTCTGCACTCACTACTCACTACTCTGCACTCACTACTCTGCACTCACTACTCTGCACTCACTACTCTGCACTCACTACTCACTACTCTGCACTCACTACTCTGCACTCACTACTCACTACTCTGCACTCACTGCTCTGCACTCACTACTCACTACTCTGCACTCACTACTCTACTCTGCACTCACTACTCTGCACTCACTACTCACTACTCTGCACTCACCACTCTGCAATAACTACTCACTACTCTGCACTCACCACTCTGCACTCACCACTCTGCACTCACCACTCTACACTCACCACTCTGCACTCACCACTCTGCACTCACCACTCTGCACTCACCACTCTGCACTCACCACTCACTACTCACTACTCTGCACTCACTACTCTGCACTCACTACTCTGCACTCACTACTCACTACTCTGCACTCACTACTCTGCACTCACCACTCTGCACTCACTACCCTGCACTCACTACCCTGCACTCACCACTCTGCACTCACCACTCTGCACTCACCACTCTGCACTCACCACTCTGCACTCACCACTCTGCACTCACCACTCACTACTCTGCACTCACTACTCACTACTCTGCACTCACTACTCTGCACTCACTACTCTGCACTCACTACTCTGCACTCACTACTCTGCACTCACTACTCACTACTCACTACTCACTACTCTGCACTCTGCACTCTGCACTCACTACTCTGCACTCACTACTCTGCACTCACTACTCTGCACTCACTACTCTGCACTCTCCACTCTGCACTCTGCACTCTGCACTCTGCACTCTCCACTCTGCACTCACCACTCTGCACTCACCACTCTGCACTCACTACTCTGCACTCACCACTCTGCACTCACCACTCTGCACTCACTACTCTGCACTCACGACTCTGCACTCACTACTCTGCACTCACTACTCACTACTCACTACTCACTACTCTGCACTCTGCACTCACTACTCACCACTCTGCACTCACTACTCACTATTCTGCACTCACTACTCACTACTCACTACTCACTACTCACTACTCTGCACTCTGCACTCACCACTCTGCACTCACCACTCTGCACTCACCACTCTGCACTCACTACTCACTACTCACTACTCACTACTATGCACTCTGCACTCACCACTCTGCACTCACCACTCTGCACTCACCACTCTGCACTCACCACTCTGCACTCACTACTCACTACTCACTACTCACTACTCACTACTCACTACTCACTACTCTGCACTCACTACTCACTACTCACTACTCACTACTCACTACTCTGCACTCACCACTCTGCACTCACCACTCTGCACTCACTACTCACTACTCACTACTCTGCACTCACTACTCACTACTCTGCACTCACTACTCACTATTCTGCACTCACCACTCTGCACTCTGCACTCTGCACTCTGCACTCTGCACTCTGCACTCACTACTCACCACTCTGCACTCACTACTCACCACTCTGCACTCACTACTCACTACTCACTACTCACTACTCTGTACTCACTACTCTGCACTCACTACCCTGTACTCACTACCCTGCACTCACTACTCTGCACTCACTACTCTGCACTCACTACTCACTACTCTGCACTCACTACTCTGCACTCACTACTCTGCACTCACTTCTCTGCACTCACGACTCTGCACTCACGACTCTGCACTCATGACTCTGCACTCACCACTCTGCACTCACTACTCTGCACTCACTACTCTGCACTCACCACTCTGCACTCACCACTCTGCACTCACCACTCTGCACTCACCACTCTGCACTCACCACTCTGCACTCACTACTCTGCATTCACTACTTACTACTCTGCACTCACTACTCTGCACTCACTACTCACTGCTCACTACTCTGCACTCACTACTCTGCACTCACTACTCTGCACTCACTACTCACTACTCTGCACTCACTACTCTGCACTCACTACTCACTACTCTGCACTCACTACTCTGCACTCACTACTCACTACTCTGCACTCACTACTCTGCACTCACTACTCTGCACTCACTACTCTGCACTCACTACCCTGCACTCACTACCCTGCACTCACTACCCTGCACTCACTACCCTGCACTCACTACTCTGCACTCACTACTCTGCACTCACTACTCTGCACTCACTACTCTGCACTCACTACTATGCACTCACTACTCACTACTCTGCACTCACTACTCACTACTCTGCACTCACTACTCACTACTCTGCACTCACTACTTACTACTCTGCACTCACTACTCTGCACTCACTGCTCACTACTCACTACTCTGCACTCACTACTCTGCACTCACTACTCTGCACTCACTACTCACTACTCTGCACTCACTACTCTGCACTCACTACTCACTACTCTGCACTCACTACTCTGCACTCACTACTCACTACTCTGCACTCACTACTCTGCACTCACTACTCTGCACTCACTACCCTGCACTCACTACCCTGCACTCACTACCCTGCACTTACTACTCTGCACTCACTACTCTGCACTCACTACTCTGCACTCACTACTCTGCACTCACTACTCTGCACTCACTACTCTGCACTCACTACTCACTACCCTGCACTCACTACTCTGCACTCACTACTCTGCACTCACTACTCTGCACTCACTACTCACTACCCTGCACTCACTACTCTGCACTCACTACTCTGCACTCACTACTCTGCACTCACTACTCTGCACTAACTGCTTGTTAGACAGAGACCTGGAGGGTCGGCCGAGCACAGTGATCGCACAGACAGGTAACTTCCCCCCCACAGATGGACACCACACAAAGATTATGGTAACACCTTTTATAGGCACTTCGGGTAGTGGAGTGGTACGATACAGGGCGATCAGGACACGATGATCCTCTCAATTCTAGTCTCTAGTAAGGGAAGGGGGTAGCGGGACAGTCTTGGTACCCACGGGGACGGGTGTGTAACGGTGATAGCTCACAATCCTCGAGCTCGGTGTTCGGATGGGTCAGACCGCGGCAGCGCCGGCCGGTCCCGCAGAGGTCGTAGGTGGCAACGGGCCGCGGCAGCGCCAGCAGGTCCCAACGAGGATGAAGGTTACAACGGGCCGCGGCAACGCCAGCAGGTCCCACGAGAATGCAGGTTGCAACGGGCCGCGGCAGCGCCAGCAGGTCCCACGAGGATGAAGGTTACAACGGGCCGCGGCAGCGCCAGCAGGTCCCACGAGAATGCAGGTTGCAGAGGGCCGCGGCAGCGCCAGCAGGTCCCACGAGGATGAAGGTTACAACGGGCCGCGGCAGCGCCAGCAGGTCCCACGAGAATGCAGGTTGCAGAGGGCCGCGGCAGCGCCAGCAGGTCCCACGAGGATGAAGGTTGCAGAGGGCCGCGGCAGCGCCAGCAGGCAGGACAATAGTTCACAAGGCAGGGCTGTGGCAGCGCCAACAGTCCGTCAAGGATGAGTTCGTCGTGGTGTCTCTCGACTCCAGGATACAACTGCCTTCCTGTCCTGGGGCTGCCTCAGTTATAGGTCTGGCGCCCTTTGATGTCCGGACCCTCGCTCTTGGAGGTTGGGAGGTCTGGGATGAGGGAGTCCAGACACCCAGCAGGGGGGTGGAGCCAGCGCCCGAGGAGGCTTGGGGTGCTCGGCACCTGGCGGGGGAGAGCCATCGACACTTCGTACTCCCATTGACCTGCCAAGTGGGCCGTTCACCTCCTGGGTGGAGGGTGGTGCCGGGATGTCGGGGCCTGGCCAGGCCCAGGGTTGGGGTCGGGCTGAGGCCGCGCGGCCGCGTGGTGCCGTGTCCAAGATGGCGGCTGATGGCGGCTGGGCCGGGCAATGGTGCTGACGGTGGCCCGGGCCCTATCCTGCGGGGAGGGAGCGAGCCCTTCATGTGGCCTGTCCAACATGCGTCCCCCCCAGCTGAAGGCGGGGAGAGTCACCCATCCTCTTGGGGACTTTCCTCGTCGAGGCGGAAAAAGCGGGACAGGCCATCCGCGTTGGCGTGGTCTTGGCCGGGTCGATGTTCCACAGTGAAGTCCATCCCCTGCAGGGAGATGGACCAACGTAGTAGTTTCGGGTTTTCCCCCCGCATCTGCATGAGCCATTGCAGGGGTCGATGATCGGTCTGGACCCGGAAGTGGGTGCCGAAGAGATAAGGCCGGAGCTTTTTGAGGGCCCACACCACGGCGAAGGCCTCCCTCTCGATGGTGCTCCAGCGTCGTTCTCGGGCCAGGAGCCGTCTGCTGATGAAAGCCACTGGCTGGTCAAGTCCTTCGGGGTTCAGCTGGGAAAGGACGGCCCCAACGCCATGGTCGGAGGCATCTGTTTGGACGATAAATTCCCGACTGTAGTCGGGGGCCTGGAGCACCGGGGCGGAGCACATGGAGGCCTTCAGCTTCTCGAAGGCCGCTTGACAGTCTGGGGTCCAGTTGACCTTCTTTGGTTGGTTTTTGGAGGTGAGTTCCGTGAGGGGCCCTACGATGCTGCCATAGTCCCTCACGAACCGTCGGTAGTAGCCTGTGAGTCCCAAGAAGGCGCGGACCTCGGTCTGGGTGACGGGGGACTGCCACGACTGGATGGCAGCGATCTTGAGTTGCAGAGGGGCCACCAGACCGCTTCCCACCTGGTGCCCGAGATAGGTCACGGACCCCTGGCCAATTTGGCATTTGCTGGCCTTGATCGTGAGGCCAGCTCGTTGGAGGGCCTGTAGCACCTCTCGGAGGTGGTGGAGGTGGTCGGACCAGTGGTGGCTGTACACAGCGATATCGTCCAGGTAGGCGGCGCTGAATCCTTCGAGTCCTGCCAGGACCTGGTTTACTAGCCGCTGAAAGGTTGCGGGGGCATTCTTCATGCCGAATGGTATGACCTTGAAGTGATAGTGGCCATCCGGGGTAGAGAATGCAGATCGTTCTTGGGCCCGGGGTGTGAGACCGATCTGCCAGTAGCCCGCTGTCAGGTCGAAGATGCTGAGGTAGCGGGCAGCTCCCATGCGGTCGATTAGTTCATCTGCTCGGGGGATGGGGTGTGCGTCTGTTCTGGTGACCGCATTCAAGCCCCGGTAGTCGACGCAGAACCGGAGCTCCGGCGTGGCGCCGGGGGCGGCCGCTTTGGGGACCAGTACCACTGGGCTGGCCCAGGGGCTGTCTGAGGGCTCGATGATCCCGAGTGTGAGCATCTTGGCCACCTCCTCTTGGATGCAGGCCCGTACCCGACTTGGTGCGCGGTAGGCCCGATGGCGGATAGGGGGACTGTCTCCAGTGTCCACGTCGTGTAAGCACCAGGGGGTGACTCCTGGGGTGAGGGAGAACAGGGTGGAGAACTGTAGCAGGAGGACTCGGCAGCCTTGGCGCTGTTCCAGGGTGAGGGCCTCCGAGAGTCGGACCCCGTCCACGGAGCCGTCCTTCTCCCGTGACCGTAGGAGGTCAGGGAGGGGTTCGGAGTCCTCCTCGGTTCCATTGTCGGTTGCCATCAGGAGGCTGAGTTCGGAGCGTACAAAGTGGGGTTTCAGTCTATTAGCGTGGAGGACCCGGAGAGGGTTTCGGGAAGATTCCATATCGATGAGGTAGGTGACAGGGCTCTTGCGCTCGATTACCTGGAAGGGCCCCGTCCATTTGTCTTGCAGGGCGCATGGTTCGGTGGGAGACATTACCCACACTTGTTGGCCGGGTTCAAATTCGATGGAGGAGGCATTTTGATCGTACCACCTTTTCATGTCCTCCTGACTGGCCTCCAGGTTTGCTTTGGCCATCTCTCTGAACCTTCTGGTCTGGTTGCGGAGGGTTAGGAGGTACTTGAAAACATCTGGAGGGTTCTTTAGAGGGGGCATTTCCCAGCCTTCTTTGACTAGGCTGAGCGGGCCTCGCACCGGGTGTCCATACAAGAGTTCGAAAGGGCTGAAGCCGAGGGACTTCTGGGGGACTTCTCGGTAGGCAAAGAGAAGGCACGGTAGTAGCACATCCCACTGGCGACGGAGGGGCTCTTCCAACCCCCCAATCATCCCTTTGAGCGTGCGGTTGAACCGCTCAACCAGTCCGTTCCCTTGAGGGTGATAGGGGGTCGTGAATCGGTAGGTGACCCCACACTGTTGCCAGAGGGACTTCATGTATTTTGAGATAAAGTTCGTACCCCTGTCGCTGACGACTTCCCGGGGAAAGCCCACTCGAGAGAAGATCCCCATCAAGGCTCGACCCACTACTGGGGCTGTTATCGTACGAAGGGGGACCGCCTCAGGATAGCGGGTAGCGTGATCCACCAGGACCAGGATGAAGCGATGTCCCTGTGCTGTTCGGGGGTCCAGGGGCCCCACAATGTCTATTCCCACCCTTTCGAACGGGGTGGTCACCACGGGGAATGGTTGTAGGGGTGCCTTGAGTTTGCGGCCGCTCTTCCCACTGGCCTGGCAGGTCGGGCAGGACCGGCAATGGTTGGATACGTCATTCCTCATTTTGGGCCAAAAAAAGTGAGTCACCAGGCGGTGGTAGGTCTTGTCTTGGCCCAGGTGCCCGGCCAGGGGGACATCATGGGCTAGGTTCAACAGGAAGTCTCTGAAGTGGAGGGGCACCACCAGCACTCGCCCGGCCCCCAGTTCTGCGATTTTCTGTTCGCTGTACAAGAGATCATTGTCCCAATAAACCCAGTGGGCCCCGGTGGTGTCTCCTTGGCTCTGGGCGAGCGCTTGCTGTCGCAATCCCTCGAGGGAGGGGCAGGTCTTTTGCTCCTGCCGGAATTGTTCCTGGGTGGGCCCCCCTTCTTGACGCCACTGAGCCAGGTCGGGAAGCTCGGGGGGCTGTGTGGACCCCTCTGGGGTGGGGTCCGGGTGGTCGGTCTGGAGGAAGTCTTCTTCTGGAGTGATCGAGGGCGGAGGTGCTGCCCATTCTGGTTCTTCTGGTCTAGGGATGGTGCGGGTGGCCATGGACCGGGTGGTTACGCATGCCCATTCCGGGAGACCCAACATCCCCAGATGCTCTCTTCTTTCCACAGCGGCCCACGGGGAGCTCTCGAGATCGTTCCCCAGGAGGCAGTCTACGGGGGCATCGTCACGGACGGTTACTTTCAGCATGCCGGACACTCCTCCCCATTCGAAGGGGACGCAGGCCATCCGACACAGGCTCTCCGAGTTATCTGCCGATCGGACGGGGCAAAGTACGTTTGGTAGGATTTGTTCTGGGGTCACCAGGTGACAGCGGACGGCCGTCACACTGGCCCCGGTGTCACGCAGGGCCTCGGCCTTGCGCCCATTGATGCTCACCCATTGGCTGTACTTCCGAGTGTTGGCGGGCAGGGGAGTCCGCGGGACCATGTCTCTTCCTCCCAGGCATGCCAGGGTCATGGCGGCGGGTTCCTACTCGAACTGCTCCGACTCATAGGTCTCCGTGTCTTCGGAGACTTGTTCTTCTCCCAGGGCGGCGGCCGCCATCTGGCGGGGCCCGGGGGCCTGGTTCTTCGGGCAGGTCGGGTCACTGGCATAGTGGCCGACTCGCTGGCACCGATGACACGTCACGTTAGCTCGGAACCCCGGGCGCATCGGGGGGTTTCCCCGGCCTGCTGGGGCCGGGGTGGCGTTAGTGGGTGCGGCCGGGGCGGCGTCTCTGCCCCGGCCCGGGCCTCCTCCTCCTCCCCGGGGGCGATGGTGACCTTGGTTGGTTCTGTTCTGCTCATTCGGCCCACTCCGGGCCACTCGGGTGCTCTCCCACCGGTCAGCCTCGGTGGCGAGCTGCCGGGGTTCAGTCAATTTACTGTCGAGGAGGTGCTGCCTGAGCTCGACAAAGCAGTTGTTGGAGAGGTGCTCCCATACAATGAGATTGAAGAGTTGTTCGTAAGTGGTTACGTTGTTCCCCTTGATCCACCCCTCGAAGGCTCGGCTGAAATAGTTCACGTATTCCAACCACGTCGTACCTGGGATCCGGGTGCAGTTGCGGAACCTCTGGCGGTACATTTCGGGTGTAAGTCCATATCGACTGAGGAGGGCGGCCTTCATGTGGTCATAGGACGTCATGTGATGGTCCGGAAGCTGCAGCAGGGCATCACGACCCTCGTTGACGAATCTCCCCCATAGACCGGCTCCCCAGTCACTTCGAGCGACCCGGTGGGCGGTCATGGCAATCTCATAGGCTTTGAACCACTGCTGTATGTCGTCGTTCCGGTGATATTCTCGGACCACATCCTTGGGGATGTGGACCTTCTGCTCGGTAGGACCCGGGGAGTGCGGTTGCTCGGGCACCCCTAGGTTTTTGTTCTGTTTGCGTATTTCTATCTCCGCTAGTTTGCACTCGTGCTCGTATGCCAGTCATTTTTCTTCGAGGTCTCTCTGTCTCTGTTTTTCCTCTCGCTCTTCTCTGAGCCGTAAGTGTTCTAAGTTTTTTTTTTTTTCCGCCAGTTTCAATTCTCCGTCTAATCTGAGTCGTGCCAAGTCTAACTCGTGTAATCTATTTTTTTCCCGCTCTTGGATCTCTTCATGGGAGGGGCCTGTTCTCCGTTCCTCCGTCCGGGTGGTGTTGACTTCCGGGGCTGCGGGGTCCCGGGGGGTTGCGGTATTTGTCTCTGTCCAGGCCTCTAGGGCGTTTTTGAAGTCTTCTTTTGTGCTTAGCCCGGTGGTAGCAATGCCTAAGTCCATGCAAAATTGTTTGAGCTCTCGGTGGTTGTATTCTTCCAGTTTTTCCATCTGGAACTTCTCCGCCGATCCGCTCTCTTTGGTCGTCATTGTGGTTTTAGTCGTAGGGTGAGTTACTGTCTGTACGGTACGCGTTGGTTCGGATCGCGCCGCTAGCCACCAATGTTAGACGGACATCCTGGAGGGTCGGCCGAGCACAGTGATCGCACAGACAGGTAACTTCCCCCCCC
Organism: Lissotriton helveticus; assembly: GCF_964261635.1. Lineage (NCBI taxonomy): Eukaryota > Metazoa > Chordata > Amphibia > Caudata > Salamandridae > Lissotriton > Lissotriton helveticus. The sequence goes on along the minus strand of NC_136073.1, from coordinate 701,496,487 downwards.
ACAGATGGACACCACACAAAGATTATGGTAACACCTTTTATAGGCACTTCGGGTAGTGGAGTGGTACGATACAGGGCGATCAGGACACGATGATCCTCTCAATTCTAGTCTCTAGTAAGGGAAGGGGGTAGCGGGACAGTCTTGGTACCCACGGGGACGGGTGTGTAACGGTGATAGCTCACAATCCTCGAGCTCGGTGTTCGGATGGGTCAGACCGCGGCAGCGCCGGCAGGTCCCGCAGAGGTCGTAGGTGGCAACGGGCCGCGGCAGCGCCAGCAGGTCCCAACGAGGATGAAGGTTACAACGGGCCGCGGCAGCGCCAGCAGGTCCCACGAGAATGCAGGTTGCAACGGGCCGCGGCAGCGCCAGCAGCTCCCACGAGGATGAAGGTTACAACGGGCCGCGGCAGCGCCAGCAGGTCCCACGAGAATGCAGGTTGCAGAGGGCCGCGGCAGCGCCAGCAGGTCCCACGAGGATGAAGGTTACAACGGGCCGCGGCAGCGCCAGCAGGTCCCACGAGAATGCAGGTTGCAGAGGGCCGCGGCAGCGCCAGCAGGTCCCACGAGGATGAAGGTTGCAGAGGGCCGCGGCAGCGCCAGCAGGCAGGACAATAGTTCACAAGGCAGGGCTGTGGCAGCGCCAACAGTCCGTCAAGGATGAGTTCGTCGTGGTGTCTCTCGACTCCAGGATACAACTGCCTTCCTGTCCTGGGGCTGCCTCAGTTATAGGTCTGGCGCCCTTTGATGTCCGGACCCTCGCTCTTGGAGGTCGGGAGGTCTGGGATGAGGGAGTCCAGACACCCAGCAGGGGGGTGGAGCCAGCGCCCGAGGAGGCTTGGGGTGCTCGGCACCTGGCGGGGGAGAGCCATCGACACTTCGTACTCCCATTGACCTGCCAAGTGGGCCGTTCACCTCCTGGGTGGAGGGTGGTGCCGGGATGTCGGGGCCTGGCCAGGCCCAGGGTTGGGGTCGGGCTGAGGCCGCGCGGCCGCGTGGTGCCGTGTCCAAGATGGCGGCTGATGGCGGCTGGGCCGGGCAATGGTGCTGACGGTGGCCCGGGCCCTATCCTGCGGGGAGGGAGCGAGCCCTTCATGTGGCCTGTCCAACACTGCTCTGCACTCACTACTCACTACTCTGCACTCACTGCTCTGCACTCACTACTCACTACCCTGCACTCACTACCCTGCACTCACTACTCTGCACTCACTACTCTGCACTCACTACTCTGCACTCACTACTCTGCACTCACTACCCTGCACTCACTACTCTGCACTCACTACTCTGCACTCACTACTCTGCACTCACTACTCTGCACTCACTACTCTGCACTCACTACTCTGCACTCACTACTCACTACTCACTACTCTGCACTCACTGCTCTGCACTCACTACTCACTACTCTGCACTCACTACTCACTACTCTGCACTGACTACTCACTACTCTGCACTCACTACTCACTACTCTGCACTCACTACTCACTACTCTGCACTCACCACTCTGCACTCACCACTCTGCACTCACCACTCTGCACTCACCACTCACTACTCACTACTCTGCACTCACTACTCTGCACTCACTACTCACTACTCACTACTCTGCACTCACTGCTCTGCACTCACTACTCACTACTCTGCACTCACTACTCACTACACTGCACTCACTACTCAATACTCTGCACTCACCACTCTGCACTCACCACTCTGCACTCACCACTCTGCACTCACCACTCTGCACTCACCACTCTGCACTCACCACTCTGCACTCACCACTCACTACTCTGCACTCACTACTCTGCACTCACTACTCACTACTCTGCACTCACTACTCACTACTCTGCACTCACTACTCTGCACTCACTACCCTGCACTCACTACCCTGCACTCACTACCCTGCACTTACTACTCTGCACTCACTACTCTGCACTCACTACTCTGCACTCACTACTCTGCACTCACTACTCTGCACTCACTACTCTGCACTCACTACTCTGCACTCACTACTCACTACCCTGCACTCACTACTCTGCACTCACTACTCTGCACTCACTACTCTGCACTCACTACTCACTACCCTGCACTCACTACTCTGCACTCACTACTCTGCACTCACTACTCTGCACTCACTACTCTGCACTAACTGCTCTGCACTCACTACTCACTACTCTGCAATCACTGCTCTGCACTCACTACTCACTACCCTGCACTCACTACCCTGCACTCACTACTCTGCACTCACTACTCTGCACTCACTACTCTGCACTCACTACTCTGCACTCACTACCCTGCACTCACTACTCTGCACTCACTACTCTGCACTCACTACTCTGCACTCACTACTCTGCACTCACTACTCACTACTCACTACTCTGCACTCACTACTCTGCACTCACTACTCACTACTCTGCACTCACTACTCACTACTCTGCACTCACTACTCTGCACTCACTACTCACTACTCTGCACTCACCACTCTGCACTCACCACTCTGCACTCACCACTCACTACTCACTACTCTGCACTCACTACTCTGCACTCACTACTCACTACTCTGCACTCACTGCTCTGCACTCACTACTCACTACTCTGCACTCACTACTCACTACACTGCACTCACTACTCACTACTCTGCACTCACTACTTTGCACTCACTACTCTGCACTCACTACTCACTACTCTGCACTCACTACTCTGCACTCACTACTCTGCACTCCCTACTCACTACTCACTACTCTGCACTCACTACTCTGCACTCACTACTCACTACTCTGCACTCACTACTCACTACTCTGCACTCACTACTCTGCACTCACTACTCTGCACTCACTACTCACTACTCACTACTCTGCACTCTCCACTCTGCACTCACCACTCTGCACTCGCCACTCTGCACTCACCACTCCGCACTCACTACTCTGCACTCACTACTCACTACTCACTGCTCACTGCTCACTACTCACTACTCACTACTCACTACTCACTACTCACTACTCACTACTCACTACTCTGCACTCTGCACTCTGCACTCACTACTCTGCACTCACTACTCTGCACTCACTACTCTGCACTCACCACTCTGCACTCACCACTCTGCACTCACTACTCTGCACTCACTACTCTGCACTCACTACTCTGCACTCACTACTCTGCACTCACCACTCTGCACTCACCACTCTGCACTCACCACTCTGCACTCACCACTCACTACCCTGCACTCACTACTCTGCACTCACTACTCTGCACTCACTACTCTGCACTCACTACTCTGCACTCACTACTCTGCACTCACTACTCACTACTCTGCACTCACTACTCTGCACTCACTACTCTGCACTCACTACTCACTACTCTGCACTCACTACTCACTACTCTGCACTCACTACTCTGTACTCACTACTCTGCACTCACTACCCTGCACTCACTACTCTGCACTCACTACTCTGCACTCACTACTCTGCACTCACTACTCTGCACTCACTACTCTGCACTCACTACTCTGCACTCACTACTCTGCACTCACCACTCACTACTCACTACTCACTACTCTGCACTCTGCACTCACTACTCACCACTCTGCACTCACTACTCACTACTCACTACTCACTACTCTGCACTCACTACTCACTACTCTGCACTCACTACTCACTACTCTGCACTCACTACTCACTACTCTGCACTCACTACTCACTACTCTGCACTCACTACTCTGCACTCACTACTCTGCACTCACTACTCTGCACTCACTACTCTGCACTCACTACTCACTACTCACTACTCTGCACTCTCCACTCTGCACTCACCACTCTGCACTCACCACTCTGCACTCACTACTCTGCACTCACTACTCACTACTCTGCACTCACTACTCACTACTCTGCACTCACTACTCTGCACTCACGACTCTGCACTCACTACTCTGCACTCACTACTCTGCACTCACTACTCTACACTCACTACTTACTACTCTGCACTCACTAGTCTGCACTCACTATTCTGCACTCACTACTCTGCACTCACTACTCTGCACTCACTACTCTGCACTCACTACCCTGCACTCACTACTCTGCACTCACTACTCTGCACTCACTACTCTGCACTCACTACTCTGCACTCACTACTCTGCACTCACTACTCTACACTCACTACTCCCTACTCTGCACTCACTACTCTGCACTCACTACTCTGCACTCACTACTCTGCACTCACTACTCACTACTCTGCACTCTGCACTCACTACTCACCACTCTGCACTCACTACTCACCACTCTGCACTCACTACTCACTACTCACTACTCACTACTCACTACTCTGCACTCACTACTCACTACTCTGCACTCACTACTCTGCACTCACTACTCTGCACTCACTACTCTGCACTCTCCACTCTGCACTCTCCACTATGCACTCTCCACTCTGCACTCTCCACTCTGCACTCTCCACTCTGCACTCTCCACTCTGCACTCACCACTCTGCACTCACCACTCTGCACTCACCACTCTGCACTCACGACTCTGCACTCACGACTCTGCACTCACCACTCTGCACTCACCACTCTGCACTCACCACTCTGCACTCACGACTCTGCACTCACTACTCTGCACTCACTACTCTGCACTCACTACTTACTACTCTGCACTCACTACTCTGCACTCACTACTCACTACTCTGCACTCACTACTCTGCACTCACTACTCTGCACTCACTACTCTGCACTCACTACTCTGCACTCACTACTTACTACTCTGCACTCACTACTCTGCACTCACTACTCACTACTCTGCACTCACTACTCTGCACTGACTATTCTGCACTGACTACTCTGCACTGACTACTCTGCACTCACTACTCTGCACTCACTACTCTGCACTCACCACTCTGCACTCACCACTCTGCACTCACCACTCTGCACTCACCACTCTGCACTCACCACTCACTACCCTGCACTCACTACTCTGCACTCACTACTCTGCACTCACTACTCTGCACTCACTACTCTGCACTCACTACTCACTACTCTGCACTCACTACTCTGCACTCACTACTCACTACTCTGCACTCACTACTCACTACTCTGCACTCACTACTCTGTACTCACTACTCTGCACTCACTACCCTGCACTCACTACTCTGCACTCACTACTCTGCACTCACTACTCTGCACTCACTACTCTGCACTCACTACTCTGCACTCACTACTCTGCACTCACTACTCACTACTCACTACTCACTACTCTGCACTCTGCACTCTGCACTCACTACTCACCACTCTGCACTCACTACTCACTACTCACTACTCACTACTCTGCACTCACTACTCACTACTCTGCACTCACTACTCACTACTCTGCACTCACTACTCACTACTCTGCACTCACTACTCTGCACTCACTACTCTGCACTCACTACTCTGCACTCACTACTCACTACTCTGCACTCACTACTCACTACTCTGCACTCTCCACTCTGCACTCACCACTCTGCACTCACCACTCTGCACTCACTACTCTGCACTCACTACTCACTACTCTGCACTCACTACTCACTACTCTGCACTCACTACTCTGCACTCATGACTCTGCACTCACTACTCTGCACTCACTACTCTGCACTCACTACTCTGCACTCACTACTTACTACTCTGCACTCACTAGTCTGCACTCACTACTCACTATTCTGCACTGACTACTCTGCACTCACTACTCTGCACTCACTACTCTGCACTCACTACCCTGCACTCACTACTCTGCACTCACTACTCTGCACTCACTACTCTGCACTCACTACTCTGCACTCACTACTCTACACTCACTACTCACTACTCTGCACTCACTACTCTGCACTCACTACTCTGCACTCACTACTCTGCACTCACTACTCACTACTCTGCACTCTGCACTCTGCACTCACTACTCACCACTCTGCACTCACTACGCACCACTCTGCACTCACTACTCACTACTCACTACTCACTACTCACTACTCTGCACTCACTACTCACTACTCTGCACTCACTACTCTGCACTCACTACTCTGCACTCACTACTCTGCACTCTCCACTCTGCACTCTCCACTCTGCACTCTCCACTCTGCACTCTCCACTCTGCACTCTCCACTCTGCACTCACCACTCTGCACTCACCACTCTGCACTCACCACTCTGCACTCACCACTCTGCACTCACCACTCTGCACTCACCACTCTGCACTCACGACTCTGCACTCACTACTCTGCACTCACTACTCTGCACTCACTACTTACTACTCTGCACTCATTACTCTGCACTCACTACTCACTACTCTGCACTCACTACTCTGCACTCACTACTCTGCACTCACTACTCTGCACTCACTACTCTGCACTCACTACTTACTACTCTGCACTCACTACTCTGCACTCACTACTCACTACTCACTACTCTGCACTCACTACTCTGCACTGACTATTCTGCACTGACTACTCTGCACTGACTACTCTGCACTGACTACTCTGCACTGACTACTCTGCACTCACGACTCTGCACTCACTACTCTGCACTCACTACTCACTACTCTGCACTCACTACTCACTACTCTGCACTCACTACTCTGCACTCACTACTCTGCACTCACTACTCTGCACTCACTACTCTGCACTCACTACTCTGCACTCACTACTCTGCACTCACTACTCTGCACTCACTACTCACTACTCTGCACTCACTACTCTGCACTCACTACTCTGCACTCACTACTCTGCACTCACTACTCACTACTCTGCACTCACTACTCTGCACTCACTACTCACTACTCTGCACTCACTGCTCTGCACTCACTACTCACTACTCTGCACTCACTACTCACTACTCTGCACTCACTACTCTGCACTCACTACTCACTACTCTGCACTCACCACTCTGCACTAACTACTCACTACTCTGCACTCACCACTCTGCACTCACCACTCTGCACTCACCACTCTACACTCACCACTCTGCACTCACCACTCTGCACTCACCACTCTGCACTCACCACTCTGCACTCACCACTCTGCACTCACCACTCACTACTCACTACTCTGCACTCACTACTCTGCACTCACTACTCTGCACTCACTACTCACTACTCTGCACTCACTACTCTGCACTCACCACTCTGCACTCACTACCCTGCACTCACTACCCTGCACTCACCACTCTGCACTCACCACTCTGCACTCACCACTCTGCACTCACCACTCTGCACTCACCACTCTGCACTCACCACTCTGCACTCACCACTCACTACTCTGCACTCACTACTCACTACTCTGCACTCACTACTCTGCACTCACTACTCTGCACTCACTATTCTGCACTCACTACTCTGCACTCACTACTCACTACTCACTACTCACTACTCACTACTCTGCACTCACTACTCTGCACTCACTACTCTGCACTCACTACTCTGCACTCACTACTCTGCACTCTCCACTCTGCACTCTGCACTCTCCACTCTGCACTCACCACTCTGCACTCACCACTCTGCACTCACTACTCTGCACTCACCACTCTGCACTCACCACTCTGCACTCACTACTCTGCACTCACGACTCTGCACTCACTACTCTGCACTCACTACTCACTACTCACTACTCACTACTCTGCACTCTGCACTCACCACTCTGCACTCACTACTCACCACTCTGCACTCACTACTCACTATTCTGCACTCACTACTCACTACTCTGCACTCACTACCCTGCACTCACTACCCTGCACTCACTACCCTGCACTTACTACTCTGCACTCACTACTCTGCACTCACTACTCTGCACTCACTACTCTGCACTCACTACTCTGCACTCACTACTCTGCACTCACTACTCTGCACTCACTACTCACTACCCTGCACTCACTACTCTGCACTCACTACTCTGCACTCACTACTCTGCACTCACTACTCACTACCCTGCACTCACTACTCTGCACTCACTACTCTGCACTCACTACTCTGCACTCACTACTCTGCACTAACTGCTCTGCACTCACTACTCACTACTCTGCAATCACTGCTCTGCACTCACTACTCACTACCCTGCACTCACTACCCTGCACTCACTACTCTGCACTCACTACTCTGCACTCACTACTCTGCACTCACTACTCTGCACTCACTACCCTGCACTCACTACTCTGCACTCACTACTCTGCACTCACTACTCTGCACTCACTACTCACTACTCTGCACTCACTACTCTGCACTCACTACTCACTACTCTGCACTCACTACTCACTACTCTGCACTCACTACTCACTACTCTGCACTCACTACTCTGCACTCACTACTCACTACTCTGCACTCACCACTCTGCACTCACCACTCTGCACTCACCACTCACTACTCACTACTCTGCACTCACTACTCTGCACTCACTACTCACTACTCACTACTCTGCACTCACTGCTCTGCACTCACTACTCACTACTCTGCACTCACTACTCACTACACTGCACTCACTACTCACTACTCTGCACTCACTACTTTGCACTCACTACTCTGCACTCACTACTCACTACTCTGCACTCACTACTCTGCACTCCCTACTCACTACTCACTACTCTGCACTCACTACTCTGCACTCACTACTCACTACTCTGCACTCACTACTCACTACTATGCACTCACTACTCACCACTCTGCACTCATCACTCTGCACTCTCCACTCTGCACTCACCACTCTGCACTCGCCACTCTGCACTCACCACTCCGCACTCACTACTCTGCACTCACTACTCACTACTCACTGCTCACTGCTCACTACTCACTACTCACTACTCACTACTCACTACTCACTACTCACTACTCTGCACTCTGCACTCTGCACTCACTACTCTGCACTCACTACTCTGCACTCACTACTCTGCACTCACCACTCTGCACTCACCACTCTGCACTCACTACTCTGCACTCACTACTCTGCACTCACTACTCTGCACTCACTACTCTGCACTCACCACTCTGCACTCACCACTCTGCACTCACCACTCTGCACTCACCACTCACTACCCTGCACTCACTACTCTGCACTCACTACTCTGCACTCACTACTTTGCACTCACTACTCTGCACTCACTACTCTGCACTCACTACTCACTACTCTGCACTCACTACTCTGCACTCACTACTCTGCACTCACTACTCACTACTCTGCACTCACTACTCACTACTCTGCACTCACTACTCTGTACTCACTACTCTGCACTCACTACCCTGCACTCACTACTCTGCACTCACTACTCTGCACTCACTACTCTGCACTCACTACTCTGCACTCACTACTCTGCACTCACTACTCTGCACTCACTACTCTGCACTCACCACTCACTACTCACTACTCACTACTCTGCACTCTGCACTCACTACTCACCACTCTGCACTCACTACTCACTACTCACTACTCACTACTCTGCACTCACTACTCACTACTCTGCACTCACTACTCACTACTCTGCACTCACTACTCACTACTCTGCACTCACTACTCACTACTCTGCACTCACTACTCTGCACTCACTACTCTGCACTCACTACTCTGCACTCACTACTCTGCACTCACTACTCACTACTCACTACTCTGCACTCTCCACTCTGCACTCACCACTCTGCACTCACCACTCTGCACTCACTACTCTGCACTCACTACTCACTACTCTGCACTCACTACTCTGCACTCACGACTCTGCACTCACTACTCTGCACTCACTACTCTGCACTCACTACTCTGCACTCACTACTTACTACTCTGCACTCACTAGTCTGCACTCACTACTCACTATTCTGCACTCACTACTCTGCACTCACTACTCTGCACTCACTACTCTGCACTCACTACCCTGCACTCACTACTCTGCACTCACTACTCTGCACTCACTACTCTGCACTCACTACTCTGCACTCACTACTCTGCACTCACTACTCTACACTCACTACTCCCTACTCTGCACTCACTACTCTGCACTCACTACTCTGCACTCACTACTCTGCACTCACTACTCACTACTCTGCACTCTGCACTCACTACTCACCACTCTGCACTCACTACTCACCACTCTGCACTCACTACTCACTACTCACTACTCACTACTCACTACTCTGCACTCACTACTCACTACTCTGCACTCACTACTCTGCACTCACCACTCTGCACTCACCACTCTGCACTCACCACTCACTACCCTGCACTCACTACTCACTACTCACTACTCACTACTCACTACTCTGCACTCACTACTCACTACTCTGCACTCACCACTCTGCACTCACCACTCTGCACTCACCACTCTGCACTCACCACTCACTACCCTGCACTCACTACTCTGCACTCACTACTCTGCACTCACTACTCTGCACTCACTACTCTGCACTCACTACTCTGCACTCACTACTCACTACTCTGCACTCACTACTCTGCACTCACTACTCACTACTCTGCACTCACTACTCACTACTCTGCACTCACTACTCTGTACTCACTACTCTGCACTCACTACCCTGCACTCACTACTCTGCACTCACTACTCTGCACTCACTACTCTGCACTCACTACTCTGCACTCACTACTCTGCACTCACTACTCTGCACTCACTACTCACTACTCACTACTCACTACTCTGCACTCTGCACTCTGCACTCACTACTCACCACTCTGCACTCACTACTCACTACTCACTACTCACTACTCTGCACTCACTACTCACTACTCTGCACTCACTACTCACTACTCTGCACTCACTACTCACTACTCTGCACTCACTACTCTGCACTCACTACTCTGCACTCACTACTCTGCACTCACTACTCACTACTCTGCACTCACTACTCTGCACTCTCCACTCTGCACTCACCACTCTGCACTCACCACTCTGCACTCACTACTCTGCACTCACTACTCACTACTCTGCACTCACTACTCACTACTCTGCACTCACTACTCTGCACTCACGACTCTGCACTCACTACTCTGCACTCACTACTCTGCACTCACTACTCTGCACTCACTACTTACTACTCTGCACTCACTAGTCTGCACTCACTACTCACTATTCTGCACTCACTACTCTGCACTCACTACTCTGCACTCACTACTCTGCACTCACTACCCTGCACTCACTACTCTGCACTCACTACTCTGCACTCACTACTCTGCACTCACTACTCTGCACTCACTACTCTGCACTCACTACTCTACACTCACTACTCACTACTCTGCACTCACTACTCTGCACTCACTACTCTGCACTCACTACTCTGCACTCACTACTCACTACTCTGCACTCTGCACTCTGCACTCACTACTCACCACTCTGCACTCACTACGCACCACTCTGCACTCACTACTCACTACTCACTACTCACTACTCACTACTCTGCACTCACTACTCACTACTCTGCACTCACTACTCTGCACTCACTACTCTGCACTCACTACTCTGCACTCTCCACTCTGCACTCTCCACTCTGCACTCTCCACTCTGCACTCTCCACTCTGCACTCTCCACTCTGCACTCACCACTCTGCACTCACCACTCTGCACTCACCACTCTGCACTCACCACTCTGCACTCACCACTCTGCACTCACCACTCTGCACTCACCACTCTGCACTCACGACTCTGCACTCACTACTCTGCACTCACTACTCTGCACTCACTACTCTGCACTCACTACTTACTACTCTGCACTCACTACTCTGCACTCACTACTCACTACTCTGCACTCACTACTCTGCACTCACTACTCTGCACTCACTACTCTGCACTCACTACTCTGCACTCACTACTCTGCACTCACTACTTACTACTCTGCACTCACTACTCTGCACTCACTACTCACTACTCACTACTCTGCACTCACTACTCTGCACTGACTATTCTGCACTGACTACTCTGCACTGACTACTCTGCACTGACTACTCTGCACTGACTACTCTTCACTCACGACTCTGCACTCACTACTCTGCACTCACTACTCACTACTCTGCACTCACTACTCACTACTCTGCACTCACTACTCTGCACTCACTACTCTGCACTCACTACTCTGCACTCACTACTCTGCACTCACTACTCTGCACTCACTACTCTGCACTCACTACTCTGCACTCACTACTCTGCACTCACTACTCTGCACTCACTACTCACTACTCTGCACTCACTACTCTGCACTCACTACTCTGCACTCACTACTCTGCACTCACTACTCACTACTCTGCACTCACTACTCTGCACTCACTACTCACTACTCTGCACTCACTGCTCTGCACTCACTACTCACTACTCTGCACTCACTACTCACTACTCTGCACTCACTACTCTGCACTCACTACTCACTACTCTGCACTCACCACTCTGCACTAACTACTCACTACTCTGCACTCACCACTCTGCACTCACCACTCTGCACTCACCACTCTACACTCACCACTCTGCACTCACCACTCTGCACTCACCACTCTGCACTCACCACTCTGCACTCACCACTCTGCACTCACCACTCACTACTCACTACTCTGCACTCACTACTCTGCACTCACTACTCTGCACTCACTACTCACTACTCTGCACTCACTACTCTGCACTCACCACTCTGCACTCACTACCCTGCACTCACTACCCTGCACTCACCACTCTGCACTCACCACTCTGCACTCACCACTCTGCACTCACCACTCTGCACTCACCACTCACTACTCTGCACTCACTACTCTGCACTCACTACTCTGCACTCACTACTCTGCACTCACTATTCTGCACTCACTACTCTGCACTCACTACTCACTACTCACTACTCACTACTCACTACTCTGCACTCACTACTCTGCACTCACTACTCTGCACTCACTACTCTGCACTCACTACTCTGCACTCTCCACTCTGCACTCTGCACTCTCCACTCTGCACTCACCACTCTGCACTCACCACTCTGCACTCACTACTCTGCACTCACCACTCTGCACTCACCACTCTGCACTCACTACTCTGCACTCACGACTCTGCACTCACTACTCTGCACTCACTACTCACTACTCACTACTCACTACTCTGCACTCTGCACTCACCACTCTGCACTCACTACTCACCACTCTGCACTCACTACTCACTATTCTGCACTCACTACTCACTACTCACTACTCACTACTCTGCACTCTGCACTCACCACTCTGCACTCACCACTCTGCACTCACCACTCTGCACTCACCACTCTGCACTCACTACTCACTACTCACTACTCTGCACTCACCACTCTGCACTCACCACTCTGCACTCACCACTCTGCACTCACCACTCTGCACTCACTACTCACTACTCACTACTCACTACTCACTACTCACTACTCACTACTCTGCACTCACTACTCTGCACTCACTACTCACTACTCACTACTCACTACTCACTACTCTGCACTCACCACTCTGCACTCACCACTCTGCACTCACTACTCACTACTCACTACTCTGCACTCACTACTCACTACTCTGCACTCACTACTCACTATTCTGCACTCACCACTCTGCACTCTGCACTCTGCACTCTGCACTCACTACTCACCACTCTGCACTCTGCACTCACCACTCTGCACTCACTACTCTGCACTCACTACTTACTACTCTGCACTCACGACTCTGCACTCACTACTCACTACTCTGCACTCACTACTCTGCACTCACTACTCTGCACTCACTACTCTGCACTCACTACTCTGTACTCACTACTCTGCACTCACTACCCTGTACTCACTACCCTGCACTCACTACTCTGCACTCACTACTCACTACTCTGCACTCACTACTCTGCACTCACTACTCACTACTCTGCACTCACTTCTCTGCACTCACGACTCTGCACTCATGACTCTGCACTCACGACTCTGCACTCACTACTCTGCACTCACTACTCTGCACTCACTACTCTGCACTCACCACTCTGCACTCACCACTCTGCACTCACCACTCTGCACTCACCACTCTGCACTCACTACTCTGCATTCACTACTTACTACTCTGCACTCACTACTCTGCACTCACTACTCACTGCTCACTACTCTGCACTCACTACTCTGCACTCACTACTCTGCACTCACTACTCACTACTCTGCACTCACTACTCTGCACTCACTACTCACTACTCTGCACTCACTACTCTGCACTCACTACTCACTACTCTGCACTCACTACTCTGCACTCACTACTCTGCACTCACTACCCTGCACTCACTACCCTGCACTCACTACTCTGCACTCACTACTCTGCACTCACTACTCTGCACTCACTACTCTGCACTCACTACTGTGCACTCACTACTCACTACTCTGCACTCACTACTCACTACTCTGCACTCACTACTCACTACTCTGCACTCACTACTTACTACTCTGCACTCACTACTCTGCACTCACTACTCACTACTCACTACTCTGCACTCACTACTCTGCACTCACTACTCTGCACTCACTACTCACTACTCTGCACTCACTACTCTGCACTCACTACTCACTACTCTGCACTCACTACTCTGCACTCACTACTCACTACTCTGCACTCACTACTCTGCACTCACTACTCTGCACTCACTACCCTGCACTCACTACCCTGCACTCACTACCCTGCACTTACTACTCTGCACTCACTACTCTGCACTCACTACTCTGCACTCACTACTCTGCACTCACTACTCTGCACTCACTACTCTGCACTCACTACTCACTACCCTGCACTCACTACTCTGCACTCACTACTCTGCACTCACTACTCTGCACTCACTACTCACTACCCTGCACTCACTACTCTGCACTCACTACTCTGCACTCTTTTTTTTTTTTTATTATTTCTTTATTTCGGCCGACGGCCATAAAAGACACACATATATACATTCATTAACTCATATATCATAACAAGATACGTGCATCAAATCATTTAAGACAATAATTTCAATAATAAGGTGCAAAATTAATTTTCACCAATTAAATCATAAGCATCATTCATTTAGCAGGGAAGTACAGTTTTTAGCAGCAAGGTTTAATTACGGAACCTCCTGAGGCACAGCCGGGAGCAGTTAGAACTTTGCGCAGCTCTTCATTTTAAAAGTGCATTTCTGTGTTTTTAACCTGCACCCACCTTCACTTCCTGACACACGAGTACAGTGTGCAGGTACCCTTCTGCAGCAAAAACGAGCGCTAGAAACGGGCGAGAATCGCCGATCCACTTCTCCCGCCATTGTCCTCGTTGCGACAGGGACACGCCCACTTCGAGGCCACGCCCCCTCACTTTATACATGTGTAACTACCGGAAGCGCAGCGGACGAGCGCAGCGGGCGCGCCGATTGCGCGCCGAAGGCGCGCTTAAGGCAAGCTCGTCTGCGCTCGTCCGCGATCATGACGCGACCGGGGCCGGTTCCCTTGCCCGATTCATCAGCACTACCCCCACAATCCATTCTCGGACCATGTTGCTTTCTCTGAGACCCCCTCCCTGCCCCACCTGCCTCTGGTCTATCCCGGACGCCCAGAGCCACATTTACGTATGTGAAACCTGCCAGTTCTCACTACCCTCTCTGGACTCAACTCTTGGCCCGGCCCTCGCTCGGTGCTCTGCTTCCTCCCATGGAGCCGACCCTTCTCTTTCCCTCAGAGCGGCACTGATTAACTGCAGGTCTCTGAATAAACATGCTATTGACCTCTGGCAGTCCCTCCAGGACAACAACTGGGATCTGCTTTTCTTAACTGAAACCTGGCTGAACGAGACCACTAACCCCACCATTACTCTTGCCTTGCCGGAAGGCTACAGCATCGCCTGCGCCAATAGACCAAACGGTAAACAGGGGGGTGGTGTTGCCTTAATCCACAAATCCAAATGGACGGCTTCCTTCCCTACATATGACCCTATTGACTGCATAGAGGGTCTACCTTTTACTATCCATTTTTCCTCGTCCACCTCCTGCTCTGGAATACTTATCTACCGCCCTCCCCATTCCAACCTCTCCTACCTGCCGGCTTTGACGGATTACATCATCCAGCTTAGCACTCGCTACACCAACTTCACTGCTTTAGGAGATTTTAACCTTCACGTAAACGATGAATCATGCTCACATAGCAATAATTTTATTTCTACACTGGCGACCTGCAATCTAGAGCAAAAAATAGATTCCCCCACTCACAAAGCGGGACATACCCTTGACCTGATTTGTTCCAACCTACCTAGCATTCTGGTAGCCTCTCCCATCCCGGTCACCTGGTCAGATCACTTTCTCATCTCTTTTGAGATCATCATCTCCCGCTTCATCAGACCTACCATCGCCCCCAAAGCATCAGGCAGAAACTGGAGTCGTATCACCCTTGAAACGCTCCAGGAACACCAGAATAATTTTCCACCCTCCCCATCATCTGATCCGGATGGTGGTATTGACCATTTTGACGCCTGGATCGGCCAAGCCCTAGAGGCTATGGCCCCTCTCAAACCCATCAAAACCTACAGGGCCACTCCATCCGCACCCTGGTACTCTGACATGCTTCGCCAGAAAAAGGCTTCATGCAAAGCCCTCGAACGCTCCTGGAGGCAGAACTATTCCCTCGACAGTAAAATCACCTATAAAACAGCTCTAAAAGAATACCGCAGAATGATTGAGGATCATAAAAGGGACTTCCTGGCTTCCAGAATTAAACATGCCAGTAACGGCGCCAAGGAGATTTTCAACATAGTCAGATCCTTTACGGACCCCAGCGCTCTGACTCGAACTCAACCAGCCTCCCAGTCTCTGTGTGATAAACTTTCACAATTCTTTGAGGAAAAAATCCAGGCTATTTACTCCTCCTTTCCCATCAGCAGTAGTGCAGGGTCGGGTGAGGAATCTACTACGCACCCGCTACAGTCACCCTCATTGCTAGAGTTTGCAGATATCTCTGAGGCTGACACACTGGTAGAATTACTCAACTGTAAATCTGGCTCCCCCAAGGACCCTTTGCCAGCCAAACAATATAAAAAACTGGCACCCCTGCTCAACCCATTCCTTAACCATATCTGGAACGAATCCCTGAGAACGGGCATTTTTCCCGCAAAATGGAAGCATGCGTCCCTAGTCCCCATCCTTAAGAAACCTGATCTTGACCCAGATAACCCTAGTAACTACAGGCCCATCTCTCTCCTGCCTGCCCCAGCTAAGATCCTGGAAAAACTGGTGCACGCCCAGCTTGCCAACTATATTGAATCCCATGGGCTCCTGCATGACTCTCAGCACGGCTTTCGATCGGGCCACAGCACGGAGTCGGCCCTTGTTGAAATGGCTGACTCGGTGAGATGGACGCTGGATCGAGGGTCGAGGGCGGTGTTAGTGCTGCTGGATCTCTCAGCAGCATTTGACACCGTCTCTCATAAGATCCTGCTGAGAAGGCTGGGAGACCTGGGTATTGGCGGTACAGTGTTGAGATGGCTCTCTTCCTACCTGGGTGACCGTACTCAGCAGGTATACACCCCTCCCTACACCTCCACCGCTAGACCACTTAAATGGGGAGTTCCACAGGGCTCCTCCCTGAGCCCGCTCTTGTTCAATGTTTACTTTTCCCCCTTGGCTAAACTGATTGCGCAAACTGGGATTAAATCCACCTCCTACGCTGACGACATTCAGTTACTCTTCACCTTTGATACCCCCACTGCCTCTGCCTTCGACCCATTGAAAAACTGTCTAAGAGACATCTCTAGCTGGATGGACTCCAATTCCCTCCGACTCAACGCTGGAAAGACAGAGATTTTGTTTTTTAACTCATCATCCCCTCTTGATTCTAATTTATGGTGGCCGGATGATCTCAGCCATGCCCCCACGCCTAAAGACTCGGTGAGAAACCTGGGAGTGCGCTGGGATAATCATCTCAGTTTCAACGCCCAGGTTCAAACAGTAGCAGCATCCTGTTTTGCTAAGATCAAGACAATTAGACGGCTCATCAACTACCTGCCGATGGACTGCCGTAAGACTGTGGTACAAGCCCTGATAATATCTCACCTGGACTACGCCAACGCACTATATCTTGGCATCACAGCAGGCCTATGCCACAAGTTACAGACTGTCCAGAATGCTGCTGCTCGGCTGGTGGAGAGAATTCCTGCCAGACATCACATCTCCCCACACCTCCGTAAACTCCACTGGCTCCCCATTTCCAAGAGATGTATTTTTAAGGCCATGACCCTGGCTTTCCGGGCCTCCAAGGGCAAAGGCTCGGCCCATCTGAAAAGCACTCTGAGACCGTATGTCAACACCAGGACATTACGCTCAAATTCCCTACTTCTGCTGGAAACCCCTAGATTTAAACGTACTCGCGCCGGAGGGAAAACATTCGAGGTCTGTGCCACTCGGTGTTGGAATAACCTCCCGGTTGCATTACGAGCCTGTCAAACTGAATTAGCATTCCGAAAGTCCCTGAAAACACATCTCTTCCCCATATAATGCCCCATTGGTGCCTAGCCTCTAAGTTCCATGATTTATCAGCGCCGGGACGCCCCATTGGGGCAGCTGTTGCGCTTTACAAAATACACAAATAAATAAATAAATAAGGTTCACTATTTGAAATCAATCCATCTTCAAAGCACCTGTCCCAATTTCTTTCGGGCAATAAAAACCGAGTGAAGAAACCTACTGTTACTGAATACAATGAACTGTGCAGTATTTGTTTTTAAGATCCTGTATGCTGTAAAACAAGATCTAGTTCCTAAGAGAACACACATAGGTTTGAGCCATCTTTTTCGAGCTTTCAGGTATGCTTTACATATAAACAACATATGGACCTCATTTTCCTTACATAAATCTGAGCACATAGGACATCTGTCACTTGTACTATTAGGACAATCCAATTTTTTATTTGTCCAACGCTCGATGTTGGAATTCAGCATGAGGTTCCCATACCTGAACTTCAGGAAGAGAGTCTTGGCAAGAGGAGGCTCTATTTCGTCCAGGAAGGATTCAAAACACGGTTCACTTTTGAAGGATAAAAAATGTTTAGTTAGGGTGCCGATTCTACTGTCGTGAACATGCCTGTTGTTCATAAAGCACCAATATGCTATTTTTACCGTGGTTTTAGCAGAGGCTGGTAAATTCTCTGGGTTTTCCCAGAACGAACGCAAACCCAGATTATCAAACCATTTTTTAACATGACCGAACCACCGAAGGGAATTGAAAGAATCTAAATTCAATACTTCTTGAAGACCATTCCTGTAATCTATCAGTTCTGGAGTGGACCAAATCCTTATCCAGAACATTAATGGTCTTATAATAGTTAGGTGGTCGGTTCGTTTGAAATTCAAATCGAGCTGGAGAGGTATTAGTGGTGTGCTGGTTGGGACCTTTACAATTGTTCTCATAAATTTGTTATCAAGGCCTTGGAAACTCTCCCTGGCCCAAGGTCCCCATATCTCAGCCCCATATAAAGCGGCAGATTGAATTTTAAATTTAAAAAGTTCAAGTACAGGAGTTATACTTTTACTTGTACTAGCATTCAATCTACAGATTATAGGTTTTGCATTATGGGCATATGACACCTTACTTTTCTCGATTTGAGCCTTCCATTTTAACTTAGAATCGAGTACTACCCCCAGATAAGTAAAATTCTCCACAGTACCTAGAGTTTCCCCATTCAGGGTCAGGTTCCCTCTGTCCGGTCTAATAGGATTTAAAGCCATACATTTTGTTTTATCAACATTTATTTCTAGCCCTTTGGTCACACAGTAGCTGCTGAAGGAGTTTAAGAGTGCCTGGAGGCCCTTCTTGGTTTGGGATATTAAGATGGTATCATCCGCGAAGAGCAACGCAGGCACTCTCTCTCCATTCAGCTGTGGTGAATCATTATTGCAAGCATTAAGATAATCAGGCACATCATTGACAAAGATAGAAAACAGGGTGGGGGCCAGGACGCATCCCTGTCGGACACCGCGCTTAATCGGGATATCTCGCGTCAGTTCACCTTTCGGACCCCATCTGATGTTTGCGTGATTTCTAGCGTGCAATTCGATAATGTGGACCAAGAGACTTTCTGGCAGACCGGCTTTGTTTAACGATCTCCAAAGCAGATTGCGAGGAACAAGGTCGAATGCCGCCCTCAGATCAATAAAGGCTACATACAAATGACCTTTCCGAATGTGAACATACTTCCAAAACAGACAACAAAATCTAAAGACCTGGTCTATCGTACTGGTCTTAGACCTAAAGCCTGCCTGAAATTTGGAAAGTATAGCCGACTCCTCCAACCAGTCATTTATCCTAAATAGTAAATGCTTGGCATAAAGTTTTTGCAGGATGTCCATTAAACTAATAGGTCTATAATTAGAGGGAACAGATCTTTTTCCCTTTTTAAAAATCGGGACAACTTCTGCTGCACGCCAACTATCAGGAAAATTACAACTTACGGACAGAGCATTAAACAAACGATTGATATAGGGAGCCCAAACTTCAGGTACATGTTTATAGAGGTCACCCGATATTTTGTCTGGGCCGGGAGCTTTGTTATTTTTTAATTCATTAATTGCCCTATATGTTTCTTCCAAAGTAAAATCGAGACCTACAGGTAGTGGAAGTGAACATGGGAGCTCCTCCTCCTTACCATTATCATATGGTTTGTACAAATTGGAAAAATGCGTCACCCATGTCATTTCATCAATGAACGAGTCCCTCACAGGTCTACCAGCATGCCCCCCATTTGCAACCAACCTCCAAAAGCCAACATTATCATTATGTTTTGCAGCAAACAACATGTCAGCCCAAATTGACTCTTCCCATGTTTTCTGCGATACCCTTTGGATTCGCTTATACTCCTCCCTGGCGAGTCTAACATCATCTTGGGTTTTACTTCTAATCGCATATAGGAGCTTCCTCTTAGCCATTTTACAAGCATGATTGTACCAAAGTTTTCCGTGGCATCCCACACGTACATTTTGCTGTTTCTTCCTCGGCAATTTGGACATATGGACTCTTAGTTCATCAAAAAAAACCTTGTGTAGCTCAACAAAGTGGTCACAATTATCAGTAGTCAAGGGTTGTCCTACTAGGGGTGTAAAAGACCTATCAAACAATGAATAAACTGCAGCCAGGGTCTTACCCTCACTCAAAAGATGCGGCCATTTTAAAGCACGTCTATTATTATTAATTGTATGTGCCTGCTCACGTTGGTCATCAGCAGCTACCTCACATAAGGCGGGGCCGTGGGTGTCTCTGATTATGTGTGGATCAATAAAAAGTTCCAGAGGAAAATGATCACTCTCGACCCTTAATGATACTTTAAAATCGATCATAAAATGCCAAATAATTAAAGAAACAAAAATAAAATCTAGTCTACTTTTTGATTTCCCAAAGGTGGGTTGTTTTGTAAGATCAGAGGGAAAACGACCATTGCATGCCCTGAGGCCATGATCAACTGTTAGCCTCAGCAATTGAACCGCCAGAGTGGTACACGGGACATATTTCGAGGTCTCAAGCTGAGGGATATTATATGCTTGGTCCTCATCTTGAAGGACATCGGAAATTCCAAGGATCGGTTCGAAATTACAATTCAAATCGCCCCCCAATATCACAGGGACTTCACCCACCACCCTTTTCAAAAAGGTATCCAGGATTTCCAAGGTGGTCGAGACTTTGGAATGCCCTGTAGGTCTGTTATAGACATTAATAATGTAGTATTCACCCCCTTCGGTTGATATAATTTTTAAAGCCAGAATGTCAGGGGTTCCTGTATCTATGAGATCAACTCTTATGGCTAAAGTAATTTTAAGCCATATGATCAATCCCCCACATGACCTTCCCCTATCGGACTGGGTGGCCTTGATGCCAAAAGTTTTATATCCCATCCTGTGCGGGATAGCCAATGCCCAAGTTTCTTGTAATAGGCAAAAGTCACTGGAGTCGACATAATCTGCCCATTCTGGGTCTTTCAGATTTTTGCCCACTCCAGCGATATTCCATGACAGGAAAAACAGCTGTGGGATTGACTCACTACCAGGGGAATCAGATTCGGCGGTGAGAAACATTGGTGCCAAGGGGGGGGCTACACTATCTTGCTGTGGGTCATCTATCCTTATTTCTTCGTCAATAGTCGGTACCCCGGATAAAATACTAGTCTTAGCACCAGCGCAACCCTCAACATTATCAATATGTGCTAAGGTCAAAGTTGGATGGCTTTCCATATGTACATGATTGTAATCAGACATTACGGGGGGACTTACAAGAGGCCCCGCAATCTGAGTTGCGGAGGCCGTTGATACTACATTGGACGTTGGTTGCCTTATAAGTCAGTCTACCTCCTCAAGGCTACCGAACCTATTCTGGGTGGGTAGACCATTCCAGCACATAAAGGGATCTTGGTAATTGGAGGGATAAGTCCTCCAAGGATGGCGCTGTACCAGGGACCAACCATCGTCCCGTGGTTTTTTAGAGGGTGGAGGATAAAAAAAAGACAAAAGTCTAGGAATAACACGGGAACCTTCCCCATTGGGGCAAGAATAAATATAACGTGCTGTATGTGGGTCCTCAAAGGTCACCACTACACAATCTCCGACCACAGATTTCTTTGTAGGGCCCACCCAAGGAACACGTCGTACCATCAGTACTCTACTCTTCCTACCATTAGGAATTGCACGGTTCGCATTGAGCCAGTGCATTGTCTTGTTCTTCAGGGACCAGTGATTCTCGTGATGGGCATTTTCAAGCTGAGAAACACCCGTTAAAACAACCACGTAATCATTTGCCTCTGGGGGAAGATCAATGTAACCCCCTCTAAAATTATTCTTTACAGAAGTACCCTGGGAATACTGTTGGCGAGATTCTGTGGGGCATGGTTTAGCAGGAGGGACTACAGTAGAATTTACGATGGGTACAGAACAAGAACGGGAGGGGACAACAGGTTTAACAGATGCAGCAGTTTGGTTCACACCCACAGTTCGCGGTTTCGGAACCGGACGTTCCGGTGGTAGTACAGGTGGAGGGAAAGAAGATACCTGAGAAATCGAATCCTCTACCCCAATGCCCTGGTTTTCTAGACTTCTCAAGCCAAGAGTGGCCAAAGCTATAATGCTTTTCTCCATCTCCAACAAACTGTTTTCAATAGATGAGAGTCTATGAGCAAGAGGGGAAAGTAGTTTCTTGAGTGTTTCCCAAACTATGCCTATAAATTCCCCGTCCTTCCCTTCCTTCCCTTCCTGGCCCTCAACAGTTGGGCCCCCCTCTTGTAGTGTGCTAGTGGTTTGAGTCGGTACTAGCCCCCCTTTGGCACCTTCTAAATGTATCTGTTCCTTAAGAGTAATCCCTTCAGTTATATTGGGGATTGGTACAGGGGGCGGTTTTAGTTTCTGTGCCACCACAACTCTTGCCTTTTTCCCATAATAGGTATACCGAGAGATCTTTTTCCTTTTTGGGAAATTACCCGAATTTAAATTGCTTCTGGATGAGTTAAAAATTACAGGGTCGGGGAAATTAGAGCTAGTGACCTGCGTGTCAGCGGAAGATTTTGGAGTTGCTGGGATAGAAAAATTAAAACTAACATTCTTCACAGGAGACAATACAGGTGGATTCATATCACCAGCATCAACAATTGGCTCTAAGACCTGTGAGACAAGTTGTAGAGTTGGAACCTGGTGAACCTCTGCCTGCAGGACTAATGACTTAAGGGTGGCAGGTCGCTCCGGAGTAACAGCAGTAGCTATATGCCCCAGTGAAGATTTTTTTGAAACAGTAATTACCTCCGATAATCTTCTAGCGGCTGCCAACTCGAGAGAAACACGAGTCTGCAATTTAGAAATTTCCTCATCAATGGCCAAGTTGGTACGAGTGATAAAATCATCCATTGGACCACTGATTGAAGTGTTTCCCTTACTAGTCTTGCTACGGGTTATCCTAACGGACATATTTATACACAATGAAAACCTAAATAAGGCCTCCTATGGATTAAAAATATTAATAGCAACACCAACCACAATTTAACGATATAGCCGAATGGGCGAAAGAGGGTAGGCCAGTCCAGTCCTCGAACGGCCTCAAACGGCCCAGTCTTTGCCCTGTCTTCGCCCGGGCTGCGTCCCGCGCTGCGGGAGTCGGAGACTGTGATAAAGGGGGCGTGGGGGGCGGGCCAGCAGGGAGAGCGGACCGGAAGCTCTTCCTTGGTCTTGCAGGGACTTCTGGGAAATGAAGTCCCCGCACACTCTGCACTCACTACTCTGCACTCACTACTCTGCACTCACTACTCTGCACTAACTGCTCTGCACTCACTACTCACTACTCTGCACTCACTGCTCTGCACTCACTACTCACTACCCTGCACTCACTACCCTGCACTCACTACTCTGCACTCACTACTCTGCACTCACTACTCTGCACTCACTACTCTGCACTCACTACCCTGCACTCACTACTCTGCACTCACTACTCACTACTCACTACTCTGCACTCACTGCTCTGCACTCACTACTCACTACTGTGCACTCACTACTCACTACTCTGCACTCACTACTCACTACTCTGCACTCACTACTCACTACTCTGCACTCACTACTCACTACTCTGCACTCACCACTCTGCACTCACCACTCTGCACTCACCACTCTGCACTCACCACTCACTACTCACTACTCTGCACTCACTACTCTGCACTCACTACTCACTACTCACTACTCTGCACTCACTGCTCTGCACTCACTACTCACTACTCTGCACTCACTACTCACTACACTGCACTCACTACTCAATACTCTGCACTCACCACTCTGCACTCACCACTCTGCACTCACCACTCTGCACTCACCACTCTGCACTCACCACTCACTACTCTGCACTCACTACTCTGCACTCACTACTTTGCACTCACTACTCTGCACTCACTACTCACTACTCTGCACTCACTACTCTGCACTCACTACTCTGCACTCCCTACTCACTACTCACTACTCTGCACTCACTACTCTGCACTCACTACTCACTACTCTGCACTCACTACTCACTACTATGCACTCACTACTCACCACTCTGCACTCACCACTCTGCACTCACCACTCTGCACTCACCACTCACTACTCACTACTCTGCACTCACGACTCTGCACTCACCACTCTGCACTCTCCACTCTGCACTCACTACTCTGCACTCCCTACTCACTACTCACTACTCTGCACTCACTACTCTGCACTCACTACTCACTACTCTGCACTCACTACTCACTACTATGCACTCACTACTCTGCACTCACTACTCACTACTATGCACTCACTACTCACCACTCTGCACTCACCACTCTGCACTCACCACTCTGCACTCACCACTCACTACTCACTACTCTGCACTCACGACTCTGCACTCACCACTCTGCACTCTCCACTCTGCACTCACCACTCTGCACTCGCCACTCTGCACTCACCACTCTGCACTCACTACTCTGCACTCACTACTCACTGCTCACTGCTCACTGCTCACTACTCACTACTCACTACTCACTACTCACTACTCTGCACTCTGCACTCTGCACTCACTACTCTGCACTCACTACTCTGCACTCACTACTCTGCACTCACCACTCTGCACTCACCACTCTGCACTCACTACTCTGCACTCACTACTCTGTACTCACTACTCTGCACTCACTACTCTGCACTCACCACTCTGCACTCACCACTCTGCACTCACCACTCTGCACTCACCACTCACTACTCTGCACTCACTACTCTGCACTCACTACTCTGCACTCACTACTCTGCACTCACTACTCACTACTCTGCACTCACTACTCTGCACTCACTACTCTGCACTCACTACTCTGCACTCACTACTCACTACTCTGCACTAACTACTTACTACTCTGCACTCACTACTCACTACTCTGCACTCACTACTCTGCACTCACTACTCTGCACTCACTACTCTGCACTCACTACTCTGCACTCACTACTCTGCACTCACTACTCACTACTCACTACTCTGCACTCTGCACTCTGCACTCACTACTCACCACTCTGCACTCACTACTCACTACTCACTACTCACTACTCTGCACTCACTACTCACTACTCTGCACTCACTACT
Organism: Lissotriton helveticus; assembly: GCF_964261635.1. NCBI lineage: Eukaryota > Metazoa > Chordata > Amphibia > Caudata > Salamandridae > Lissotriton > Lissotriton helveticus. The sequence goes on along the minus strand of NC_136073.1, from coordinate 701,470,446 downwards.
CACTACTCTGCACTCACTACTCACTACTCTGCACTCACTACTCTGCACTCACTACTCTGCACTCACTACTCACTACTCTGCACTCACTACTCACTACTCTGCACTCTCCACTCTGCACTCACCACTCTGCACTCACCACTCTGCACTCACTACTCTGCACTCACTACTCACTACTCTGCACTCACTACTCACTACTCTGCACTCACTACTCTGCACTCACGACTCTGCACTCACTACTCTGCACTCACTACTCTGCACTCACTACTCTGCACTCACTACTTACTACTCTGCACTCACTAGTCTGCACTCACTACTCACTATTCTGCACTCACTACTCTGCACTCACTACTCTGCACTCACTACTCTGCACTCACTACCCTGCACTCACTACTCTGCACTCACTACTCTGCACTCACTACTCTGCACTCACTACTCTGCACTCACTACTCTGCACTCACTACTCACTACTCTGCACTCACTACTCTGCACTCACTACTCTGCACTCCCTACTCACTACTCTGCACTCTGCACTCTGCACTCACTACTCACCACTCTGCACTCACTACTCACCACTCTGCACTCACTACTCACTACTCACTACTCTGCACTCACTACTCACTACTCACTACTCTGCACTCACTACTCACTACTCTGCACTCACTACTCTGCACTCACTACTCTGCACTCACTACTCTGCACTCTCCACTCTGCACTCTCCACTCTGCACTCTCCACTCTGCACTCTCCACTCTGCACTCTCCACTCTGCACTCACCACTCTGCACTCACCACTCTGCACTCACGACTCTGCACTCATGACTCTGCACTCACCACTCTGCACTCACCACTCTGCACTCACCACTCTGCACTCACCACTCTGCACTCACTACTCTGCACTCACTACTCTGCACTCACTACTTACTACTCTGCACTCACTACTCTGCACTCACTACTCACTACTCTGCACTCACTACTCTGCACTCACTACTCTGCACTCACTACTCTGCACTCACTACTCTGCACTCACTACTCTGCACTCACTACTCTGCACTCACTACTTACTACTCTGCACTCACTACTCTGCACTCACTACTCACTACTCACTACTCTGCACTGACTACTCTGCACTGACTACTCTGCACTGACTACTCTGCACTGACTACTCTGCACTGACTACTCTGCACTCACTACTCTGCACTCACTACTCTGCACTCACTACTCTGCACTCACTACTCACTACTCTGCACTCACTACTCACTACTCTGCACTCACTACTCTGCACTCACTACTCTGCACTCACTACTCTGCACTCACTACTCTGCACTCACTACTCTGCACTCACTACTCACTACTCTGCACTCACTACTCACTACTCTGCACTCACTACTCTGCACTCACTACTCTGCACTCACTACTCACTACTCTGCACTCACTACTCTGCACTCACTACTCACTACTCTGCACTCACTGCTCTACACTCACTACTCACTACTTTGCACTCTGCACTCTACACTCTGCACTCACTACTCTGCACTCACTACTCACTACTCTGCACTCACTACTCTGCACTCACTACCCTGCACTCACTACCCTGTACTCACCACTCACTACTCACTACTCTGCACTCACTACTCTGCACTCACCACTCACTACTCACTACTCTGCACTCACTACTCTGCACTCACTACTCTGCACTCACTACTCTGCACTCACTACTCTGCACTCACTACTCACTACTCACTACTCTGCACTCACTACTCTGCACTCACCACTCTGCACTCACTACTCTGCACTCACAACTCTGCACTCACTACTCACTACTCTGCACTCACTACTCTGCACTCACTACCATGCACTCACTACCCTGCACTCACCACTCTGCACTCACCACTCTGCACTCACCACTCTGCACTCACCACTCTGCACTCACCACTCTGCACTCACCACTCACTACTCTGCACTCACTACTCACTACTCTGCACTCACTACTCTGCACTCACTACTCTGCACTCACTCTTCTGCACTCACTACTCTGCACTCACTACTCTGCACTCACTACTCACTACTCACTACTCTGCACTCTGCACTCACTACTCTGCACTCACTACTCTGCACTCACTACTCTGCACTCACTACTCTGCACTCACTACTCTGCACTCTCCACTCTGCACTCTGCACTCTGCACTCTGCACTCTGCACTCTCCACTCTGCACTCACCACTCTGCACTCACCACTCTGCACTCACTACTCTGCACTCACTACTTACTACTCTGCACTCACTACTCTGCACTCACTACTCACTACTCTGCACTCACTACTCTGCACTCACTACTCTGCACTCACAACTCTGCACTCACTACTCTGCACTCACTACTTACTACTCTGCACTCACTACTCTGCACTCACTACTCACTACTCTGCACTCACTACTCTGCACTCACTACTCTGCACTGACTACTCTGCACTGACTACTCTGCACTGACTACTCTGCACTCACGACTCTGCACTCACTACTCTGCACTCACTACTCTGCACTCACTACTCTGCACTCACTACTTACTACTCTGCACTCACTACTCACTACTCTGCACTCACTACTCTGCACTCACTACTCTGCACTCACTACTCTGCACTCACTACTCTGCACTCACTACTCTGCACTCACTACTCACTACTCTGCACTCACTACTCACTACTCTGCACTCACTACTCTGCACTCACTACTCTGCACTCACTACTCTGCACTCACTACTCACTACTCTGCACTCACTACTCTGCACTCACCACTCTGCACTCACCACTCTGCACTCACCACTCACTACCCTGCACTCACTACTCACTACTCACTACTCACTACTCACTACTCTGCACTCACTACTCACTACTCTGCACTCACCACTCTGCACTCACCACTCTGCACTCACCACTCTGCACTCACCACTCACTACCCTGCACTCACTACTCTGCACTCACTACTCTGCACTCACTACTCTGCACTCACTACTCTGCACTCACTACTCTGCACTCACTACTCACTACTCTGCACTCACTACTCTGCACTCACTACTCACTACTCTGCACTCACTACTCACTACTCTGCACTCACTACTCTGTACTCACTACTCTGCACTCACTACCCTGCACTCACTACTCTGCACTCACTACTCTGCACTCACTACTCTGCACTCACTACTCTGCACTCACTACTCTGCACTCACTACTCTGCACTCACTACTCACTACTCACTACTCACTACTCTGCACTCTGCACTCTGCACTCACTACTCACCACTCTGCACTCACTACTCACTACTCACTACTCACTACTCTGCACTCACTACTCACTACTCTGCACTCACTACTCACTACTCTGCACTCACTACTCACTACTCTGCACTCACTACTCTGCACTCACTACTCTGCACTCACTACTCTGCACTCACTACTCACTACTCTGCACTCACTACTCTGCACTCTCCACTCTGCACTCACCACTCTGCACTCACCACTCTGCACTCACTACTCTGCACTCACTACTCACTACTCTGCACTCACTACTCACTACTCTGCACTCACTACTCTGCACTCACGACTCTGCACTCACTACTCTGCACTCACTACTCTGCACTCACTACTCTGCACTCACTACTTACTACTCTGCACTCACTAGTCTGCACTCACTACTCACTATTCTGCACTCACTACTCTGCACTCACTACTCTGCACTCACTACTCTGCACTCACTACCCTGCACTCACTACTCTGCACTCACTACTCTGCACTCACTACTCTGCACTCACTACTCTGCACTCACTACTCTGCACTCACTACTCTACACTCACTACTCACTACTCTGCACTCACTACTCTGCACTCACTACTCTGCACTCACTACTCTGCACTCACTACTCACTACTCTGCACTCTGCACTCTGCACTCACTACTCACCACTCTGCACTCACTACGCACCACTCTGCACTCACTACTCACTACTCACTACTCACTACTCACTACTCTGCACTCACTACTCACTACTCTGCACTCACTACTCTGCACTCACTACTCTGCACTCACTACTCTGCACTCTCCACTCTGCACTCTCCACTCTGCACTCTCCACTCTGCACTCTCCACTCTGCACTCTCCACTCTGCACTCACCACTCTGCACTCACCACTCTGCACTCACCACTCTGCACTCACCACTCTGCACTCACCACTCTGCACTCACCACTCTGCACTCACCACTCTGCACTCACGACTCTGCACTCACTACTCTGCACTCACTACTCTGCACTCACTACTCTGCACTCACTACTTACTACTCTGCACTCACTACTCTGCACTCACTACTCACTACTCTGCACTCACTACTCTGCACTCACTACTCTGCACTCACTACTCTGCACTCACTACTCTGCACTCACTACTCTGCACTCACTACTTACTACTCTGCACTCACTACTCTGCACTCACTACTCACTACTCACTACTCTGCACTCACTACTCTGCACTGACTATTCTGCACTGACTACTCTGCACTGACTACTCTGCACTGACTACTCTGCACTGACTACTCTTCACTCACGACTCTGCACTCACTACTCTGCACTCACTACTCACTACTCTGCACTCACTACTCACTACTCTGCACTCACTACTCTGCACTCACTACTCTGCACTCACTACTCTGCACTCACTACTCTGCACTCACTACTCTGCACTCACTACTCTGCACTCACTACTCTGCACTCACTACTCTGCACTCACTACTCTGCACTCACTACTCACTACTCTGCACTCACTACTCTGCACTCACTACTCTGCACTCACTACTCTGCACTCACTACTCACTACTCTGCACTCACTACTCTGCACTCACTACTCACTACTCTGCACTCACTGCTCTGCACTCACTACTCACTACTCTGCACTCACTACTCACTACTCTGCACTCACTACTCTGCACTCACTACTCACTACTCTGCACTCACCACTCTGCACTAACTACTCACTACTCTGCACTCACCACTCTGCACTCACCACTCTGCACTCACCACTCTACACTCACCACTCTGCACTCACCACTCTGCACTCACCACTCTGCACTCACCACTCTGCACTCACCACTCTGCACTCACCACTCACTACTCACTACTCTGCACTCACTACTCTGCACTCACTACTCTGCACTCACTACTCACTACTCTGCACTCACTACTCTGCACTCACCACTCTGCACTCACTACCCTGCACTCACTACCCTGCACTCACCACTCTGCACTCACCACTCTGCACTCACCACTCTGCACTCACCACTCTGCACTCACCACTCACTACTCTGCACTCACTACTCTGCACTCACTACTCTGCACTCACTACTCTGCACTCACTATTCTGCACTCACTACTCTGCACTCACTACTCACTACTCACTACTCACTACTCACTACTCTGCACTCACTACTCTGCACTCACTACTCTGCACTCACTACTCTGCACTCACTACTCTGCACTCTCCACTCTGCACTCTGCACTCTCCACTCTGCACTCACCACTCTGCACTCACCACTCTGCACTCACTACTCTGCACTCACCACTCTGCACTCACCACTCTGCACTCACTACTCTGCACTCACGACTCTGCACTCACTACTCTGCACTCACTACTCACTACTCACTACTCACTACTCTGCACTCTGCACTCACCACTCTGCACTCACTACTCACCACTCTGCACTCACTACTCACTATTCTGCACTCACTACTCACTACTCACTACTCACTACTCTGCACTCTGCACTCACCACTCTGCACTCACCACTCTGCACTCACCACTCTGCACTCACCACTCTGCACTCACTACTCACTACTCACTACTCTGCACTCACCACTCTGCACTCACCACTCTGCACTCACCACTCTGCACTCACCACTCTGCACTCACTACTCACTACTCACTACTCACTACTCACTACTCACTACTCACTACTCTGCACTCACTACTCTGCACTCACTACTCACTACTCACTACTCACTACTCACTACTCTGCACTCACCACTCTGCACTCACCACTCTGCACTCACTACTCACTACTCACTACTCTGCACTCACTACTCACTACTCTGCACTCACTACTCACTATTCTGCACTCACCACTCTGCACTCTGCACTCTGCACTCTGCACTCACTACTCACCACTCTGCACTCTGCACTCACCACTCTGCACTCACTACTCTGCACTCACTACTTACTACTCTGCACTCACGACTCTGCACTCACTACTCACTACTCTGCACTCACTACTCTGCACTCACTACTCTGCACTCACTACTCTGCACTCACTACTCTGTACTCACTACTCTGCACTCACTACCCTGTACTCACTACCCTGCACTCACTACTCTGCACTCACTACTCACTACTCTGCACTCACTACTCTGCACTCACTACTCACTACTCTGCACTCACTTCTCTGCACTCACGACTCTGCACTCATGACTCTGCACTCACGACTCTGCACTCACTACTCTGCACTCACTACTCTGCACTCACTACTCTGCACTCACCACTCTGCACTCACCACTCTGCACTCACCACTCTGCACTCACCACTCTGCACTCACTACTCTGCATTCACTACTTACTACTCTGCACTCACTACTCTGCACTCACTACTCACTGCTCACTACTCTGCACTCACTACTCTGCACTCACTACTCTGCACTCACTACTCACTACTCTGCACTCACTACTCTGCACTCACTACTCACTACTCTGCACTCACTACTCTGCACTCACTACTCACTACTCTGCACTCACTACTCTGCACTCACTACTCTGCACTCACTACCCTGCACTCACTACCCTGCACTCACTACTCTGCACTCACTACTCTGCACTCACTACTCTGCACTCACTACTCTGCACTCACTACTGTGCACTCACTACTCACTACTCTGCACTCACTACTCACTACTCTGCACTCACTACTCACTACTCTGCACTCACTACTTACTACTCTGCACTCACTACTCTGCACTCACTACTCACTACTCACTACTCTGCACTCACTACTCTGCACTCACTACTCTGCACTCACTACTCACTACTCTGCACTCACTACTCTGCACTCACTACTCACTACTCTGCACTCACTACTCTGCACTCACTACTCACTACTCTGCACTCACTACTCTGCACTCACTACTCTGCACTCACTACCCTGCACTCACTACCCTGCACTCACTACCCTGCACTTACTACTCTGCACTCACTACTCTGCACTCACTACTCTGCACTCACTACTCTGCACTCACTACTCTGCACTCACTACTCTGCACTCACTACTCACTACCCTGCACTCACTACTCTGCACTCACTACTCTGCACTCACTACTCTGCACTCACTACTCACTACCCTGCACTCACTACTCTGCACTCACTACTCTGCACTCTTTTTTTTTTTTTATTATTTCTTTATTTCGGCCGACGGCCATAAAAGACACACATATATACATTCATTAACTCATATATCATAACAAGATACGTGCATCAAATCATTTAAGACAATAATTTCAATAATAAGGTGCAAAATTAATTTTCACCAATTAAATCATAAGCATCATTCATTTAGCAGGGAAGTACAGTTTTTAGCAGCAAGGTTTAATTACGGAACCTCCTGAGGCACAGCCGGGAGCAGTTAGAACTTTGCGCAGCTCTTCATTTTAAAAGTGCATTTCTGTGTTTTTAACCTGCACCCACCTTCACTTCCTGACACACGAGTACAGTGTGCAGGTACCCTTCTGCAGCAAAAACGAGCGCTAGAAACGGGCGAGAATCGCCGATCCACTTCTCCCGCCATTGTCCTCGTTGCGACAGGGACACGCCCACTTCGAGGCCACGCCCCCTCACTTTATACATGTGTAACTACCGGAAGCGCAGCGGACGAGCGCAGCGGGCGCGCCGATTGCGCGCCGAAGGCGCGCTTAAGGCAAGCTCGTCTGCGCTCGTCCGCGATCATGACGCGACCGGGGCCGGTTCCCTTGCCCGATTCATCAGCACTACCCCCACAATCCATTCTCGGACCATGTTGCTTTCTCTGAGACCCCCTCCCTGCCCCACCTGCCTCTGGTCTATCCCGGACGCCCAGAGCCACATTTACGTATGTGAAACCTGCCAGTTCTCACTACCCTCTCTGGACTCAACTCTTGGCCCGGCCCTCGCTCGGTGCTCTGCTTCCTCCCATGGAGCCGACCCTTCTCTTTCCCTCAGAGCGGCACTGATTAACTGCAGGTCTCTGAATAAACATGCTATTGACCTCTGGCAGTCCCTCCAGGACAACAACTGGGATCTGCTTTTCTTAACTGAAACCTGGCTGAACGAGACCACTAACCCCACCATTACTCTTGCCTTGCCGGAAGGCTACAGCATCGCCTGCGCCAATAGACCAAACGGTAAACAGGGGGGTGGTGTTGCCTTAATCCACAAATCCAAATGGACGGCTTCCTTCCCTACATATGACCCTATTGACTGCATAGAGGGTCTACCTTTTACTATCCATTTTTCCTCGTCCACCTCCTGCTCTGGAATACTTATCTACCGCCCTCCCCATTCCAACCTCTCCTACCTGCCGGCTTTGACGGATTACATCATCCAGCTTAGCACTCGCTACACCAACTTCACTGCTTTAGGAGATTTTAACCTTCACGTAAACGATGAATCATGCTCACATAGCAATAATTTTATTTCTACACTGGCGACCTGCAATCTAGAGCAAAAAATAGATTCCCCCACTCACAAAGCGGGACATACCCTTGACCTGATTTGTTCCAACCTACCTAGCATTCTGGTAGCCTCTCCCATCCCGGTCACCTGGTCAGATCACTTTCTCATCTCTTTTGAGATCATCATCTCCCGCTTCATCAGACCTACCATCGCCCCCAAAGCATCAGGCAGAAACTGGAGTCGTATCACCCTTGAAACGCTCCAGGAACACCAGAATAATTTTCCACCCTCCCCATCATCTGATCCGGATGGTGGTATTGACCATTTTGACGCCTGGATCGGCCAAGCCCTAGAGGCTATGGCCCCTCTCAAACCCATCAAAACCTACAGGGCCACTCCATCCGCACCCTGGTACTCTGACATGCTTCGCCAGAAAAAGGCTTCATGCAAAGCCCTCGAACGCTCCTGGAGGCAGAACTATTCCCTCGACAGTAAAATCACCTATAAAACAGCTCTAAAAGAATACCGCAGAATGATTGAGGATCATAAAAGGGACTTCCTGGCTTCCAGAATTAAACATGCCAGTAACGGCGCCAAGGAGATTTTCAACATAGTCAGATCCTTTACGGACCCCAGCGCTCTGACTCGAACTCAACCAGCCTCCCAGTCTCTGTGTGATAAACTTTCACAATTCTTTGAGGAAAAAATCCAGGCTATTTACTCCTCCTTTCCCATCAGCAGTAGTGCAGGGTCGGGTGAGGAATCTACTACGCACCCGCTACAGTCACCCTCATTGCTAGAGTTTGCAGATATCTCTGAGGCTGACACACTGGTAGAATTACTCAACTGTAAATCTGGCTCCCCCAAGGACCCTTTGCCAGCCAAACAATATAAAAAACTGGCACCCCTGCTCAACCCATTCCTTAACCATATCTGGAACGAATCCCTGAGAACGGGCATTTTTCCCGCAAAATGGAAGCATGCGTCCCTAGTCCCCATCCTTAAGAAACCTGATCTTGACCCAGATAACCCTAGTAACTACAGGCCCATCTCTCTCCTGCCTGCCCCAGCTAAGATCCTGGAAAAACTGGTGCACGCCCAGCTTGCCAACTATATTGAATCCCATGGGCTCCTGCATGACTCTCAGCACGGCTTTCGATCGGGCCACAGCACGGAGTCGGCCCTTGTTGAAATGGCTGACTCGGTGAGATGGACGCTGGATCGAGGGTCGAGGGCGGTGTTAGTGCTGCTGGATCTCTCAGCAGCATTTGACACCGTCTCTCATAAGATCCTGCTGAGAAGGCTGGGAGACCTGGGTATTGGCGGTACAGTGTTGAGATGGCTCTCTTCCTACCTGGGTGACCGTACTCAGCAGGTATACACCCCTCCCTACACCTCCACCGCTAGACCACTTAAATGGGGAGTTCCACAGGGCTCCTCCCTGAGCCCGCTCTTGTTCAATGTTTACTTTTCCCCCTTGGCTAAACTGATTGCGCAAACTGGGATTAAATCCACCTCCTACGCTGACGACATTCAGTTACTCTTCACCTTTGATACCCCCACTGCCTCTGCCTTCGACCCATTGAAAAACTGTCTAAGAGACATCTCTAGCTGGATGGACTCCAATTCCCTCCGACTCAACGCTGGAAAGACAGAGATTTTGTTTTTTAACTCATCATCCCCTCTTGATTCTAATTTATGGTGGCCGGATGATCTCAGCCATGCCCCCACGCCTAAAGACTCGGTGAGAAACCTGGGAGTGCGCTGGGATAATCATCTCAGTTTCAACGCCCAGGTTCAAACAGTAGCAGCATCCTGTTTTGCTAAGATCAAGACAATTAGACGGCTCATCAACTACCTGCCGATGGACTGCCGTAAGACTGTGGTACAAGCCCTGATAATATCTCACCTGGACTACGCCAACGCACTATATCTTGGCATCACAGCAGGCCTATGCCACAAGTTACAGACTGTCCAGAATGCTGCTGCTCGGCTGGTGGAGAGAATTCCTGCCAGACATCACATCTCCCCACACCTCCGTAAACTCCACTGGCTCCCCATTTCCAAGAGATGTATTTTTAAGGCCATGACCCTGGCTTTCCGGGCCTCCAAGGGCAAAGGCTCGGCCCATCTGAAAAGCACTCTGAGACCGTATGTCAACACCAGGACATTACGCTCAAATTCCCTACTTCTGCTGGAAACCCCTAGATTTAAACGTACTCGCGCCGGAGGGAAAACATTCGAGGTCTGTGCCACTCGGTGTTGGAATAACCTCCCGGTTGCATTACGAGCCTGTCAAACTGAATTAGCATTCCGAAAGTCCCTGAAAACACATCTCTTCCCCATATAATGCCCCATTGGTGCCTAGCCTCTAAGTTCCATGATTTATCAGCGCCGGGACGCCCCATTGGGGCAGCTGTTGCGCTTTACAAAATACACAAATAAATAAATAAATAAGGTTCACTATTTGAAATCAATCCATCTTCAAAGCACCTGTCCCAATTTCTTTCGGGCAATAAAAACCGAGTGAAGAAACCTACTGTTACTGAATACAATGAACTGTGCAGTATTTGTTTTTAAGATCCTGTATGCTGTAAAACAAGATCTAGTTCCTAAGAGAACACACATAGGTTTGAGCCATCTTTTTCGAGCTTTCAGGTATGCTTTACATATAAACAACATATGGACCTCATTTTCCTTACATAAATCTGAGCACATAGGACATCTGTCACTTGTACTATTAGGACAATCCAATTTTTTATTTGTCCAACGCTCGATGTTGGAATTCAGCATGAGGTTCCCATACCTGAACTTCAGGAAGAGAGTCTTGGCAAGAGGAGGCTCTATTTCGTCCAGGAAGGATTCAAAACACGGTTCACTTTTGAAGGATAAAAAATGTTTAGTTAGGGTGCCGATTCTACTGTCGTGAACATGCCTGTTGTTCATAAAGCACCAATATGCTATTTTTACCGTGGTTTTAGCAGAGGCTGGTAAATTCTCTGGGTTTTCCCAGAACGAACGCAAACCCAGATTATCAAACCATTTTTTAACATGACCGAACCACCGAAGGGAATTGAAAGAATCTAAATTCAATACTTCTTGAAGACCATTCCTGTAATCTATCAGTTCTGGAGTGGACCAAATCCTTATCCAGAACATTAATGGTCTTATAATAGTTAGGTGGTCGGTTCGTTTGAAATTCAAATCGAGCTGGAGAGGTATTAGTGGTGTGCTGGTTGGGACCTTTACAATTGTTCTCATAAATTTGTTATCAAGGCCTTGGAAACTCTCCCTGGCCCAAGGTCCCCATATCTCAGCCCCATATAAAGCGGCAGATTGAATTTTAAATTTAAAAAGTTCAAGTACAGGAGTTATACTTTTACTTGTACTAGCATTCAATCTACAGATTATAGGTTTTGCATTATGGGCATATGACACCTTACTTTTCTCGATTTGAGCCTTCCATTTTAACTTAGAATCGAGTACTACCCCCAGATAAGTAAAATTCTCCACAGTACCTAGAGTTTCCCCATTCAGGGTCAGGTTCCCTCTGTCCGGTCTAATAGGATTTAAAGCCATACATTTTGTTTTATCAACATTTATTTCTAGCCCTTTGGTCACACAGTAGCTGCTGAAGGAGTTTAAGAGTGCCTGGAGGCCCTTCTTGGTTTGGGATATTAAGATGGTATCATCCGCGAAGAGCAACGCAGGCACTCTCTCTCCATTCAGCTGTGGTGAATCATTATTGCAAGCATTAAGATAATCAGGCACATCATTGACAAAGATAGAAAACAGGGTGGGGGCCAGGACGCATCCCTGTCGGACACCGCGCTTAATCGGGATATCTCGCGTCAGTTCACCTTTCGGACCCCATCTGATGTTTGCGTGATTTCTAGCGTGCAATTCGATAATGTGGACCAAGAGACTTTCTGGCAGACCGGCTTTGTTTAACGATCTCCAAAGCAGATTGCGAGGAACAAGGTCGAATGCCGCCCTCAGATCAATAAAGGCTACATACAAATGACCTTTCCGAATGTGAACATACTTCCAAAACAGACAACAAAATCTAAAGACCTGGTCTATCGTACTGGTCTTAGACCTAAAGCCTGCCTGAAATTTGGAAAGTATAGCCGACTCCTCCAACCAGTCATTTATCCTAAATAGTAAATGCTTGGCATAAAGTTTTTGCAGGATGTCCATTAAACTAATAGGTCTATAATTAGAGGGAACAGATCTTTTTCCCTTTTTAAAAATCGGGACAACTTCTGCTGCACGCCAACTATCAGGAAAATTACAACTTACGGACAGAGCATTAAACAAACGATTGATATAGGGAGCCCAAACTTCAGGTACATGTTTATAGAGGTCACCCGATATTTTGTCTGGGCCGGGAGCTTTGTTATTTTTTAATTCATTAATTGCCCTATATGTTTCTTCCAAAGTAAAATCGAGACCTACAGGTAGTGGAAGTGAACATGGGAGCTCCTCCTCCTTACCATTATCATATGGTTTGTACAAATTGGAAAAATGCGTCACCCATGTCATTTCATCAATGAACGAGTCCCTCACAGGTCTACCAGCATGCCCCCCATTTGCAACCAACCTCCAAAAGCCAACATTATCATTATGTTTTGCAGCAAACAACATGTCAGCCCAAATTGACTCTTCCCATGTTTTCTGCGATACCCTTTGGATTCGCTTATACTCCTCCCTGGCGAGTCTAACATCATCTTGGGTTTTACTTCTAATCGCATATAGGAGCTTCCTCTTAGCCATTTTACAAGCATGATTGTACCAAAGTTTTCCGTGGCATCCCACACGTACATTTTGCTGTTTCTTCCTCGGCAATTTGGACATATGGACTCTTAGTTCATCAAAAAAAACCTTGTGTAGCTCAACAAAGTGGTCACAATTATCAGTAGTCAAGGGTTGTCCTACTAGGGGTGTAAAAGACCTATCAAACAATGAATAAACTGCAGCCAGGGTCTTACCCTCACTCAAAAGATGCGGCCATTTTAAAGCACGTCTATTATTATTAATTGTATGTGCCTGCTCACGTTGGTCATCAGCAGCTACCTCACATAAGGCGGGGCCGTGGGTGTCTCTGATTATGTGTGGATCAATAAAAAGTTCCAGAGGAAAATGATCACTCTCGACCCTTAATGATACTTTAAAATCGATCATAAAATGCCAAATAATTAAAGAAACAAAAATAAAATCTAGTCTACTTTTTGATTTCCCAAAGGTGGGTTGTTTTGTAAGATCAGAGGGAAAACGACCATTGCATGCCCTGAGGCCATGATCAACTGTTAGCCTCAGCAATTGAACCGCCAGAGTGGTACACGGGACATATTTCGAGGTCTCAAGCTGAGGGATATTATATGCTTGGTCCTCATCTTGAAGGACATCGGAAATTCCAAGGATCGGTTCGAAATTACAATTCAAATCGCCCCCCAATATCACAGGGACTTCACCCACCACCCTTTTCAAAAAGGTATCCAGGATTTCCAAGGTGGTCGAGACTTTGGAATGCCCTGTAGGTCTGTTATAGACATTAATAATGTAGTATTCACCCCCTTCGGTTGATATAATTTTTAAAGCCAGAATGTCAGGGGTTCCTGTATCTATGAGATCAACTCTTATGGCTAAAGTAATTTTAAGCCATATGATCAATCCCCCACATGACCTTCCCCTATCGGACTGGGTGGCCTTGATGCCAAAAGTTTTATATCCCATCCTGTGCGGGATAGCCAATGCCCAAGTTTCTTGTAATAGGCAAAAGTCACTGGAGTCGACATAATCTGCCCATTCTGGGTCTTTCAGATTTTTGCCCACTCCAGCGATATTCCATGACAGGAAAAACAGCTGTGGGATTGACTCACTACCAGGGGAATCAGATTCGGCGGTGAGAAACATTGGTGCCAAGGGGGGGGCTACACTATCTTGCTGTGGGTCATCTATCCTTATTTCTTCGTCAATAGTCGGTACCCCGGATAAAATACTAGTCTTAGCACCAGCGCAACCCTCAACATTATCAATATGTGCTAAGGTCAAAGTTGGATGGCTTTCCATATGTACATGATTGTAATCAGACATTACGGGGGGACTTACAAGAGGCCCCGCAATCTGAGTTGCGGAGGCCGTTGATACTACATTGGACGTTGGTTGCCTTATAAGTCAGTCTACCTCCTCAAGGCTACCGAACCTATTCTGGGTGGGTAGACCATTCCAGCACATAAAGGGATCTTGGTAATTGGAGGGATAAGTCCTCCAAGGATGGCGCTGTACCAGGGACCAACCATCGTCCCGTGGTTTTTTAGAGGGTGGAGGATAAAAAAAAGACAAAAGTCTAGGAATAACACGGGAACCTTCCCCATTGGGGCAAGAATAAATATAACGTGCTGTATGTGGGTCCTCAAAGGTCACCACTACACAATCTCCGACCACAGATTTCTTTGTAGGGCCCACCCAAGGAACACGTCGTACCATCAGTACTCTACTCTTCCTACCATTAGGAATTGCACGGTTCGCATTGAGCCAGTGCATTGTCTTGTTCTTCAGGGACCAGTGATTCTCGTGATGGGCATTTTCAAGCTGAGAAACACCCGTTAAAACAACCACGTAATCATTTGCCTCTGGGGGAAGATCAATGTAACCCCCTCTAAAATTATTCTTTACAGAAGTACCCTGGGAATACTGTTGGCGAGATTCTGTGGGGCATGGTTTAGCAGGAGGGACTACAGTAGAATTTACGATGGGTACAGAACAAGAACGGGAGGGGACAACAGGTTTAACAGATGCAGCAGTTTGGTTCACACCCACAGTTCGCGGTTTCGGAACCGGACGTTCCGGTGGTAGTACAGGTGGAGGGAAAGAAGATACCTGAGAAATCGAATCCTCTACCCCAATGCCCTGGTTTTCTAGACTTCTCAAGCCAAGAGTGGCCAAAGCTATAATGCTTTTCTCCATCTCCAACAAACTGTTTTCAATAGATGAGAGTCTATGAGCAAGAGGGGAAAGTAGTTTCTTGAGTGTTTCCCAAACTATGCCTATAAATTCCCCGTCCTTCCCTTCCTTCCCTTCCTGGCCCTCAACAGTTGGGCCCCCCTCTTGTAGTGTGCTAGTGGTTTGAGTCGGTACTAGCCCCCCTTTGGCACCTTCTAAATGTATCTGTTCCTTAAGAGTAATCCCTTCAGTTATATTGGGGATTGGTACAGGGGGCGGTTTTAGTTTCTGTGCCACCACAACTCTTGCCTTTTTCCCATAATAGGTATACCGAGAGATCTTTTTCCTTTTTGGGAAATTACCCGAATTTAAATTGCTTCTGGATGAGTTAAAAATTACAGGGTCGGGGAAATTAGAGCTAGTGACCTGCGTGTCAGCGGAAGATTTTGGAGTTGCTGGGATAGAAAAATTAAAACTAACATTCTTCACAGGAGACAATACAGGTGGATTCATATCACCAGCATCAACAATTGGCTCTAAGACCTGTGAGACAAGTTGTAGAGTTGGAACCTGGTGAACCTCTGCCT
Organism: Lissotriton helveticus; assembly: GCF_964261635.1. Classification (NCBI taxonomy): domain Eukaryota; kingdom Metazoa; phylum Chordata; class Amphibia; order Caudata; family Salamandridae; genus Lissotriton; species Lissotriton helveticus. Next base: position 701,454,195 of record NC_136073.1, on the reverse strand, counting down.
GCAGGACTAATGACTTAAGGGTGGCAGGTCGCTCCGGAGTAACAGCAGTAGCTATATGCCCCAGTGAAGATTTTTTTGAAACAGTAATTACCTCCGATAATCTTCTAGCGGCTGCCAACTCGAGAGAAACACGAGTCTGCAATTTAGAAATTTCCTCATCAATGGCCAAGTTGGTACGAGTGATAAAATCATCCATTGGACCACTGATTGAAGTGTTTCCCTTACTAGTCTTGCTACGGGTTATCCTAACGGACATATTTATACACAATGAAAACCTAAATAAGGCCTCCTATGGATTAAAAATATTAATAGCAACACCAACCACAATTTAACGATATAGCCGAATGGGCGAAAGAGGGTAGGCCAGTCCAGTCCTCGAACGGCCTCAAACGGCCCAGTCTTTGCCCTGTCTTCGCCCGGGCTGCGTCCCGCGCTGCGGGAGTCGGAGACTGTGATAAAGGGGGCGTGGGGGGCGGGCCAGCAGGGAGAGCGGACCGGAAGCTCTTCCTTGGTCTTGCAGGGACTTCTGGGAAATGAAGTCCCCGCACACTCTGCACTCACTACTCTGCACTCACTACTCTGCACTCACTACTCTGCACTAACTGCTCTGCACTCACTACTCACTACTCTGCACTCACTGCTCTGCACTCACTACTCACTACCCTGCACTCACTACCCTGCACTCACTACTCTGCACTCACTACTCTGCACTCACTACTCTGCACTCACTACTCTGCACTCACTACCCTGCACTCACTACTCTGCACTCACTACTCACTACTCACTACTCTGCACTCACTGCTCTGCACTCACTACTCACTACTGTGCACTCACTACTCACTACTCTGCACTCACTACTCACTACTCTGCACTCACTACTCACTACTCTGCACTCACTACTCACTACTCTGCACTCACCACTCTGCACTCACCACTCTGCACTCACCACTCTGCACTCACCACTCACTACTCACTACTCTGCACTCACTACTCTGCACTCACTACTCACTACTCACTACTCTGCACTCACTGCTCTGCACTCACTACTCACTACTCTGCACTCACTACTCACTACACTGCACTCACTACTCAATACTCTGCACTCACCACTCTGCACTCACCACTCTGCACTCACCACTCTGCACTCACCACTCTGCACTCACCACTCACTACTCTGCACTCACTACTCTGCACTCACTACTTTGCACTCACTACTCTGCACTCACTACTCACTACTCTGCACTCACTACTCTGCACTCACTACTCTGCACTCCCTACTCACTACTCACTACTCTGCACTCACTACTCTGCACTCACTACTCACTACTCTGCACTCACTACTCACTACTATGCACTCACTACTCACCACTCTGCACTCACCACTCTGCACTCACCACTCTGCACTCACCACTCACTACTCACTACTCTGCACTCACGACTCTGCACTCACCACTCTGCACTCTCCACTCTGCACTCACTACTCTGCACTCCCTACTCACTACTCACTACTCTGCACTCACTACTCTGCACTCACTACTCACTACTCTGCACTCACTACTCACTACTATGCACTCACTACTCTGCACTCACTACTCACTACTATGCACTCACTACTCACCACTCTGCACTCACCACTCTGCACTCACCACTCTGCACTCACCACTCACTACTCACTACTCTGCACTCACGACTCTGCACTCACCACTCTGCACTCTCCACTCTGCACTCACCACTCTGCACTCGCCACTCTGCACTCACCACTCTGCACTCACTACTCTGCACTCACTACTCACTGCTCACTGCTCACTGCTCACTACTCACTACTCACTACTCACTACTCACTACTCTGCACTCTGCACTCTGCACTCACTACTCTGCACTCACTACTCTGCACTCACTACTCTGCACTCACCACTCTGCACTCACCACTCTGCACTCACTACTCTGCACTCACTACTCTGTACTCACTACTCTGCACTCACTACTCTGCACTCACCACTCTGCACTCACCACTCTGCACTCACCACTCTGCACTCACCACTCACTACTCTGCACTCACTACTCTGCACTCACTACTCTGCACTCACTACTCTGCACTCACTACTCACTACTCTGCACTCACTACTCTGCACTCACTACTCTGCACTCACTACTCTGCACTCACTACTCACTACTCTGCACTAACTACTTACTACTCTGCACTCACTACTCACTACTCTGCACTCACTACTCTGCACTCACTACTCTGCACTCACTACTCTGCACTCACTACTCTGCACTCACTACTCTGCACTCACTACTCACTACTCACTACTCTGCACTCTGCACTCTGCACTCACTACTCACCACTCTGCACTCACTACTCACTACTCACTACTCACTACTCTGCACTCACTACTCACTACTCTGCACTCACTACTCACTACTCTGCACTCACTACTCACTACTCTGCACTCACTACTCTGCACTCACTACTCTGCACTCACTACTCACTACTCTGCACTCACTACTCACTACTCTGCACTCTCCACTCTGCACTCACCACTCTGCACTCACCACTCTGCACTCACTACTCTGCACTCACTACTCACTACTCTGCACTCACTACTCACTACTCTGCACTCACTACTCTGCACTCACGACTCTGCACTCACTACTCTGCACTCACTACTCTGCACTCACTACTCTGCACTCACTACTTACTACTCTGCACTCACTAGTCTGCACTCACTACTCACTATTCTGCACTCACTACTCTGCACTCACTACTCTGCACTCACTACTCTGCACTCACTACCCTGCACTCACTACTCTGCACTCACTACTCTGCACTCACTACTCTGCACTCACTACTCTGCACTCACTACTCTGCACTCACTACTCACTACTCTGCACTCACTACTCTGCACTCACTACTCTGCACTCCCTACTCACTACTCTGCACTCTGCACTCTGCACTCACTACTCACCACTCTGCACTCACTACTCACCACTCTGCACTCACTACTCACTACTCACTACTCTGCACTCACTACTCACTACTCACTACTCTGCACTCACTACTCACTACTCTGCACTCACTACTCTGCACTCACTACTCTGCACTCACTACTCTGCACTCTCCACTCTGCACTCTCCACTCTGCACTCTCCACTCTGCACTCTCCACTCTGCACTCTCCACTCTGCACTCACCACTCTGCACTCACCACTCTGCACTCACGACTCTGCACTCATGACTCTGCACTCACCACTCTGCACTCACCACTCTGCACTCACCACTCTGCACTCACCACTCTGCACTCACTACTCTGCACTCACTACTCTGCACTCACTACTTACTACTCTGCACTCACTACTCTGCACTCACTACTCACTACTCTGCACTCACTACTCTGCACTCACTACTCTGCACTCACTACTCTGCACTCACTACTCTGCACTCACTACTCTGCACTCACTACTCTGCACTCACTACTTACTACTCTGCACTCACTACTCTGCACTCACTACTCACTACTCACTACTCTGCACTGACTACTCTGCACTGACTACTCTGCACTGACTACTCTGCACTGACTACTCTGCACTCACTACTCTGCACTCACTACTCTGCACTCACTACTCTGCACTCACTACTCACTACTCTGCACTCACTACTCACTACTCTGCACTCACTACTCTGCACTCACTACTCTGCACTCACTACTCTGCACTCACTACTCTGCACTCACTACTCTGCACTCACTACTCACTACTCTGCACTCACTACTCACTACTCTGCACTCACTACTCTGCACTCACTACTCTGCACTCACTACTCACTACTCTGCACTCACTACTCTGCACTCACTACTCACTACTCTGCACTCACTGCTCTACACTCACTACTCACTACTTTGCACTCTGCACTCTACACTCTGCACTCACTACTCTGCACTCACTACTCACTACTCTGCACTCACTACTCTGCACTCACTACCCTGCACTCACTACCCTGTACTCACCACTCACTACTCACTACTCTGCACTCACTACTCTGCACTCACCACTCACTACTCACTACTCTGCACTCACTACTCTGCACTCACTACTCTGCACTCACTACTCTGCACTCACTACTCTGCACTCACTACTCACTACTCACTACTCTGCACTCACTACTCTGCACTCACCACTCTGCACTCACTACTCTGCACTCACAACTCTGCACTCACTACTCACTACTCTGCACTCACTACTCTGCACTCACTACCATGCACTCACTACCCTGCACTCACCACTCTGCACTCACCACTCTGCACTCACCACTCTGCACTCACCACTCTGCACTCACCACTCTGCACTCACCACTCACTACTCTGCACTCACTACTCACTACTCTGCACTCACTACTCTGCACTCACTACTCTGCACTCACTCTTCTGCACTCACTACTCTGCACTCACTACTCTGCACTCACTACTCACTACTCACTACTCTGCACTCTGCACTCACTACTCTGCACTCACTACTCTGCACTCACTACTCTGCACTCACTACTCTGCACTCACTACTCTGCACTCTCCACTCTGCACTCTGCACTCTGCACTCTGCACTCTGCACTCTCCACTCTGCACTCACCACTCTGCACTCACCACTCTGCACTCACTACTCTGCACTCACTACTTACTACTCTGCACTCACTACTCTGCACTCACTACTCACTACTCTGCACTCACTACTCTGCACTCACTACTCTGCACTCACAACTCTGCACTCACTACTCTGCACTCACTACTTACTACTCTGCACTCACTACTCTGCACTCACTACTCACTACTCTGCACTCACTACTCTGCACTCACTACTCTGCACTGACTACTCTGCACTGACTACTCTGCACTGACTACTCTGCACTCACGACTCTGCACTCACTACTCTGCACTCACTACTCTGCACTCACTACTCTGCACTCACTACTTACTACTCTGCACTCACTACTCACTACTCTGCACTCACTACTCTGCACTCACTACTCTGCACTCACTACTCTGCACTCACTACTCTGCACTCACTACTCTGCACTCACTACTCACTACTCTGCACTCACTACTCACTACTCTGCACTCACTACTCTGCACTCACTACTCTGCACTCACTACTCTGCACTCACTACTCACTACTCTGCACTCACTACTCTGCACTCACTACTCTGCACTCACTACTCACTACTCTGCACTCACTGCTCTGCACTCACTACTCACTACTCTGCACTCACTACTCACTACTCTGCACTCACTACTCTGCACTCACTACTCACTACTCTGCACTCACCACTCTGCACTAACTACTCACTACTCTGCACTCAACACTCTGC